>NC_140815.1:9175000-9580673 GCF_050613455.1 Vespa mandarinia | reverse complement strand
GCAACCTGACAACCCTGACGCAACCCTGACGCAACCCTGACGCAACCCTGACGCAACCCTGACGCAACCCTGACGCAACCCTGACGCAACCCTGACGCAACCCTGACGCAACCCTGACGCAACCCTGACGCAACCCTGACGCAACCCTGACGCAACCCTGACGCAACCCTGACGCAACCCTGACGCAACCCTGACGCAACCCTGACGCAACCCTGACGCAACCCTGACGCAACCCTGACGCAACCCTGACGCAACCCTGACGCAACCCTGACGCAACCTGACGCAACCCTGACGCAACCCTGAACGCAACCCTGACGCAACCTGGGCACGCTGAACGCCCTGACGCAACCCTGACGCCAACCCTGACGCAACCCTGACGCGTAACCTGACTGCAACCCTGTGCAACCCTGACTGCAACCTGACGCAACCCTGACTGGCAAAGCGCAACCTGACGCAACCCTGACGCCAACCCTGACGCAACCCTGACGCAACCCTGACGCAACCCTGACGCAACCCTGACACGCAACGCCCTGACGCAACCCTGACGCAACCCTGACGCAACCCTGACGCAACCCTGACGCAACCTGACGCAACCCTGACGCAACCCTGACGCAACCCTGACGCAACCCTGACGCAACCCTGACGCAACCTGACGCAACCCTGACGCAACCCTGACGCAACCCTGACGCAACCCTGACGCAACCCTGACGCAACCCTGACGCAACCCTGACGCAACCCTGACGCAACCCTGACGCAACCCTGACGCAACCCTGACGCAACCCTGACGCAACCTGACGCAACCCTGACGCAACCTGACGCAACCCTGACGCAACCCTGACGCAACCCTGACGCAACCCTGACGCAACCCTGACGCAACCCTGACGCAACCCTGACGCAACCCTGACGCAACCCTGACGCAACCCTGACGCAACCCTGACGCAACCCTGACGCAACCCTGACGCAACCCTGACGCAACCCTGACGCAACCCTGACGCAACCCTGACGCAACCCTGACGCAACCCTGACGCAACCCTGACGCAACCCTGACGCAACCCTGACGCAACCCTGACGCAACCCTGACGCAACCCTGACGCAACCCTGACGCAACCCTGACGCAACCCTGACGCAACCCTGACGCAACCCTGACGCAACCCTGACGCAACCCTGACGCAACCCTGACGCAACCCTGACGCAACCCTGACGCAACCCTGACGCAACCCTGACGCAACCCTGACGCAACCCTGACGCAACCCTGACGCAACCCTGACGCAACCCTGACGCAACCCTGACGCAACCCTGACGCAACCCTGACGCAACCCTGACGCAACCCTGACGCAACCTGACGCAACCCTGACGCAACCCTGACGCAACCCTGACGCAACCCTGACGCAACCCTGACGCAACCCTGACGCAACCCTGACGCAACCCTGACGCAACCCTGACGCAACCCTGACGCAACCCTGACGCAACCCTGACGCAACCCTGACGCAACCCTGACGCAACCCTGACGCAACCCTGACGCAACCCTGACGCAACCCTGACGCAACCCTGACGCAACCCTGACGCAACCCTGACGCAACCCTGACGCAACCCTGACGCAACCCTGACGCAACCCTGACGCAACCCTGACGCAACCCTGACGCAACCCTGACGCAACCCTGACGCAACCCTGACGCAACCCTGACGCAACCCTGACGCAACCCTGACGCAACCCTGACGCAACCCTGACGCAACCCTGACGCAACCCTGACGCAACCCTGACGCAACCCTGACGCAACCCTGACGCAACCCTGACGCAACCCTGACGCAACCCTGACGCAACCCTGACGCAACCCTGACGCAACCCTGACGCAACCCTGACGCAACCCTGACGCAACCCTGACGCAACCCTGACGCAACCCTGACGCAACCCTGACGCAACCCTGACGCAACCCTGACGCAACCCTGACGCAACCCTGACGCAACCCTGACGCAACCCTGACGCAACCCTGACGCAACCCTGACGCAACCCTGACGCAACCCTGACGCAACCCTGACGCAACCCTGACGCAACCCTGACGCAACCCTGACGCAACCCTGACGCAACCCTGACGCAACCCTGACGCAACCCTGACGCAACCCTGACGCAACCCTGACGCAACCCTGACGCAACCCTGACGCAACCCTGACGCAACCCTGACGCAACCCTGACGCAACCCTGACGCAACCCTGACGCAACCCTGACGCAACCCTGACGCAACCCTGACGCAACCCTGACGCAACCCTGACGCAACCCTGACGCAACCCTGACGCAACCCTGACGCAACCCTGACGCAACCCTGACGCAACCCTGACGCAACCCTGACGCAACCCTGACGCAACCCTGACGCAACCCTGACGCAACCCTGACGCAACCCTGACGCAACCCTGACGCAACCCTGACGCAACCCTGACGCAACCCTGACGCAACCCTGACGCAACCCTGACGCAACCCTGACGCAACCCTGACGCAACCCTGACGCAACCCTGACGCAACCCTGACGCAACCCTGACGCAACCCTGACGCAACCCTGACGCAACCCTGACGCAACCCTGACGCAACCCTGACGCAACCCTGACGCAACCCTGACGCAACCCTGACGCAACCCTGACGCAACCCTGACGCAACCCTGACGCAACCCTGACGCAACCCTGACGCAACCCTGACGCAACCCTGACGCAACCCTGACGCAACCCTGACGCAACCCTGACGCAACCCTGACGCAACCCTGACGCAACCCTGACGCAACCCTGACGCAACCCTGACGCAACCCTGACGCAACCCTGACGCAACCCTGACGCAACCCTGACGCAACCCTGACGCAACCCTGACGCAACCCTGACGCAACCCTGACGCAACCCTGACGCAACCCTGACGCAACCCTGACGCAACCCTGACGCAACCCTGACGCAACCCTGACGCAACCCTGACGCAACCCTGACGCAACCCTGACGCAACCCTGACGCAACCCTGACGCAACCCTGACGCAACCCTGACGCAACCCTGACGCAACCCTGACGCAACCCTGACGCAACCCTGACGCAACCCTGACGCAACCCTGACGCAACCCTGACGCAACCCTGACGCAACCCTGACGCAACCCTGACGCAACCCTGACGCAACCCTGACGCAACCCTGACGCAACCCTGACGCAACCCTGACGCAACCCTGACGCAACCCTGACGCAACCCTGACGCAACCCTGACGCAACCCTGACGCAACCCTGACGCAACCCTGACGCAACCCTGACGCAACCCTGACGCAACCCTGACGCAACCCTGACGCAACCCTGACGCAACCCTGACGCAACCCTGACGCAACCCTGACGCAACCCTGACGCAACCCTGACGCAACCCTGACGCAACCCTGACGCAACCCTGACGCAACCCTGACGCAACCCTGACGCAACCCTGACGCAACCCTGACGCAACCCTGACGCAACCCTGACGCAACCCTGACGCAACCCTGACGCAACCCTGACGCAACCCTGACGCAACCCTGACGCAACCCTGACGCAACCCTGACGCAACCCTGACGCAACCCTGACGCAACCCTGACGCAACCCTGACGCAACCCTGACGCAACCCTGACGCAACCCTGACGCAACCCTGACGCAACCCTGACGCAACCCTGACGCAACCCTGACGCAACCCTGACGCAACCCTGACGCAACCCTGACGCAACCCTGACGCAACCCTGACGCAACCCTGACGCAACCCTGACGCAACCCTGACGCAACCCTGACGCAACCCTGACGCAACCCTGACGCAACCCTGACGCAACCCTGACGCAACCCTGACGCAACCCTGACGCAACCCTGACGCAACCCTGACGCAACCCTGACGCAACCCTGACGCAACCCTGACGCAACCCTGACGCAACCCTGACGCAACCCTGACGCAACCCTGACGCAACCCTGACGCAACCCTGACGCAACCCTGACGCAACCCTGACGCAACCCTGACGCAACCCTGACGCAACCCTGACGCAACCCTGACGCAACCCTGACGCAACCCTGACGCAACCCTGACGCAACCCTGACGCAACCCTGACGCAACCCTGACGCAACCCTGACGCAACCCTGACGCAACCCTGACGCAACCCTGACGCAACCCTGACGCAACCCTGACGCAACCCTGACGCAACCCTGACGCAACCCTGACGCAACCCTGACGCAACCCTGACGCAACCCTGACGCAACCCTGACGCAACCCTGACGCAACCCTGACGCAACCCTGACGCAACCCTGACGCAACCCTGACGCAACCCTGACGCAACCCTGACGCAACCCTGACGCAACCCTGACGCAACCCTGACGCAACCCTGACGCAACCCTGACGCAACCCTGACGCAACCCTGACGCAACCCTGACGCAACCCTGACGCAACCCTGACGCAACCCTGACGCAACCCTGACGCAACCCTGACGCAACCCTGACGCAACCCTGACGCAACCCTGACGCAACCCTGACGCAACCCTGACGCAACCCTGACGCAACCCTGACGCAACCCTGACGCAACCCTGACGCAACCCTGACGCAACCCTGACGCAACCCTGACGCAACCCTGACGCAACCCTGACGCAACCCTGACGCAACCCCTGACGCAACCCTGACGCAACCCTGACGCAACCCTGACGCAACCCTGACGCAACCCTGACGCAACTAAAAAAAATTCACCATCAGAAACTACATCCACAACAAGTCGTAACTACGGACGAAACCAGTACCAACTACAAACTTTACCAGTAGAAACTACAAACATAACCAGTAGAAAATACAAACATAACCAGTCGTAACTACAAACATAACCAGTCGCAACTACAAACATAACCAGCCTCAACTACAAACATAACCAGTCGCAACTACGAACGTAACCAGGCTCAACTACAAACAAAACCATTCACAACTACGAACTAAACCAGTAATAACCACAAACATAAGCAGACTCAACTACGAACGTAACCAGTCTCAACTACAAACAAAACCATTCACAACTACGAACTAAACCAGTAATAACCACAAACATAAGCAGACTCAACTACGAACGTAACCAGTCTCAACTACAAACTAAACCAGTAGAAACTACAAACATAACCAGTCGCAATTACAAACATAACCAGTCGAAACTACAAACATAACCAGTCTCAACTACAAACATAACCAGTCGCAACTACGAAGGTAACCAGTCTCAACTACAAACAAAACCATTCACAACTACGAACTAAACCAGTAATAACCACAAACATAAACAGACTCATCTACGAACGTAACCAGTCTCAACTACAAACTAAACCAGTAGAAACTACAAACATAACCATTCGCAACTACAAGCGGAACCAGTCTCAACTACGGACGAAACCAGCTTCAACTACAAACTAATCCTGTAGCAAACACAAGCACAACGAGTCACAACTACAACCGTAACGAGTCGCTACTATAGATGTAAGAAGTCGCAACTACAAAGGGAACCAGTCGCAACTACAAATATAACCAGTCGCAACTACGGACGTAACCAGTCTCAACTAGAAACAAAACCATCCACAACTACGAACTAAACCAGTAATAACCACAAACATAACCAGTCGCAACTACAAACAAAACCAGTCTCAACTACAAACATAACCAGTCGCAACTACGAACGTAATCAGTCGCAACTACAATCGTAACCAGTCTTAACTACAAACTAAACCAGTAGCAACTACAAACATAACCAGTCGCAACTACAAACATAACCAGTCGCAACTACGGACGTAACCAGTCTCAACTACAAACAAAACCATTCACAACTACGAACTAAACCAGTAATAACAACAAACATAAGTAGACTCAACTACGAACGTAACCAGTCTCAACTACAAACTAAACCAGTAGAAACTACAAACATAACCAGTAGAAACTACAAACATAACCAGTCGCAACTACAAACATAACCAGTCGCAACTACAAACATAACCAGTCTCAACTACAAACATAACCAGTCGCAACAACGAACGTAACCAGTCTCAACTACAAACAAAACCGTTCACAACTACGAACTAAACCAGTAATAACCACAAACATAAGCAGACTCAACTACGAACGTAACCAGTCTCAACTACAAACTAAACCAGTAGAAACTACAAACATAACCAGTAGAAACTACAAACATAACCAGTCGCAACTACAAACATAACCAGTCGCAACTACAAACATAACCAGTCTCAACTACAAACATAACCAGTCGCAACTACGAACGTAACCAGTCTCAACTACAAACAAAACCGTTCACAACTACGAACTAAACCAGTAATAACCACAAACATAAGCAGACTCAACTACGAACGTAACCAGTCTCAACTACAAACTAAACCAGTAGAAACTACAAACATAACCAGTCGCAATTACAAACATAACCAGTCGAAACTACAAACATAACCAGTCTCAACTACAAACATAACCAGTCGCAACTACGAAGGTAACCAGTCTCAACTACAAACAAAACCATTCACAACTACGAACTAAACCAGTAATAACCACAAACATAAACAGACTCATCTACGAACGTAACCAGTCTCAACTACAAACTAAACCAGTAGAAACTACAAACATAACCATTCGCAACTACAAGCGGAACCAGTCTCAACTACGGACGAAACCAGCTTCAACTACAAACTAATCCTGTAGCAAACACAAGCACAACGAGTCACAACTACAACCGTAACGAGTCGCTACTATAGATGTAAGAAGTCGCAACTACAAAGGGAACCAGTCGCAACTACAAATATAACCAGTCGCAACTACGGACGTAACCAGTCTCAACTAGAAACAAAACCATCCACAACTACGAACTAAACCAGTAATAACCACAAACATAACCAGTCGCAACTACAAACAAAACCAGTCTCAACTACAAACGTAACCAGTCGCAACTACGAACGTAATCAGTCGCAACTACAATCGTAACCAGTCTTAACTACAAACTAAACCAGTAGCAACTACAAACATAACCAGTCGCAACTACAGACATAACCAGTCGCAACTACGGACGTAACCAGTCTCAACTACAAACAAAACCATTCACAACTACGAACTAAACCAGTAATAACAACAAACATAAGCAGACTCAACAACGAACGTAACCAGTCTCAACTACAAACTAAACCACTAGAAACTACAAACATAACCAGTAGAAACTACAAACATAACCAGTCGCAACTACAAACATAACCAGTCGCAACTACAAACATAACCAGTCTCAACTACAAACATAACCAGTCGCAACTACGAACGTAACCAGTCTCAACTACAAACAAAACCGTTCACAACTACGAACTAAACCAGTAATAACCACAAACATAAGCAGACTCAACTACGAACGTAACCAGTCTCAACTACAAACTAAACCAGTAGAAACTACAAACATAACCAGTCGCAATTACAAACATAACCAGTCGAAACTACAAACATAACCAGTCTCAACTACAAACATAACCAGTCGCAACTACGAAGGTAACCAGTCTCAACTACAAACAAAACCATTCACAACTACGAACTAAACCAGTAATAACCACAAACATAAACAGGCTCAACTACGAACGTAACCAGTCTCAACTACAAACTAAACCAGTAGAAACTACAAACATAACCATTCGCAACTACAAGCGGAACCAGTCTCAACTACGGACGAAACCAGCTTCAACTACAAACTAATCCTGTAGCAAACACAAGCCCAACGAGTCACAACTACAAGGGTAACCAGTCGCTACTATAGATGTAAGAAGTCGCAACTACAAAGGGATCCCGTCGCAACTACAAATATAACCAGTCGCAACTACGGACGTAACCAGTCTCAACTAGAAACAAAACCATCCACAACTACGAACTAAACCAGTAATAACCACAAACATAAGCAGACTCAACTTCAGACGTAACCAGTCTCAACTACAAACTAAACCAGTAGAAACTGCAAACATATCCAGTCGCAACTACAAACGGAAGCAGTCGCAACTACGGACGTAACCAGTTTCAACTACAAACTAAACCAGTAGCAACTACAAACATGACCAGTTGCAACTATAAACTTGACCAGTCGCTACTACGGATGTAAGTAGTCGCAACTACAAAGGGAACCAGTCGCAACTACGAACATAACCAGTCGCAACTACGGACGTAACCAGGCTCTACTAGGAACGAAACCAGTCACAACTACGTACGTAAGCATTCGCAACTGCGAATGTATCCAGTCGCAACTACGAACGTAACCAGTCTCAACTAAAAACTTAACCAGTAGCAACTACAAACAAAACCAGACGCAACTACAAACGTAACCAGCCGCTACTACGGATGTAAGAAGTCTCAACTACAAACAAAACCATTCACAACTACGAATTAAACCAGTAATAACTATAAACAAAAACACACTCCACTACAAACGTAACCAGTCTCAACTACAAACTAAACCAGTAGAAACTACAAACATAACCAGTCGTAACTACGGACGAAACCAGTCCCAACTGCAAACTTTACCAGTAGCAACTAGGAACATAACCAGTTGCAACTACAAACATAACCAGTAGCAACTGCAAACTTAACCAGTCGCAACTACAAACATAACCAGTCGCAACTACAAACATAACCAGTCAAAACTACAGTCGTAAGCAGTCTCAACTACAAACAAAACCATTCACCACTAGGAACTAAACCAGTAATAACTACAATCATTAACAGACAACTACAAACGTAACCAGTCTCAACTACAAACTAAACCAGCAGAAACTACAAACATAACCAGTCGCAACTATAAACAGAACCCGTCTCAACTACGAACGTAACCAGTCTCAACTACAAACAAAACCAGTAGCAACCACAATCATAACCAGTCGAAACTACAAACGGAAACAGTCTCAACTACGAAGGTAACCAAACTCAACTGCAAACTAAACGAGTAGTAACTACAAACATAACCAGTCGTAACTACAAGCGGAACCAGACTCAACTACGAACGTAACCAGTCGCAACTAGAAACTATAAAAGTAGCAACTACAAACATAACCAGTCGCAACTCCAAACGGAAACAGTCTCAACTACGGACGTATCCAGTTTCAACTACAAACTAAACCAGTAGCAACTACAAACATAACCAGTCACAACTACAAAAGTAACCAGTCGCTACTACGGATGAAAGAAGTCGGAACAACGAACTAAACTAGTCACAACTACAAACTATCCCAGCAGCAACTACAAACATAACCAGTTGCAACTACAAACAGAACCCGTCTCAACTACGAACGTAACCAGACTCAACTACAAACAAAACCAGTAGCAACTACAATCATAACCAGTCGAAACTACAAACGGAACCAGTCTCAACTACGAAAGTAACCAATCTCAACTGCAAACTAAACCAGTAGTAACTACAAACATAACCAGTCGCAACTACAAGCGGAACCAGACTCAACTACGAACGTAACCAGATGCAACTAGAAACTATACCAGTAGCAACTACAAACATGACCAGTTGCAACTACAAACGTGACCAGTCGCTACTACGGATGTACGAAGTCGCAACTACAAAGAGAACCAGTCGCAACTACAAACATAACAAGTCGCAACTGCGAATGTATCAATTCGCATCTGCGAATGTAACCAGTCACAACTACGAACGTAAGCACTCGCAACTGCAAATGTAACCAATCGCATCTGCGAATGTAAACAGTCGGAACTGCGAATGTAACCAGTCCCAACTACGTACGTAAGCAGTCGCAATTGCGAATGTATCCAGTCACAACTGCGAATGTAACCAGTCGCAACTGCGAATGTAACCATTCGGAACTGCGAATGTAACCAGTCTCAACTACAAACGTAAGCGGACGCAACTGCAAATGTATCCAGTCGCAACTGCGAATATAACCAGTCGGAACTACGAACGTAAGCAGTCACAACTACAAACTATATCAGTAGCAACTACAAACATAACCAGTCGCAACTACAAACGGAACCAGTCTCAACTACGAAAGTAACCAGGCTCAACTACAAACTAAACCAGTAGCAACAATAAAGATAACCAGTCGCAACTACAAACGGAACCAGACTCAACAACAAACGTAACCAGTCACAACTACAAACTATCCCAGTAGCAACTACAAACATAACCAGTCGCAACTACAAACGGAAACAGTCTTAACTACGGACGTAACCAGCTTCAACTACAAACTAAACCAGTAGCAACTACAAACATATCCAGTAACAACTACAAACGTGACCAGTCGCTTCTACGGATGTAAGAAGTCGCATCTACAAAGGGAACAAGTCGCAACTACGAACATAACCAGTCGCAACTACGGACGAAACCAGTCTCAACTACAAACTTTAGTAGTAACAACTACAAACATAACCAGTCGCAACTACAAACGTAACCAGTCGCTACTACGGACGTAAGAAGTCGGAACTACGAACTTAACCAATAGCAACTACAAACATAACAAGTCGCAACTGCGAACGTATCAATTCGTATCTTCGAATGTAACCAGTCTCAACTACGAACGTAAGCAGTCGCAATGGCGAAAGTATCCAGTCGCAACTGCGAATGTAACCAGTAGCAACTGCGAATGTATCCAGTCGCAACTGCGAATGTAACCAGTCGCAACTGCGAATGTAAAAAGTCGCAACTGCGAATGTAACCAGTATCAACTACGAACGTAAGCAATCTCAACTACGAAAGTATGCAGTCGCAACTGCGAACGGATACGGTCACAACTACAAACGTAACCAGTCGCAACTACAGACATAGCAGGTCGAAACTACAAACGTAACCAGTCTCAACTGCGAATGTAACAAGTCGAAACAACAAACGTAACCAGTCTCAACTACGAACGTAAGCAGTCGCAACTGCGCATATATCCAGTCGCAACAGCGAGTGTAACCAGTCTAAACTGCGAACGAAACCAGTCGCACTTACAAAAGTAACCAGACGCAACTACAAACGTAACCAGTCGCAACTACAAACGTAACCAGTCGCAACTGCGAGTGTAACCAGTCTAAACTACGAACGAAACCTATCGCAACTACAAAAGTATCCAGTCGGATCTGCGAATGTAACCAGTATCAACTACGAACGTAAGCAGTCGCATCTGCGAACGTATGCAGTCGCAACTACGAACGTAACCAGTGGCAACTACAAACGTAACCAGTCTCAACTGCGAATGTAACAAGTCGAAACTGCAAACGTAACCAGTCTCAACTGCGAATGTAACCAGTCGGAACTGCGAATGTAATAAGTCGCCACTACGAACGTAAGCAGTCGCAACTGCGAATATATCCAGTCGCAACTGCGAGTGTAACCAATCTAAACTACGAACTAAACCTGTCGCAACTACAAAAGTAACCAGTCGGAACTGCGAATGTAACCAGTCTCAACTACGAACGTAAGCAGTTGCAACTGCGAATATATCCAGTCGCAACTGCGAGTGTAGCCAGTCTAAATTACGAACGTCACCAGTCTCAACTGCGAATTTAACCAGTCGGAACTACGAATATAACCAGTATCAACTACGAACGTAACCAGTCGCAACTACAAACGTAACCAGTCTCAACTGCGAATGTAACAAGTCGAAACAACAAACGTAACCAGTCTCAACTACGAACGTAAGCAGTCGCAACTGCGCATATATCCAGTCGCAACAGCGAGTGTAACCAGTCTAAACTGCGAACGAAACCAGTCGCACTTACAAAAGAAACCAGTCGCAACTACAAACCTAAGCAGTCGCAACTACAGACGTAACCAGTCGCAACTGCGAGTGTTACCAGTCTAAACTACGAGTGAATCCTGTCGCAACTACAAAAATAACCAGTCGGAACTGCGAATGTAACCAGTCTCAACTACGAACGTAAGCAGTCACAACTGCGAATAGATCCAATCGCAACTGCTAGTGTAACCAGTCTAAATTACGAACGTCACCAGTCTCAACTGCGAATTTAACCAGTCGGAACTACGAATATAACCAGTCTCAACTACGAACGTAAGCAGTCGCAACTGCGAATATATCCAGTCGCAACTGTGAGTGTAACAAGTCTCAACAACGAACGTAATCAGACGTAACTGCGAATGGAACCAGTATCTACTACGAACGTAACCAGTCGCAACTACAAACGTAACCAGTCTCAACTGCGAATGTAACAAGTCGAAACTACAAACGTAACCAGTCTCAACTACGAACGTAAGCAGTCGCAACTGCGAATATATTCAGTCGCAACTGCAAGTGTAACCAGTATAAACTGCGAACGAAACCAGTCGCAACTACAAATGTAACCAGTCGCAACTGCGAATGTATCCAGTCGCACGTGCGAATGTATCCAGTCTCAAATACGAACGTAATCAGTCGCAACTACAAACGTAAGCAATCGCAACTACAAACGTAACCAGTCGCAACTGCCAGTGTATCCAGTCTAAACTACGAACGAAACCTGTCGCAACTACAAAAGTAACCAGTCGGAACTGCGAATGTAACCAGTCTCAAATACGAAAGTAAGCACTCGCAACTGCGAATATAACAAGTCGCAACTGCGAATGTAACCAGTCTCAAATACGAACTTAACAAGACGCAACTACAAAAGTAAACAGTCGCAACTGCGAGAGTAACCAGTCCCAACTACGAACGTAATCAGTCGCAACTGCGAATGTAACCAGTATCAACTACGAACGTAACCAGTCTCAACTAAAAAAGTAAGCAGTCGCAACTACGAATTTATCCAGTCGCAACTGCGAAAGTAACCATTATCAACTACGAACGTAACCAGTCGCAACTACAAACGTAACCAGTCTCAACTGCGAATGTAACAAGTCGAAACTACAAACGTAACCATTCTCAACTGCGAATGTAACCAGTCGGAACTGCGAATGTAACGAGTCTCACCTACGAACGTAAGCAGTCGCAACTGCGAATATATCCAGTCGCAACTGCGAGTGTAACCAGTTTAAACTACGAACGAAACCAGTCGCAACTACGAAAGTAACCAGTCGCAACTACAAACGTACCCAGTCTCAACTGCGAATGTAACAAGTCGAAACTACAAACGTCACCAGTCTCAACTGCGAATTTAACCAGTCGGAACTACGAATGTATCCAGTCTCAACTACGAACGTAAGCAGTCGCAACTACAAAAGTAATCAGTCGGAACTGCGAATGTAACCAGTCTCAACTACGAATGTAACATGTCGAAACTACAAACATAACCAGTCTCAACTGCGAATGTAACCGGTCAGAACTGCGAATGTAACCAGTCTCAACTACAAACATAACCAGTCGCAACTGCGAACGTAAGCAATCGAAACTACGATCGGAACCAGTCGCATTTACGGACGTAAGCAGTCGCAACTACAAACTTAACCAGTCGCAATTACGGACGTAAGCAGTCGCAACTACAAACTTAACCAGTCTCATCTTCGAACAAATCCAGTCGCAATTACGAATGTAACCAGTCGTAACTACTAATGTAAGCAGTTGTAACTGCGAATGTAACCAGTCCCTACTACGTACGTAACCAGTCGCAACTACAAACGTAACCAGTCGCAACTACAGACATAGCAGGTCGAAACTACAAACGTAACCAGTCTCAACTGCGAATGTAACAAGTCGAAACAACAAACGTAACCAGTCTCAACTACGAACGTAAGCAGTCGCAACTGCGCATATATCCAGTCGCAACAGCGAGTGTAACCAGTCTAAACTGCGAACGAAACCAGTCGCACTTACAAAAGTAACCAGACGCAACTACAAACGTAACCAGTCGCAACTACAAACGTAACCAGTCGCAACTGCGAGTGTAACCAGTCTAAACTACGAACGAAACCTATCGCAACTACAAAAGTATCCAGTCGGATCTGCGAATGTAACCAGTATCAACTACGAACGTAAGCAGTCGCATCTGCGAACGTATGCAGTCGCAACTACGAACGTAACCAGTGGCAACTACAAACGTAACCAGTCTCAACTGCGAATGTAACAAGTCGAAACTGCAAACGTAACCAGTCTCAACTGCGAATGTAACCAGTCGGAACTGCGAATGTAATAAGTCGCCACTACGAACGTAAGCAGTCGCAACTGCGAATATATCCAGTCGCAACTGCGAGTGTAACCAATCTAAACTACGAACTAAACCTGTCGCAACTACAAAAGTAACCAGTCGGAACTGCGAATGTAACCAGTCTCAACTACGAACGTAAGCAGTTGCAACTGCGAATATATCCAGTCGCAACTGCGAGTGTAGCCAGTCTAAATTACGAACGTCACCAGTCTCAACTGCGAATTTAACCAGTCGGAACTACGAATATAACCAGTATCAACTACGAACGTAACCAGTCGCAACTACAAACGTAACCAGTCTCAACTGCGAATGTAACAAGTCGAAACAACAAACGTAACCAGTCTCAACTACGAACGTAAGCAGTCGCAACTGCGCATATATCCAGTCGCAACAGCGAGTGTAACCAGTCTAAACTGCGAACGAAACCAGTCGCACTTACAAAAGAAACCAGTCGCAACTACAAACCTAAGCAGTCGCAACTACAGACGTAACCAGTCGCAACTGCGAGTGTTACCAGTCTAAACTACGAGTGAATCCTGTCGCAACTACAAAAATAACCAGTCGGAACTGCGAATGTAACCAGTCTCAACTACGAACGTAAGCAGTCACAACTGCGAATAGATCCAATCGCAACTGCTAGTGTAACCAGTCTAAATTACGAACGTCACCAGTCTCAACTGCGAATTTAACCAGTCGGAACTACGAATATAACCAGTCTCAACTACGAACGTAAGCAGTCGCAACTGCGAATATATCCAGTCGCAACTGTGAGTGTAACAAGTCTCAACAACGAACGTAATCAGACGTAACTGCGAATGGAACCAGTATCTACTACGAACGTAACCAGTCGCAACTACAAACGTAACCAGTCTCAACTGCGAATGTAACAAGTCGAAACTACAAACGTAACCAGTCTCAACTACGAACGTAAGCAGTCGCAACTGCGAATATATTCAGTCGCAACTGCAAGTGTAACCAGTATAAACTGCGAACGAAACCAGTCGCAACTACAAATGTAACCAGTCGCAACTGCGAATGTATCCAGTCGCACGTGCGAATGTATCCAGTCTCAAATACGAACGTAATCAGTCGCAACTACAAACGTAAGCAATCGCAACTACAAACGTAACCAGTCGCAACTGCCAGTGTATCCAGTCTAAACTACGAACGAAACCTGTCGCAACTACAAAAGTAACCAGTCGGAACTGCGAATGTAACCAGTCTCAAATACGAAAGTAAGCACTCGCAACTGCGAATATAACAAGTCGCAACTGCGAATGTAACCAGTCTCAAATACGAACTTAACAAGACGCAACTACAAAAGTAAACAGTCGCAACTGCGAGAGTAACCAGTCCCAACTACGAACGTAATCAGTCGCAACTGCGAATGTAACCAGTATCAACTACGAACGTAACCAGTCTCAACTAAAAAAGTAAGCAGTCGCAACTACGAATTTATCCAGTCGCAACTGCGAAAGTAACCATTATCAACTACGAACGTAACCAGTCGCAACTACAAACGTAACCAGTCTCAACTGCGAATGTAACAAGTCGAAACTACAAACGTAACCATTCTCAACTGCGAATGTAACCAGTCGGAACTGCGAATGTAACGAGTCTCACCTACGAACGTAAGCAGTCGCAACTGCGAATATATCCAGTCGCAACTGCGAGTGTAACCAGTTTAAACTACGAACGAAACCAGTCGCAACTACGAAAGTAACCAGTCGCAACTACAAACGTACCCAGTCTCAACTGCGAATGTAACAAGTCGAAACTACAAACGTCACCAGTCTCAACTGCGAATTTAACCAGTCGGAACTACGAATGTATCCAGTCTCAACTACGAACGTAAGCAGTCGCAACTACAAAAGTAATCAGTCGGAACTGCGAATGTAACCAGTCTCAACTACGAATGTAACATGTCGAAACTACAAACATAACCAGTCTCAACTGCGAATGTAACCGGTCAGAACTGCGAATGTAACCAGTCTCAACTACAAACATAACCAGTCGCAACTGCGAACGTAAGCAATCGAAACTACGATCGGAACCAGTCGCATTTACGGACGTAAGCAGTCGCAACTACAAACTTAACCAGTCGCAATTACGGACGTAAGCAGTCGCAACTACAAACTTAACCAGTCTCATCTTCGAACAAATCCAGTCGCAATTACGAATGTAACCAGTCGTAACTACTAATGTAAGCAGTTGTAACTGCGAATGTAACCAGTCCCTACTACGTACGTAACCAGTCGCAACTACAAACGTAACCAGTCGCAATTACGGACGTAGCAGTCGCAACTCCAAACTTAACCAGTCGCAACTACGGACGTAACCAGTCGTAAATACGATCGCAACCAAGCACAACTCTGACGCAAATTTAGACCCGACTTAGCGAATCTTTTACGCAACTTCATACGTGGCTTTGTCGAAACATTGACACAGTATTGACGCAACTTTGACGAAACCGCTACTACAATAGATTATATAAGTAGCATGTAATTGTAAATCCAACGTATGAAGGTACAGGTGAAAGGCAAATATAACACATGCGAAATGCAACTCAGATGCAAGAGGGATGTTAGAAGTGGTAACTACCGGCCGGGATAATACGGCGGGGGGTATTAGCCGAATCTGCCAACTAGCGATACTAAAAAAAAAAAGAAGAAAAAAAAAAATCATGAAAGAATAATATGTAAGGTGTAACTAACCATCAACTACGTTTCTTGGAGACAAGCAGATCTACCATTCAATGATTCTTCGATGAGCAGAGAAAGAAGAAGATAAGGAGGAAATAAGGGAAGGAGAAGAAAAGAGACGAGACGTACGTGCACATGAAAACGATGAAACTCGAAACATAAGGTTCACATATTGAAAAAAAAGAGCTGGAATAAGAATAGGAAAAAGAGCCGGAATAAGATTATATAAAAGAACCGGAGTAAAAATAGAAAGAAGAGTAATAAGAAAAGAGCCGAAGGAAGGAAAAGGGACGCATTTCTACAAGATGCTGAGACAGCAGCCCGCACAGAAGCCCTCGCCCACAGGCCCCTCCCATGGGTCCCGCCCGAAATACACAAAGGATAATTAATGAAAGTAAATAAGAATAAATAGAAATGACATCGGCCATTAAAGTGTGATAGAGAAATTTCCTTTTCGTTTCTCTAAGAAATTATTGCACAACAGAATTCTCTCATATTCCTTCTATTGAAGTATTATTAGCGATATAAAATGGAAAAATATTAATGTCCATTTGGAATAAGATTAAAAAGATATTATATTAAAAAGTAATAAAATATGCAGCCATTAGCTCGGTAATACTTGCATTTAAAAGTTTACAATTAAACTTTGCAAGTATTAACGACCCAGGTCTCACTACGTGGAAGTTGCTGCATGTGGAGACCCACGGACTGTCGGTGACTCTACTCTAAAATTCGCGTTCCGCGATACCGATCCGCTATACCTTTCCGCTTCAATGCACCGGCTTCATAACTAACAGGGTATGCGTAGCTTTAGCTACTGCACACCTCTTACAGATAGCTCCACCGTTTGCACCGTCCACTTCAGATATAACGGATAATTAAGCACATCTGAATTTGTGCTTTCCGAATTTCGAACAAACAAAGCGCACTCCTTAGAAATACTAATCGCGTCGCGACACTCACGTGTGTGTTGTAATTACGTAGATTCTACTGTTAGGCCGAAATTCGCGAAGTACCCCCATCGAAATTTGGAAAAAATCAAACGAAGTCCACGGTAGGACCTTTAATCGCGCCCGAACACCCACGCGAGTGTTAGAAAAACGATGACTCTACTCTACAATTCGCGTTTTCGATTCGAACAATCAAACGAAATTTAATCGCGCCCGAGAACACCAACGCCTGTGCCCGCCGACACGCGCGCCAGTGTTCTTCCTATCCTTCCCGTATTCACGCGTAAAAATCGAGAATGAATCCAGCCAGGCGACGATGCATCCGTCCACAGACGAACCCATCCCTCGATGACCTATACTGGAAAAGAAGAACGTAAGCAGAAAATAAGAGAAAGAATAAAAAATACATAAAATAAAACATAATATATATATATAATATAAACAGAAAATGAACATAATTAAAAACATAATTAAAAACATAAACACATAATTAAACATAATTAAAAATGAAAAATATGAGATAGAAATGAGAGCCGGAGAAAGAAAAGAGAGCCCCAGAAAGAGAGAAATAGAGAGCCCCAAAAAGATAAGACAAGAGAAACAGTTCTATATGATGCTGAGACAGCAGCCCGCACAGAAGCCCTCGCCCACAGGCCCCTCCTGTGGGTCCCACCCGAGACTTATAAAGAATAATTAATTATGATAAATAAAAAAGAATAGAAGTAACATCGAACAAAAAAGTGTGATAGAAAAATTTCCTTGTCGTTCCGTAAGAAATTATTGTACAATAAATTCTGTTATATTTCTTCTTTCGAAGAATTATTAGCTATATAAGATGGAAATATATTAATGTTTAATTGGAATTAGTTCGAAAAGATATTGGAAAAGTAATAAAATATGCAGCCATTCGCTCGGTAATACTTGCATTTAAAAGTTTACAATTAAACTTTGCAAGTATTAACGACCCAGGTCTCACTACGTGGAAGTTGCTGCATGTGGAGACCCACGGACTGTCGGTGACTCTACTCTAAAATTCGCGTTCCGCGATACCGATCCGCTATACCTTTCCGCTTCAATGCACTGGCTTCATAACTAACAGGGTATGCGTAGCTTTAGCTACTGCACACCTCTTACAGATAGCTCCACCGTTTGCACCGTCCACTTCAGATATAACGGATAATTAAGCACATCTGAATTTGTGCTTTCCGAATTTCGAACAAACAAAGCGCACTCCTTAGAAATACTAATCGCGTCGCGACACTCACGTGTGTGTTGTAATTACGTAGATTCTACTGTTAGGCCGAAATTCGCGAAGTACCCCCATCGAAATTTGGAAAAAATCAAACGAAGTCCACGGTAGGACCTTTAATCGCGCCCGAACACCCACGCGAGTGTTAGAAAAACGATGACTCTACTCTACAATTCGCGTTTTCGATTCGAACAATCAAACGAAATTTAATCGCGCCCGAGAACACCAACGCCTGTGCCCGCCGACACGCGCGCCAGTGTTCTTCCTATCCTTCCCGTATTCACGCGTAAAAATCGAGAATGAATCCAGCCAGGCGACGATGCATCCGTCCACAGATGAACCTATCCCTCGATGACCTATCCTGTAAAAGAAAAAGATAAAGAGGAAAAAAAAGAACAAAAGAATATATAAAACAGGAAACCATATATATATATATAATATAAACAGAAAATAAACATCATTAAAAACATAAACACATAATTAAACACATAATTAAATACAGAATTAGAAAGAATCAACATAAATAAATATTAAGAATACATATTAAAAAGGAAATAACATACTAATAACAGAATTGAAAACATAATTGAAAAAGAAAAATATGAGATAGAAATGAGAGCCGGAGAAAGAAAAGAGAGCACCAGAAAGAGAGGAATAGAGAGCCCCAAAAAGATAAGACAAGAGAAACAGTTCTATATGATGCTGAGACAGCAGCCCGCACAGAAGCCCTCGCCCACAGGCCCCTCCTGTGGGTCCCACCCGAGACTTATAAAGAATAATTAATTATAATAAATAAAAAAGAATAGAAGTAACATCGAACAAAAAAGTGTGATAGAAAAATTTCCTTGTCGTTCCGTAAGAAATTATTGTACAATAAATTCTGTTATATTTCTTCTTTCGAAGAATTATTAGCTATATAAGATGGAAATATATTAATGTTTAGTTGGAATTAGTTTGAAAAGATATTGGAAAAGTAATACAATATGCAGCCATTCGCTCGGTAATACTTGCATTTAAAAGTTTACAATTAAACTTTGCAAGTATTAACGACCCAGGTCTCACTACGAGGAAGTTGCTGCATGTGGAGACCCACGAGCTAACGGTGACTCTACTTTACTCTAAAATCCGCGTACCGCGATACCGATCCCTCATGCCTTCCGCTTCGGATATCTTGGGCATGGGACAAAGCTAACAGGAAGTATCTAGCCTGAGCTACAGGGACTCCACTTACAGAAAGCTTAACCGTTCGACACCCTCCGCCTCAGGCATAACGGATTATTAAGCACATCTGAATTCGTGCATCCGAATTTCGAACAATCAAAGCGCATTAATCGCGTTCGCGACACTCACGTGTGTTATAGTTACGTAGATTCTACTGTTCTATCCAAATTCGCGAAGTAATCTAATCGATATGTCGAAGAAATAAAACGAAGTCCCCGGTAGGACTTTCAATCGCGCTCGCGAACACTTACGTGAGTGTTAGAATAACGGTGACTCTAAGTTGAAATCCGAAGCGCACTCCGAATTTCAACACTAAAACGAAGTCCATGATAGGATTTTTAATCGCGCCCGGTCACCCACGCAAGTGTTCGAAAATCGATGACTCTACTCTAAATAAACTAATCGAATATTCGAGCAAACAAAACGAAGTCCCCGGTAGGACTTTTAATCGCGCACGCGAACACCCACGCGGGTGTTAGAATAACGATGACTCTAAGTTGAAATCCAAAGTGACATATGCTAACCGGTATTTAGACTTTCCATGATATTTGTCGGGATTTCCGCCCCGCTACCAAACATTAGGATGGTCATAACATCAGCCAGCTATGTACAGCACTACAAGGTAAACCGTTCGCGCACCCCGAATTTCAACACTAAACGAAGTCCATGGTAGGACTTTTAATCGCGCCCGGACACCCACGCAAGTGCTCGGAAAACGGTGACTCTACTCTAAAAAAAACGCGTTCGCGAGGTAATCTAATCGAATATTCGAGCAAAAATTTAAACGAAGTCCCCGGTAGGACTTTTAAGTCGCGCCCGCGTTCATTCACGTGAGTGTTAGAAAAACGATGAATCTACTCTAAATTCGCGTTTTCGATACGAGCAGTCAAACAATGTTTAATCGCGCCCGAGAACACCAACGCTTGTGCACGCCGACACGCACGCCAGTGTTCTCCTATCCTGCCCGTAACCGCGCGTAAAAATCGATGATGAATCGTGCCAGGCGATGACGCATTCGTCCAGAGGTGAACCTATGCCTTGATGATCTATCCTGAAAAAAAAGAAGTTAAGGAGAAAATAAGAAAGGAAAAAAATATATAAAATAAAACATAATATATATAGATTATAAATAGAATAGAAATATAATAGAAAATAAATATATATAAATAGATAAGAAACCTATAGAAAGATGAGAAAATAGAAGCAGCTCTGCACGATGCTGAAACAGCAGCCCCTATCATCACATAGGTACCACCTAACGCTTAAAAATCATAATTAATAAGAATATATTAATAACATAATTAAAAACATAATTAAAGAAGAAAAATATGAATAATAAAAGAGAGCTTCTGAAAAATAAGAAAATAGAAGTAGCTCTGCACGATGCTGAAACAACAGTCCTCTTCATCTCATGGTTCCGACCTTATGCTTAAAAATTACAATTAATAAAAACATATTGACATAACTAAAAACATAAAATCATAATTAAAAAGAAATAACATAAATAAATATTAAAAAAACATAATTAATAAGAAATAACATAATTATATTCTGAAAAGACATAATTAAAAAGAAATAACATAATAAAAATCTGAAAAGACATAATGAAAAGAAATAACATATTAATAACATAATTAAAAACATAATTAAAAACATAATTAAATAAGAAAAATATTAGATAGAAAAGAAAGCTGCAGAAAGATAAGAAAATAGAAGCAGCTCCACACGATGCTAAGACAGCAACCCGCACAGAGGCCCACACCCATGTCCCCATCCCATGGGTCCCACCCGAGACTAATAATTCATAATTAATAATAGTAAATAAGAATGAAAAATATGTAATAGAAAAGAGAGCCCCAAAAAGATAAGACAAGAGAAACAGTTCTGTATGATGCTGAGACAGCAGCCCGCACAGAAGCCCTCGCCCACAGGCCCCTCCTGTGGGTCCCACCCGAGATATATAAAGGATAATTAATGAGAGTAAATAAGAATAAATAGAAATGACAGCGAACAAAAAAGTGTGATAGAAAAATTTCCTTGTCGTTCCGTAAGAAATTATTGTACAATAAATTCTGTTATATTTCTTCTCTCGAAGAATTATTAGCAATATAAGATGGAAATATATTAATGTTTAATTGGAATTAGTTCGAAAAGATATTGGAAAAGTAATAAAATATGCAGCCATTCGCTCGGTAATACTTGCATTTAAAAGTTTACAATTAAACTTTGCAAGTATTAACGACCCAGGTCTCACTACGTGGAAGTTGCTGCATGTGGAGACCCACGGACTGTCGGTGACTCTACTCTAAAATTCGCGTTCCGCGATACCGATCCGCTATACCTTTCCGCTTCAATGCACTGGCTTCTTAACTAACAGGGTATGCGTAGCTTTAGCTACTGCACACCTCTTACAGATAGCTCCACCATTTGCACCGTCCACTTCAGATATAACGGATAATTAAGCACATCTGAATTTGTGCTTTCCGAATTTCGAACAAACAAAGCGCACTCCTTAGAAATACTAATCGCGTCGCGACATTCACGTGTGTGTTATAATTACGTAGATTCTACTGTTAAGCCGAAATTCGCGAAGTACCCCCAACGAAATTTTGAAGAAATCAAACGAAGTCCACGGTAGGACCTTTAATCGCGCCCGAACACCCACGCGAATGTTAGGAAAACGATGACTCTACTCTACAATTCGCGTTTTCGATTCGAACAATCAAACGTAATGTAATCGCGCCCGAGAACACCCACGCCTGTGCCCGCCGACACGCGCGCCAGTGTTCTTCCTATCCTTCCCGTATTCGCGTGTAAAAATCGATGATGAATCCATCCAGGCGACGATGCATCCGTCCGCAGATGAACCTATCCCTCGATGACCTATCCTGTAAAAGAAAAAGATAAAGAGGAAATAATATATATATATACATATATAAAATACAAATAGAAAATAAATATATATAAATCGATAAGAGAACTAGAAAAAGAAACGAAAAGAGAAGCAGCATGCATCATCCTATGGATCGTACTTAAAGCAACTAAATCATAATTAATAGAATATATTAAAAACATAATTAAGAACATAATCAAAAATATAATTAAAGATATAATTAAAAACACAATTAAACACATAATTAAAAACAAAATTAAAAGGAAATAACATACTAATAACACAATTGAAAACATAATTGAAAAAGAAAAATATGAGATAGAAATGAGAGCCGGAGAAAGAAAAGAGACCCCCAGAAAGAGAGGAATAGAGAGCCCCAAAAAGATAAGACAAGTGAAACAGTTCTATATGATGCTGAGACAGCAGCCCGCACAGAAGCCCTCGCCCACAGGCCCCTCCTGTGGGTCCCACCCGAGACTATAAAGAATAATTAATTATAATAAATAAAAAAGAATAGAAGTAACATCGAACAAAAAAGTGTGATAGAAAAATTTCCTTGTCGTTCCGTAAGAAATTATTGTACAATAAATTCTGTTATATTTCTTCTTTCGAAGAATTATTAGCTATATAAGATGGAAATATATTAATGTTTAGTTGGAATTAGTTCGAAAAGATATTGGAAAAGTAATACAATATGCAGCCATTCGCTCGGTAATACTTGCATTTAAAAGTTTACAATTAAACTTTGCAAGTATTAACGACCCAGGTCTCACTACGTGGAAGTTGCTGCATGTGGAGACCCACGGACTGTCGGTGACTCTACTCTAAAATTCGCGTTCCGCGATACCGATCCGCTATACCTTTCCGCTTCAATGCATTGGCTTCATAACTAACAGGGTATGCGTAGCTTTAGCTACTGCACACCTCTTACAGATAGCTCCACCGTTTGCACCGTCCACTTCAGATATAACGGATAATTAAGCACATCTGAATTTGTGCTTTCCGAATTTCGAACAAACAAAGCGCACTCCTTAGAAATACTAATCGCGTCGCGACACTCACGTGTGTGTTGTAATTACGTAGATTCTACTGTTAGGCCGAAATTCGCGAAGTACCCCCATCGAAATTTGGAAAAAATCAAACGAAGTCCACGGTAGGACCTTTAATCGCGCCCGAACACCCACGCGAATGTTAGGAAAACGATGACTCTACTCTACAATTCGCGTTTTCGATTCGAACAATCAAACGTAATGTAATCGCGCCCGAGAACACCCACGCCTGTGCCCGCCGACACGCGCGCCAGTGTTCTTCCTATCCTTCCCGTATTCACGCGTAAAAATCGAGAATGAATCCAGCCAGGCGACGATGCATCCGTCCACAGATGAACCTATCCCTCGATGACCTATCCTGTAAAAGAAAAAGATAAAGAGGAAATAAAAGAACAAAAGAATATATAAAACAGAAAACCATATATATAATATAAACAGAAAATGAACATAATTAAAAATATAATTAAAAACATAAACACATAATTAAACACATAATTAAAAATGAAAAATATGAGATAGAAACGAGAGCCGGAGATAGAAAAGAGAGCACCAGAAGGAGAGGAATAGAGTGCCCCAAAAAGATAAGACAAGAGAAACAGTTCTGTATGATGCTGAGACAGCAGCCCGCACAGAAGCCCTCGCCCACAGGCCCCTCATGTGGGTCCCACCCGAGATATATAAAGGATAATTAATGAGAGTAAATAAGAATAAATAGTAATGACAGCGAACATAAAAGAGAGATAGAAAAATTTCCTTTTCGTTTCTCCGAGAAATTATTGTACAATAAATTTCTGCAATATTTCTTATTTTGAAGTATTATTTGCTATATAAAATGAAAATATGTTAATGTTCAGTTAGAATTAGTTTGAAAAGATATTGGAAAAGTAATGCAATATGCAGCCATTCGCTCGGTAATACTTGCATTAAAGATTCTATAATTAGAGTATGCAAGTAATACCGACCCAGGTCTCACTACGTGGAAGTTGCTGCATGTGGAGACCCACGGGCTAACGGTGACTCTACTTTACTCTAAAATCCGCGTACCGCGATACCGATCCCTCATGCCTTCCGCTTCGGATATCTTGGGCATGGGACAAAGCTAACAGGAAGTATCTAGCCTTAGCTACAGGGACTCCACTTACAGAAAGCTTAACCGTTCGACACCCTCCGCCTCAGGCATAACGGATTATTAAGCACATCTGAATTCGTGCATCCGAATTTCGAACAATCAAAGCGCATTAATCGCGTTCGCGACACTCACGTGTGTTATAGTTACGTAGATTCTACTGTTCTATCCAAATTCGCGAAGTAATCTAATCGATATGTCGAAGAAATAAAACGAAGTCCCCGGTAGGACTTTCAATCGCGCTCGCGAACACTTACGTGAGTGTTAGAATAACGGTGACTCTAAGTTGAAATCCGAAGCGCACTCCGAATTTCAACACTAAAACGAAGTCCATGATAGGACTTTTAATCGCGCCCGGACACCCACGCAAGTGTTCGAAAATCGGTGACTCTACTCTAAATAAACTAATCGAATATTCGAGCAAACAAAACGAAGTCCCCGGTAGGACTTTTAATCGCGCACGCGAACACCCACGCGGGTGTTAGAATAACGATGACTCTAAGTTGAAATCCAAAGTGACATATGCTAACCGGTATTTAGACTTTCCATGATATTTGTCGGGATTTCCGCCCCGCTACCAAACATTAGGATGGTCATAACATCAGCCAGCTATGTACAGCACTACAAGGTAAACCGTTCGCGCACCCCGAATTTCAACACTAAACGAAGTCCATGATAAGACTTTTATTCGCGCCCGGACACCCACGCAAGTGTTCGGAAAACGGTGACTCTACTCTAAAAAAACGCGTTCGCGTGGTAATCTAATCGAATATTCGAGCAAATTTAAACGAAGTCCCCGGTAGGACTTTTATGTCGCGCTCGCGTTCATTCACGTGAGTGTTAGAAAAACGGTGACTCTACTCTAAATTCGCGTTTTCGATTCGAACTATCAAACGAAGTATAATCGCGCCCGAGAACACCCACGCTTGTGCACACAGACACGCACGCCAGTGTTCTTCCTATCCTTCCCGTAACCGCGCGTAAAAATCGATGAAGAATCGTGCCAGGCGATGACGCATTCGACCAGAAATGAACCTATGCCTTGATGGCCTATCCTGAAAAAGAAAAAGATAAGGAAAAAATAAGAAAAAGAAAAAAAAAACATATTGAATATCGCTGCATGATTACTGGATCATCCCTGAAAAAGAAAAAGAGAAGATTAATAAAAGAAAGATAAGAAAATAGAAGTAGCTCTGCACGCTGCTAAACCAACAGTCCGCTTCATCTCATGGGTCCTACCTAATGCTTAAAAATTAAAATTAATTAGAATATATTAATAACAAACCTAAAAACATAAAAACATAATTAAAAAGAAATAACATAAATAAATATTAAAAAAACAATTAAAAGGAAATAACATAATAAAAATCTGAAAAGACATAATAAAAAGAAATAACATATTAATAACACAATTAAAAACATAATTAAAAAGATAATTAAAGAAGAAAAATATGAGTAATAAAAGATAGCTGCTGAAAGATAAGAAAATAGAAGTAGCACTGCACGATGCTGAAACAAGTCCGCTTCATCTAATGGTTCCTACCTAAAATCTGTAAATCATAATTAATAAGAATATATTAAAAACATAATTAAAACCATAAAAACATAATTAAGAAGATATAACATAATAAAAATCTGAAAAGACATAATGAAAAGAAATAACATATTAATAAAATAATTAAAAACATAATTAAATAAGATAAATATGAAATAGAAAAGAGAGCCCCAAAAAGTGAAGAAAAGAAAAGAAAAGAGAAGCAGCCCTACACGATGCTAAGAGAACAACCCGCACAGAGGCCCACACCCATGTCCCCATCCCATGGGTCCCACCCGAGACTTATAAATCATAATTAATAGGAGCAAATAACAATGAAAAATGTGAAATAGAAAAGAGTGTCCCAAAAAGAGAAGAAAAGAGAAACAGCTCTATAAGATGCTGAGAAAGTAACCCGCACAGAGGCCCACACCCATGTCTCCATCCCATGGGTCCCACCCGAGATATATATAGAGGATAATTAATGACAGTAAATAAGAAAAAATAGAAATGACAGTAATTATACGAACGATAAAATGCTGAATTTAATTTGATTAAACTTAAAAAAAATAAAAGATTAATTAAAAAGAAATGAAATATTCTGAACACAGATATAAATAAATATTATTCTCTCTGAAATAAATATTATATTTATTAATCGATAATATACGATAATATATATACATGTTGTCTATAACGTTGCTAAGAATATCCTATTGTTTAAATATTAATTAATTATTCCCTCATGTGTTCGCGATCCCACGACCCGGACCTAGCTGAAAAGAACTAAGAAAAGAAAAAAGAATTAGTATATATGTATATTAATTATACGAACGATAAGATGCTAAATTTATTTTGATTAAACTTATGAAGAATAAACGATTAATATAAATAAATATTATTCTCTCTGAAAGAAATATTATTATATCTATTAATCGATATATGACAATACATGTATATGATTTTTATAACGTTGTAAAGAACATCTTATTGTTTAAATATTAATTAATTATACTTTACATATATCGTACATTGTTTAAATGTTAAGATAATCCTATTATTATTCCTTCTCGTGTTCGCGATCTCATGACTTAGACCTAGCTGAAAAGAAATAAGGAAAAAGAAAGAATATGTATATATGTATATTAATTATACGAACGATAAAATTCGGAATTTAATTTAATTAAACTTAAAAGCTAAGAAAAAAAAATATTTATTAAAAAAGAATGAAAAATTTTGAATACTGATCTAAAGATATATTATATTACTTTTACATTTCATAGATATGCGATTTTAATATAGAACTCGATTTTATTAAAATAAAATTATGAATTGAATTGAACTTTAGAAAAGAAAAAATGTGCTAAATTTATCAATCGACTTTAACGTAAAATTTGATTTTATTAAACTAGAATCATAAATTCAATTAAGTTTTAAAAAAAAGTTTAATATTAAAAAGGCATAAAATATGAAATAATCCTATTCGCGTACGCGTGGCAATGTGAGAATATTATTTACGGAAAGTTACTCCTTCTCAGTTTTTTAAATTTACACCCCTACACCCATCACCATAAGAGCATTTTGAGTGACAACATGGTAAAATTAAAATACTAATATAGTAAAACTAAGAGCCATTCTCGAAAGTTCCTAATGAACCTTCGAAAATAACTCAATAGCCTAATAGTTGTCCTCTTGGGCCACATGTTGTCTTCGGCATATAGCTTCTTCTTTGCTTCGTGCCTCAACCTAATCGATCATCACTCTAAAACTGTAACGACAAAATTTGATTCCAAATTTTAAGATATGAAAGAAAACCCTAATACAACCTTAACGAATCTGAAAACTTATTATTATTCTTTCGAAAGATACTTTTTCGCTGCGTGGGAGAAATTAGATATTAATTATAAAAAAATTAGAAATTAGATAATAGTATATTAATTGCTGAAAATCCTGAGCTAAAAAATAATTAATTTATCATCTAGGCTTACGTACTACGTCTCTTTGTCTTTTAGCAAACATTCTACTCGATTTTTCTCTTTCAAAACCAATGAGTCTCTATCGAAACTTTTTTTGTATCAATTTAAATTGATTAAATATTTAATTAATAATTATTTAAAAATATAAAGCAAACCCTTGGACGTTCCTTCTTACAAACGAATATTTTAATTATTGTAATAAAATCATACACAGTTTCGTTTGTAATCCAGAGACTATCCATCGCGAATGTCTTCTTACTCGTTCCTTATTAGAACTTATAAATATCGATTCTTTACTTATTTCCGTGTGAGTAAAATATTTAAAAATGTATTAAAATATTCAAAATCTCAAATAATTATAAACGCGTTTGAGCAAGAAGACTTTATCCTGATCTAATAAATAAATGAAAAAATAAGAAACCATTCACGAGTAAATCTCCGAAGAAATTTACTCGTGGTCACTCAATGCTCTTCTACTAATTAATTACAACCAATCACCCGTGCCAATTTGGACCTCTCGTCCTCGACATGATTAAGTGATTGGAGGGACTTAAAAATTCACTCACTACTTAAGAAGTTCTGCGATGGCTCCAAAACACTCGTTCAGATCGAAATTGAGAGTGGACGATTCGTATGTGGTTGAAAATTAGGTAGGTCGACATCAAAGTTGATCAAGAATTTCTTCAATGATGCACTGACTCTATATCGCGATAGTTATTTTTTAACGAACGGTCACTGAATTTACTTCGCGAAACTCTACTGTCTTTTATAAATACAGCCTATGCGACTGTTAAAAAATTAATAAAGTTTGCGAACAAACACTGACTCTAACGACTGCATTGCACGCAGCCGTTGCAAAAATTTTTGCATTTTAAATCGCGAAACGCGAACGAACGAACACTGCTTCTACTTCGCGATATTCATATTTAAGAGATACAAATATTCGATTACAACATTGGTTCCCGAGCAATCGCAATGACTTTCTGAAACAACAAAATAAAAACAAAATTATTAATATCACCATTTAAACAAGAAACTGTATAAATTATTGAAGAAACGTAAAATATAAAAATATATTTACCTTAATATTCGTAGATACTTACAGCGAAGACATCCTGAGACACTTGAGATGTATATTCGTCAAAACAAAAAAGAGAAATGAATCGGTAATCGCGATTTAGAATTTTTAATGTTTAAATAAACGAACTATTCTTTAAATATTACTTTATTCTATCCCGCGTACAACAAAAATCGTTTAAATAATTATAAAATTATCGATAATATTAATTTATAAGCTTTAGCGTTTAGAAATTAGAATCACGATGTGCACAGGTCGAAGAGTAAGAGAAAACTAACTCGCGAACTGTCAAAGTCATGGAAAAATGAGTTTATGTTTATATTACACGAGGCAACTGCTCCGAAATTAAAATTCTAAAGTAATAGAAGCTTATAATAAAATTATTTTAAGTCCCGCGCGCGATTCAGACTTTTTAATGTTTAATTTATTGTACTATTGTTTAAATATTATTCTACTCTATTCCACGATCAATAAAAATCGTTTAAATAATTATAAAATTATCGATAATATTAATTTATAAGCTTTAGCGTTTAGAAAATTGTATCGCGATGTGCACAGGTCGGAGAGTAAGAGCAAACTAAGTCGCGAACTGTCAAAGTCGTGAAAAAGTGAGTATATGTTTATATTACACGAGGCAACTACTCCGAAATTAAAATTTTAAAGTAATAGAAGTTTATCTGAAAATTATTTTAAGTCCCGCGCGCGATTCAGACTTTTTAATGTTTTAATAAATGTACTATTGTTTAAATATTATTCTACTCTATTCCACGATCAATAAAAATCGTTTAAATAATTATAAAATTATCGATAATATTAATTTATAAGCTTTAGCGTTTAGAAAATTGTATCGCGATGTGCACAGGTCGGAGAGTAAGAGCAAACTAAGTCGCGAACTGTCAAAGTCGTCCAAAAATGTGTTTATGTTTATATTACACGAGGCAACTACTCCGAAATTAAAATTTTAAAGTAATAGAAGTTTATCTGAAAATTATTTTAAGTCCCGCGCGCGATTCAGACTTTTTAATGTTTTAATAAATGTACTATTGTTAAAACATTACTCGATTCTATCCCGCGTGCAATAAAAATCGTTTAAATAATTATAAAATTACCGAAAATATTATTTTATAAGCTTTAGCGTTTGGAAAAGACAATCGCGATTTGCCCAGGTCGAAGAGCGAGAGAAAACTAACTCGCGAACTGTCAAAGTCGTCCAAAAATGTGTTTATGTTTATATTACACGAGGCAACTGCTCCGAAATTAAAATTCTAAAGTAATAGAAGCTTATAATAAAATTATTTTAAGTCCCGCGCGCGATTCAGACTTTTTAATGTTTAATTTATTGTACTATTGTTTAAATATTATTCTACTCTATTCCACGATCAATAAAAATCGTTCAAATAATTATAAAATTATCGATAATATTAATTTATAAGCTTTAGCGTTTAGAAAATTGTATCGCGATGTGCACAGGTCGGAGAGTAAGAGCAAACTAAGTCGCGAACTGTCAAAGTCGTCCAAAAATGTGTTTATGTTTATATTACACGAGGCAACTACTCCGAAATTAAAATTTTAAAGTAATAGAAGTTTATCTGAAAATTATTTTAAGTCCCGCGCGCGATTCAGACTTTTTAATGTTTTAATAAATGTACTATTGTTAAAACATTACTCGATTCTATCCCGCGTGCAATAAAAATCGTTTAAATAATTATAAAATTACCGAAAATATTATTTTATAAGCTTTAGCGTTTGGAAAAGACAATCGCGATTTGCCCAGGTCGAAGAGCGAGAGAAAACTAACTCGCGAACTGTCAAAGTCGTCCAAAAATGTGTTTATGTTTATATTACACGAGGCAACTACTCCGAAATTAAAATTTTAAAGTAATAGAAGCTTATAATAAAATTATTTTAAGTCCCGCGCGCGATTCAGACTTTTTAATGTTTAATTTATTGTACTATTGTTTAAATATTATTCCACTCTATTCCACGATCAATAAAAATCGTTTAAATAATTATAAAATTATCGATAATATTAATTTATAAGCTTTAGCGTTTAGAAAATTGTATCGCGATGTGCACAGGTCGGAGAGTAAGAGCAAACTAAGTCGCGAACTGTCAAAGTCGTCCAAAAATGTGTTTATGTTTATATTACACGAGGCAACTACTCCGAAATTAAAATTTTAAAGTAATAGAAGTTTATCTGAAAATTATTTTAAGTCCCGCGCGCGATTCAGACTTTTTAATGTTTTAATAAATGTACTATTGTTAAAACATTACTCGATTCTATCCCGCGTGCAATAAAAATCGTTTAAATAATTATAAAATTACCGAAAATATTATTTTATAAGCTTTAGCGTTTGGAAAAGACAATCGCGATGTGCACAGGTCGGAGAGTAAGAGCAAACTAAGTCGCGAACTGTCAAAGTCGTGAAAAAGTGAGTATATGTTTATATTACACGAGGCAAATACTCCGAAATTAAAATTTTAAAGTAATAGAAGTTTATATTAAAATTATTTTAAGTCCCGCGCGCGATTCAGACTTTTTAATGTTTAATTTATTGTACTATTGTTTAAATATTATTCCACTCTATTCCACGATCAATAAAAATCGTTTAAATAATTATAAAATTATCGATAATATTAATTTATAAGCTTTAGCGTTTAGAAAATTGTATCGCGATGTGCACAGGTCGGAGAGTAAGAGCAAACTAAGTCGCGAACTGTCAAAGTCGTCCAAAAATGTGTTTATGTTTATATTACACGAGGCAACTACTCCGAAATTAAAATTTTAAAGTAATAGAAGTTTATCTGAAAATTATTTTAAGTCCCGCGCGCGATTCAGACTTTTTAATGTTTTAATAAATGTACTATTGTTAAAACATTACTCGATTCTATCCCGCGTGCAATAAAAATCGTTTAAATAATTATAAAATTACCGAAAATATTATTTTATAAGCTTTAGCGTTTGGAAAAGACAATCGCGATGTGCACAGGTCGGAGAGTAAGAGCAAACTAAGTCGCGAACTGTCAAAGTCGTCCAAAAATGTGTTTATGTTTATATTACACGAGGCAACTACTCCGAAATTAAAATTTTAAAGTAATAGAAGTTTATCTGAAAATTATTTTAAGTCCCGCGCGCGATTCAGACTTTTTAATGTTTTAATAAATGTACTATTGTTAAAACATTACTCGATTCTATCCCGCGTGCAATAAAAATCGTTTAAATAATTATAAAATTACCGAAAATATTATTTTATAAGCTTTAGCGTTTGGAAAAGACAATCGCGATTTGCCCAGGTCGAAGAGCGAGAGAAAACTAACTCGCGAACTGTCAAAGTCGTCCAAAAATGTGTTTATGTTTATATTACACGAGGCAACTGCTCCGAAATTAAAATTCTAAAGTAATAGAAGCTTATAATAAAATTATTTTAAGTCCCGCGCGCGATTCAGACTTTTTAATGTTTAATTTATTGTACTATTGTTTAAATATTATTCTACTCTATTCCACGATCAATAAAAATCGTTCAAATAATTATAAAATTATCGATAATATTAATTTATAAGCTTTAGCGTTTAGAAAATTGTATCGCGATGTGCACAGGTCGGAGAGTAAGAGCAAACTAAGTCGCGAACTGTCAAAGTCGTCCAAAAATGTGTTTATGTTTATATTACACGAGGCAACTACTCCGAAATTAAAATTTTAAAGTAATAGAAGTTTATCTGAAAATTATTTTAAGTCCCGCGCGCGATTCAGACTTTTTAATGTTTTAATAAATGTACTATTGTTAAAACATTACTCGATTCTATCCCGCGTGCAATAAAAATCGTTTAAATAATTATAAAATTACCGAAAATATTATTTTATAAGCTTTAGCGTTTGGAAAAGACAATCGCGATTTGCCCAGGTCGAAGAGCGAGAGAAAACTAACTCGCGAACTGTCAAAGTCGTCCAAAAATGTGTTTATGTTTATATTACACGAGGCAACTACTCCGAAATTAAAATTTTAAAGTAATAGAAGCTTATAATAAAATTATTTTAAGTCCCGCGCGCGATTCAGACTTTTTAATGTTTAATTTATTGTACTATTGTTTAAATATTATTCCACTCTATTCCACGATCAATAAAAATCGTTTAAATAATTATAAAATTATCGATAATATTAATTTATAAGCTTTAGCGTTTAGAAAATTGTATCGCGATGTGCACAGGTCGGAGAGTAAGAGCAAACTAAGTCGCGAACTGTCAAAGTCGTCCAAAAATGTGTTTATGTTTATATTACACGAGGCAACTACTCCGAAATTAAAATTTTAAAGTAATAGAAGTTTATCTGAAAATTATTTTAAGTCCCGCGCGCGATTCAGACTTTTTAATGTTTTAATAAATGTACTATTGTTAAAACATTACTCGATTCTATCCCGCGTGCAATAAAAATCGTTTAAATAATTATAAAATTACCGAAAATATTATTTTATAAGCTTTAGCGTTTGGAAAAGACAATCGCGATTTGCCCAGGTCGAAGAGCGAGAGAAAACTAACTCGCGAACTGTCAAAGTCGTCCAAAAATGTGTTTATGTTTATATTACACGAGGCAACTACTCCGAAATTAAAATTTTAAAGTAATAGAAGCTTATAATAAAATTATTTTAAGTCCCGCGCGCGATTCAGACTTTTTAATGTTTAATTTATTGTACTATTGTTTAAATATTATTCCACTCTATTCCACGATCAATAAAAATCGTTTAAATAATTATAAAATTATCGATAATATTAATTTATAAGCTTTAGCGTTTAGAAAATTGTATCGCGATGTGCACAGGTCGGAGAGTAAGAGCAAACTAAGTCGCGAACTGTCAAAGTCGTCCAAAAATGTGTTTATGTTTATATTACACGAGGCAACTACTCCGAAATTAAAATTTTAAAGTAATAGAAGTTTATCTGAAAATTATTTTAAGTCCCGCGCGCGATTCAGACTTTTTAATGTTTTAATAAATGTACTATTGTTAAAACATTACTCGATTCTATCCCGCGTGCAATAAAAATCGTTTAAATAATTATAAAATTACCGAAAATATTATTTTATAAGCTTTAGCGTTTGGAAAAGACAATCGCGATGTGCACAGGTCGGAGAGTAAGAGCAAACTAAGTCGCGAACTGTCAAAGTCGTGAAAAAGTGAGTATATGTTTATATTACACGAGGCAAATACTCCGAAATTAAAATTTTAAAGTAATAGAAGTTTATATTAAAATTATTTTAAGTCCCGCGCGCGATTCAGACTTTTTAATGTTTAATTTATTGTACTATTGTTTAAATATTATTCTACTCTATTCCACGATCAATAAAAATCGTTTAAATAATTATAAAATTATCGATAATATTAATTTATAAGCTTTAGCGTTTAGAAAATTGTATCGCGATGTGCACAGGTCGGAGAGTAAGAGCAAACTAAGTCGCGAACTGTCAAAGTCGTCCAAAAATGTGTTTATGTTTATATTACACGAGGCAACTACTCCGAAATTAAAATTTTAAAGTAATAGAAGTTTATATTAAAATTATTTTAAGTCCCGCGCGCGATTCAGACTTTCTAATGTTTAAATAAATGTACTATTGTTAAAATATTACTCGATTCTATCCCGCGTGCAATAAAAATCGTTTAATTAATTATAAAATTACCGAAATTATTAATTCGATTCGATTCGACTCTTTTTAATAAATCTCGTGCGATTGATATAAAGTTAGTATAAAAAGAAATGCGATTAAATTGTAGTTAATATAAAGTATTCGTCGATTAATATAATACGGTAAGGTAGGTTCAATTTGTTACATAGATCCTCTTTGTAAGTTATTTATTTGGCCACAAGTATTTAGGCACCATGGATACGCGGGATATAGTTATGAATGATGCCGATAATAAGACCGATCGAAATGAATAATACCACAAATTCTCTAGTAATTATTTTATCAAGTACCAACGATATATCTTGTTTGTATCGGTTTTGTTCGATTGGTTTGTTTCGTAATTAACAATAAGTATATAAGTACATAATGGGCTTAACCAATTATAATAGTTTCTAACATTTTGCCATTGGTAGACTTGATGAAAATTTCTGGAAAAAGAACGAACGTTTAAACGATTACCAACTTTAATTTGCGATCCGTCCTGTGTTGGCAGGCGTTTATAACGTGAAGTAATGACCCGCAATTGTATAGATCTTAAATCGTAATTGTAACATTTTAACGGTTCAAATTCTAAAATATATAGGACAATTCGTTTCTATCGCGATCGACTTAATAACACGTAGATATGTATTACATCTATATCTCATCTTTATTCTTCTCGTTATGGTTCTTTAGACGGTAAGAAGGTTGAAAGGGAAAAGCGAAAACTTATCGATTATAAGCCAAATATTCTTAACCTAAAATTTTCTTTAACTGGGTAACTTGAATTTAATAAGTAATAAAGATCCTGGACTTGATAAAAACGTCGTGACATATCTACGTATTTCGAGTGAATAAAATGACGTTATGGTGAATGCCAAGCTGGAAAAAACCTAGGTAAACAACTTACATACTTTGTTTATGTTAAACGAAAGGTGATCAAGAACCTCTGTTTTCTCCTACAACATAATTATATATTTATTTAGTATATATGTGTTTAATTGTACGTGCTCCTTTAGCATGGCATGATTTTTGATCACGGCTCATATATTCTATATTACAAGCCGGGTGATAATTGATTCGTGCAAAAAAATACAATAATTTAAAAAGTATTCCCCCGATAAGTATTGTTTGTCACTCCAACAGATAGCGCTAATTAATAAATGAATGTATGTACGACAAACAAACAAACAAACAAACATACACACAAATCTACGCCCAAGAAAGAAAACTGCAACAAATGCAAAAATTAAGTAAATAGCCATAATATCCAGGAAAGACGATATGGAGGAGGATATCCGAAATACAAAATTCCATTTAAAAGTAACGCAAATAACGGAAGAAAACGCTCTTCTTCGAGAAGAAATCGCGAAATTAGATGATAGAAATTCAATTTTGGAAAGGCAACAAAAATATTTCAAACGTCAATTGTATGTATTATACGTTATATCTATTCAATTGTATTTTTATAATTATTATTTGAAATTCGATGGCGTATTGCCCCTTGATTATTTCGCAGGGAACAAATCCATGAAAAATATAGTGAACTGCAACGAGAATATGATGAACAAAAAGACATATTGGATGAAGTTAGGAGAAAAGAAAAAGACACCAATATAGCACTCCAGAAATCTACAAAAGAGCAACGGATATTATTAACAAGATTAGAAACGGTCGAATTAGAGGTTGTAATGGTGATATGATCGTTCGCGTTGACAACGAAAAAATATTATGGATTCGTAATTATAATTTTTCTTGCACTTGCAATTAGGCGCAAGAAGTAACAAGTCTGAAGAATAAATTAAAGAAAGTTACGAACGAAAGACTCGAATGTACGAAGCAGAAGGATGAAATAGTTGAAAAATTGGATGAAAAGTATAACGAGTGCGAATCATTGCTTATGACAATTACAGACTTGAAAGAAGCGAATGAAAATCTTCGAAGTAATTACGAAGCGCGCGAAAATATGATCAAAGTAAGCAGACGTAAATACAATTTTTTCTTAACCGCCAAGGTGTTCAATGATTTACTAGAATCGTCATATGAATAGCCATAATCGTCTATGTCTTGCAGATGCTACGAGAAAATAATCGTCAACTGGAAGATGAAAATGCGGAATTAAAATTACTCATAAGTATGAATACTCGTACTTCTACAGACAAAGTGAGTTCATTTTCATCTTCGTCGTCAGCCATACTTACTTGATCGTTAGAATCGCAGAAAACTGTCTCTCTCTCTCTCTCTCTCTCTCTGTGTGTGTGTGTGTGTGTGTGTGTGTAATTAGTAGGTGCACGTATATAATAGAGATTTCCTTGAATATAATTTCAGCTCTCTAAGATGCCACATTCGAACGCAGAACCATATTGCACGGTACACGATATTCCATATAACAGATTCAACGATACGTTTCTTCAAGATTCCCTGTATGACGAATTGAAAGCTTCTGTAAGTGTAAAAATTTTATCTCACTGATCTGTGCAAAAAAGAAGAGCAAAAGAGAAAGAATAAAACGAAAGATATATATCCGTGTTTGTGTGTGTGTGTGTGTGTAAAGGAACAATTCTTCATATGCATTATATATATATGTACCTTTAAGGGTTTCACGAATATATGCAGCTGGAATGATACGATAAGCTACGAATTGAAGAAGCAAGTGCAATGTTACGAATTAGAAATTGATAAACTTATACAACAAACAGAATGGTAAATATATACATTAATGCGTTTTTATTAATATCCCAACTTCGAGAATATTTTATACCGGGATATTTCTTTTTTTTTTTTTGTAATTTATCAAAGTGTTTTCCAACAATTGGTATCGGGATGCGACAAGAACTGTCTTCATCTTATACAAAATATAAACCATTGTACTGAGAGTTCTGAAAAGATGAAAGATTTGGAGGTCCTTAAACAAAGGATACAAATTCTTTTGGATATGGTTAGTCGTGTAAAGCGAACAAATGGTATTACATAGTTATTAAAGTAAATTATTCATCAGGTAAACACAACATCTCCAGAACCTAGAGGTATTGAAATTGGTATTCAAGTGCCGGCAATTTCTAGAAAGAAAAAAAATTTGCAGGAATTGTCCAACTTAAACGAGGAAGATCATCTAGAATGCTTGTAAGCAAATCAATATACGATATGAATGTAAAAATATCGTTGAAGATTAGAAATTCTTTACAATCATTTTCTTATCGTTTAATTTTAGTTGTAAAAAAAATCAAATAATCGCATCTCATGATATATCGAAAGAGAAACAAGACCAATTTACTATATCTGCGAAATGTCCTAAAGTAGTAATGATGCCGAAATCCTTCGTCGGCGATCCAATCATACAAGTATTGGACAAAAGTGTTCGATGTATTACAAGTCCACGAAAAAAAAGATTAACGGAAAATATCAGGTCAATGAGGAAAGATAACTTGTCCTTCCTATCGCATATAGACATATTTCGTTAGAATCTCGCTTATCTCTTCTATTATTATTTATTTATAGTTTAACTAGATTAGAAAGAAGAAAAATTCATAAGTTAACGTTCTGTAAGAATTCTTATAACGACGCCGCTACCAAAATAAGAGTCGATATTATGGATGATGGTAATGGAGATTATACGGATAATGAAAGATTTGTACCATTTATGGGCCATTTATCGTTACCAATAGACTTTTCGGTTACATCCAAACGAGTCGCAATAACGCGTAAGTAATATATCGAAAGAAACATTTACAATGTCCCAAATTTCTTTATTAAAATCATTAATATAAACGTGGATATTAATAAGACGTATACCTTATCAGGTAATCGTAAATCAAAGTCCGAATCTAGTCTACTTCCTGAAAAGAAAGCTTTATTTTGTCGGCCTTCGTTTAATGCTGCCATGCCATTATCAGCGGAGCCATTAATCAATGAAGCCATTGAAATGAGAAAAAAATCCTTCGACGGGTCAACTTGTGAAGAAGTTGAAAGAGTAAACAAGTTTCCCGTATTACTCAAGCAGAACGATCGGCAGAATTTAACAAGCTCTCATGGATATGCATTCGGAGGTACCTATCGGTCATTGAACGATAGTAGTACAGATTCTTCGGTTAGTTCGTCGTCTCTTCGATCCGATAATCTACTCCCCCAAGATTTTTCTATAGACAAGTTGGAAGACCGTCCGTTTGAATTACACCGTCCTGTTCACTTGGCTCCTATGAAATTGAAATTCCCGTCGGATAAAACCTCGCCTTTCACCAAAGAGCAAAATCTTACCAATAAGGATACGCAACAAGCAGATTTCGCTGCAGCGAGTAATAAATTGCTTGAAAATATAAAATCGAAAACGAACATCCGCGAAACAAAGCAATATAAAATCGTGGAACAATTTGAGGAAGGTCGTTTAAACAGAGATTATTATAATGAAAGCCCTAATAATTATCTCATGGATATGAATAAAGAAATCTATTCGATCAATAGTGAAACATATTTAATCGATAAATTAGCGGCCCCCATTTGCCGTGATATAACGTCTATGTATTTTCGAAGATTCTCTAATTTCGATCGAGAATGTTATACGGAAGATCATCTACCAGCTGCATACTCAACACCGATGCGCATCGAATCGAAGAATAAAAGTAAGGCCCTTTTTTTTCCTCCCTTTCTTCACTATTGTTTAACAGACGTTAGTATGTTAACCTTCTGAATAATCTTGTTTTCTTTCTTTATTAATTTTTATGCAAACGTATCACATTTCTGTCACGCAGATTCGTCGAAAAGTAAAAATAAGAAAGATGGCAACGATAATTGTGAGTCGCTCGTACGACGATTCGCTGATTTGGAAATGTCAAGAAAAAAATTATCCTTATTTAGGATATACAAGGACCGTTTGAACGAGATGAATAACGAGGAACGCCTAGAAAAGGTCGACTCTGGAGATGGAGAAGAAACAGTTTCGATATCACTTTGTAGTTTTGCAAATAATAGCGCGTTGTCGCGAAGTAAATGTGCGCTTACGAACAGGGAGAATTCCGATGAGTATTTTATACTTAATGTAGCACAGAGAAACAATACGGTTAGTATTAAATGATGAAAACTTTGTCATTTTCCTTCAGTTCTCTTAACATCTGTACCCTCCTAACCTATTAGATTATATTTGATTTAGGAAGGAAGAACGAATTGCGCAACTGCAAGGGAAGAAAAGATCAGGCCGACGTCGTCGGATGGTGAAAGTCAAATGTCAGATAGCAAAGAGTTAGTCCAGTTTGTTTTCATGAAAATATGTAAATCAAATGCTTGTGCTTTTCAAACATATTTATAGATATTTAGGGAATATTTATATATATATATATATATGTATATATATATATATATATATATATATATATATATATGTATATATATATATATATATATATGTATATATATATATATATATATAAAATATGATATGTAGGTATTATTCAATTATTATTTCAGAAATTTTCTCGACAGAACGCAACCGAGAAAGAATTTGCTAGAAGAAAATAAGAGCATACTACAAGTTTGTAAATTCTATCATTCGAGTTCGGCAAAGTCGAAAATTGTTGGCGAAGAAACAAGATTACGGTAATATGCGAGTGATTATAGACAATAGGCAAAACACTTTTCATGATATTGTGTCATCTATATCAACATTTTTTCTTTCTTTTTTCCTTTTTTTTTTTTCTTTTTTTTTTCTAGTACTTCGGTATCTCATTCTTTCACGAACATCCAAATTCTACCATCGTGGCGCGCGCTCATTTTCTATGCACTGGTATTTTTTTTCGGATTTTATGCAGTAAATATATTTTTATATGTTGGGCCACCGTATAAATGGTGGTCACTCGAAGAAATACTCAATCGATACTTCCCAATCACAAATACGGGATGTTCACCACCTATATGAATATTAAGTCGATTAGTTTTGACATACATACATATATGCATATATATGTTGTAAGTATACGTTTAAACATAATTATTACATGCCATTTATTAAAAATAGGTATATATTGTATTTAAAACAGTGTTGTCAATTAAAGTATTAATCAATTATAGAATGAATTTCTTTTTTACATGTACATATGTCGCATAGTTAATAAAATACCATATATACGTATATATTTACACAATCATAGAAATTTATTGTTCAAGCTGCTAATACTCTAGCATGTCCAAAGTGTTATATGTGCGTACCAGTGGCTGCCATTATTAAAATAGTTGCTAGTGGTGCCAACCCGGATTACTTGCCAACTTCACTCTAATAAATCTTGAAGTGCTTTAAGGACTTTACCAGAATAACGGATTGTGAAAGATTAAATAGAAAAAAGTTCGATATTAAAAAAATTCAGTATGTCAGATATGATCAATTTGACGTTTTCAAAAAGTAATGCCTTTATATGGAACGCGGACGGTAAAATTATCTTGTTTTTATTATTTCCGTGTTATGATGTTTGGTTATAGTGTAATCATGTAAAATAATGTTCTCGTACAATATGCCATTTCTTTGTGAATGATACATAATCAATGAAAAAAAGAGTGAAAAGTTTTTTTGTAAAAGATCATTATAATTTATTTCTCTCTCTCTTTCTCTCTCTCTCTCTCTCTCTCTCTCTCTCTCTCTCTCTCTCTCTCTCTCTCTCTCTCTCTCTCTCTCTCTCTCTCTTTAAGATTGGCTAAGACTGCGGAAAGATCATAGAATAACTGGAGAATTAGTGGGCTGTCTACCAAAATATCCCCGGCAAGAAGTACTTTCAGGTCTTCCATTGCTTTTGTTGCCAGAAGAAGTCTCCCTTTTATTAGAAAAAAAAATTGCACGTGTTGTTAAGTATTCACATTTAGAATACCCACCGAGCGAATCGTTAAAAGAAACCTTTGACAAGTATAGAGAGATATTGTTTATGGAACAGGAAAAATGTTTGAAGAAAGAAAAAGAAAAACAGGTATTTGCAATTACACAATTTTATGAATTTTTATGTTGTTATGATAATAAAATCATTCTAGATTGTAGCAATGATGGATAAAATAGTGGAAGGAAAAAGACGAAAAATTTTAGGGATAGAAACAAATAAGAAAAAAATGCGAAAACCTTTGGATAAAGATTTGCAAGAAGCTTTAAACAATGTAGAAGTAAATACTAAAGATCTCTTTGACGAACAAATGTCAAAATTGCCTAAATTAGAAAAAAGTGAAGCACTTGTACAGACGCATACGGGTAATAAGATATGGTACAAAATATTGGCAATGTGTCAAATTTTTTATCTCAAATAACATGTCAGTCAGAATGAAATGTTTCGTCAATTTCATTGCATAAAACGTATACGATATATATTATTTATCATTTTGTTTATTAGCTTATCCATGGTGTAATGGGGGTAACTTTGAAATAGTCGAATGGAAATATCCTAATAGCGTACAAGAAAAACTTCGATATGCGACATTTAAAGACCTTTGGGAACGAGGTTATTACATAACGAATGGAGAAAAGTTCGGTGGCGACTTCCTAGTGTATCCAGGTATCTATATATATATAGATATAGATATATGACATTACTTTATTACAACATTTATTAGTCTTAACTGCTATTATCTCGAAAAGGAACTTTACATGTGTTTATAATTATACATATAAATTCATATTTTTACAGGCGATCCGATTATGTTTCATTCTCAATTTATAATTCAATGCAAAAGCAGAAACGAGGAAATACCTATCACAGAGCTTATTGGGCAATGTCGTATTGCAAGTCACGTTAGGAAAACCCAAATATTGGCCACATTCTCTGAAGGTGGTAAAAGTGTAAATTATCAATCATTTCAGTGGGCTGAAAACAGATAGGAGCGATTGTAAAGTAGTATACGTAATTAATAATCATATAAATTAAATTCTCTCTCTACTTATATTGTAATATTATTACAAATCTGTTATCAGGGACTTTTCTGTTTGACAAACGATCAAAAAATATTAAATAATTGCGTTATGCGTTGTTTATATTATCTGAATTAATCATACATTCTTTTCTGTACGAATTACTTAATAAAATTCTCTAGTCTAAATGGCATTGATCAGTTTAAAACGATCGTGTTGAGGCATTGGTATTACGTTGAAATGTTTCTTATAGATAGTTTGTCCTTCCCGACCTGCATAATGTTTTATCACCCAATTATGATCAAAATCAAGATTGATCTTCTCACAAGTTATCAACACCTTTCCTGCCTCCATAGCAAACAATGTTCCATCTCTTCCCCAGCCAACCTAAGGAGAGAAAGAGTGAGTGTGAGTGAGTGAGAGAGAGAGAGTGAGAGAGAGAGAGAGAGAGAGAGAGAGAGAGAGAGAGAGAGAGAGAGAGAAAGCAGAGTTATGTGATATTCGATAGAAAGAAATATTTATAAAGCGTATTTAATTTACATTTAAACCAGGATGAAATCTAGGTTTCAATTGAGTAGCAAGTATTGTTCCTGCCTGTACAAAACCACCATCATTTACACGGATACCTCTGTGCTTCGGTCTTGTCTTAATAGGTTTATTTCTTGTACTGGTACTACTTTTCTTTGATGCATACCTGATGCATGCTGTTAAAAAAGAAAATAAACAATAAACAAAACTTGATCTTTTGGTACATAAGAATAAACATAACCTCGAGAGTTTTACTCACTCAGATTAATAGTCGTTGGATTTAAGAAACATTTGTTAAAACTTTGCATGGTGGATGAAATTATATTTAAAATATAAATAATTCTTTAGCGATTAATTTGACGTAATATAGATTAGCGTCAGACGTTAGACGTGCAAAATAAAGACAGTTAAGATGAGAGTAGTCGCGATACGATGACGCGATGCGTGCGCGCTCTATGGATTAAGTCGTAGTCGTTCGATATATTGAAAGGGACAACTTCGATCGAAATAAATCGCTTTAAAAGTCCATATAACGATCGATTATATACAAAATGAAAGAAAAATTAATATTGAAATATGCATTGATGAGAGGAATAATAGAGGATCAAGTTTAAGAAAAACACTATTTTATATATATATTTTGCCAATTATTATAGAAAAGTGTTAGAAAAATAATAGAAATATTATAGTCGTTTTGGGCTTATTTACATAATAAACTTGATAAAATGAATAAGTTAATGACGTTAATTATTTTTTTCTTTTGGAACTAGAAAGAGTTATCAATTTCACCCTTCGCGGTGTCTTTTTCGATATTACCGAAGATGTCTTTATTTTATTAGGTGTATTCCTTTTAATTCCTGATCTTGTATCATTGTCGCTCTCTTCATTATAAACTAATTTAATATCTTCGGTTTCTTCTATCGTCCCCTCACTTTTATTAACACATTGATCTTTAGCCAAACTGCACTCCGATGAATTGCAATTATTCCGCTCCATTATGTCGTCATTTTCATGATAAGTTTCTTCACATTGATCATCCCTACTTTGCGCTTCTATTTCTTTATATTTGGTTACATCAACGTCCATTGCATTCGTATCTATATCAAGAAGCAAGGTATTATCTTTCGTTTCAATCGCAGAGCCTGGAGTATTTGGCGTAATTCTTTCGTTGTTGTTGTTATTATTACTATTTCGAAGTACAGTTGAAGTAATCGATGCACCTTTGACGTTATGCACATGGCCTAGTTCATTCTCCGAAAAATGTATTATCGAGCAATAACCATCCGTAGAAGATACAACTAAGATACGACCATTGCTAGACCTGTAAAGAATAAAAACTGCACATGTTTCTGCTTATTTGTCCAATGATCGTGTTAAAAAAAATTATACAAAAGTCTTTTACGAACCACGCAATGTCGGTTAATCTGGTATAATGAATATTTGATATCACGGCTATCGGAGAAATTTGTTGAGTATCATAAATTAATATTGAACGTTGCGTTGCAACGGCAAATATTATTCTATAAGGTAATGCTATCGTAGGAGTGGGTCCATTTTTTCTAAGTTCAAAATAAACAGGACAACATCGAATTGCTATTGTACATTCGTCCAAGGAAGGCAAAATCATTATTGGCCTGAAGATAAATAGACAAATAATACTAGTAATGTTAGCATATATATATATATATATAAACTTCATGGGACACAACGCCTCTGTTTGAATACTAACTCTTTCAAGTTATGCCTAGAGAAGACAATTGTCGCATTTGATGTCTTTTCTATGGTATCTTGCGGCTCTATTATGCCTGATGGAACGATTATTAATGTTCCGTCTATAGAAAAAGTTAGTCTTCTGAAAAATGACTTAAATGTATCGTCATAAAATAAACGAACTGTTTTGTCTCGCAAAGGATAATCAAGCGGTGTAGGAATAATGGACTTGTGCACGCGCTGTACTGTCTTCTTCGTAGAGATATCAACTAATCTGCACTGCCTAAAGTCAATAATTAATTTATTATTATCAACGATATAATGATAACGTTAAAGACGTACATAAATATGATGATATTAAATGAGTGACTATTGGAAATATATTCACAAATACCTGTCGCTGCTCATTGTACATATATATTGGTTACAAGGGTCCCAGGTAACGCCTTGCACGAATCCTTTTGAATCGGATAATATACCATTGGTACGACCTTTATGAATATCCCATAGAATTGCTGTATTATCTACAGAACCTGATATTATGGAAGTAGAGTCTGGCGACCAACATATATCGTAAACATCCTCTAAATGGCCTCTCAGGACTTTCCATGAACTCCACTGTTCCTTATTCTCATTGTCCTCAGGCGAGATAAAAAAGTCGCATTCCTCCTTTTGCTTCCATAAAATAATGACAGATTCTATAAAAAGAAATGTCATACAGATTATCCTTCGGATCACGATAGTAAAGTAATAATATATAATGAAATGTATATACAATATTATTTTTAACTATACCGTCATCCGCTGATGCAAGAATTTCTTTAGATGGTGAAAATCTGACAACATTTACTGCCTTTTGATGTCGTTCCAAGTCCGCTACACATTTTATTGTTGTCGTACTATTCTCGCACGACAAAAGATGCCAAATCTGAATATAAGTTAAGCTGTAATTATTTTGATCATTTTAATTCAATTGATTTAAATGACTTTACCAAAACATGAGAATCAGCTCCTCCAGTAGCTAGACGCCAAAAATCTTCACCCGCAGATGTTTCACACGATTTATTCTGTATGTCGATGCTCAAAACTGGATCTCGATTGTGCCAAGAAATCTCTGGTGTAGTACACTTCATCTCTTCGACCTAAATAATAAATATTATTTCTTCCCAAAGATTCCGAGACCAAAAGAAATTCTGATCTTAGTGCCGCTAACCGCATTATACCGCCAAATCGAGAGCGCGGAGTATATTTTACGGCAAGATGGACAATGTAAACAAGTAGAAGGTGTTATGTACAAACCAGCGCTACCAATGCCTTCCGATTTACCCAGAAAATGTAAATTTTCCCTAGTATATTCGTGGAATTTCTTTTTAATTATTTCATATCATTATCAATAAATAACAGCAATTAACGATACAAACTCATCGTTTCAATTGTTACAATCGATTGGCATGTTTCAATAAGATAGATAAATATTCCTATTTCGTCGCCTTTAAAGGTTTATTTTTACATTTGCATAGCGCCATTTGTTATGCCATTTACATACAATACAATGCAGTTTTATATTTTGTCCAATAATGCTAAATGGCAGCACAAGTGATTTCAATTCAGTTACAGTCTATACTTGCGCGATCATAATACATTTTGATAAGCGTTGCACATTATTGTTGCGTGATCTCTGTATAAGAAGAACATTTCAAATATACAATGTTTCCCTTTATAAAGGCTGTTTCAAAGATAGATCAAGGATTTAAGATTTATGGTACGTTGCTATATTTTACTATTTTTTAAGATGGCCAACAACTATTTGACAAATTAAAAAGTTGCTGGAATTGAAGAATTTCTTTTGCTATACAACAAAGCTCAAAGTTCAACGTTGAAGAAGCGTATAGATATATAAGCGAGCGCACGTGCACTAGTACGTGCGTGCGTGCGATTTTGAATATTCAAAATTTGTGATGAAAATTTATTTGATTTGTTCTTTCAAAGGTATTAATTGTTATGTATGCAACAGGTGCCATCTATCCACGGGCTTGGGGAGTTCAAATAAACAAAAATTATGCAACAAAGTATGATCAAACTTCAAAAAACATTGTATTTGTAGACGGCGTACGTACGCCTTTCCTCCAATCTGGAACGCAATACAAAAATCTCATGTCATACGATCTTGCTAGGCATTCTCTGTTGTAAGTTTTTTTTCTTTTTTTTTTTTTTTCTAAATTTTAATCACCATTTCAATGCCTTTTTATTCTAGGAGTTTGAAAAGAAAAATAGGTTTTCCTAACGAAGCCGTAGAATATATTTGTTACGGTACTGTAATGCAGGAAATAAAAACATCAAATATCGGTCGTGAAGCAGCTTTAGGCGCAGGTTACAGTGAATATACACCGGCGCATACAATTACAATGGCTTGTATTAGCAGTAATCAAGCCATGACCACTGCTATGGGTTTAATTGCATGCGGTACCTATGATGTCATTGTGGCCGGAGGTGTTGAATTCATGTCAGATATACCTATAAGGCTTAGTCGTCCTATGAGAAGTTTAATGCTGCAAGGCAATAAAGCAAAGACTCTTGCACAAAAATTATCTCTTTTAGGGTCCATTAGGCCGTCGCACTTTATCCCGGATGTTAGTTAAAATTTTTTTTATATATATATATATATATATATATGATGTACTTACTCTCTCTGTATTATACAAAAAAGAAAAAAAAAGTAGAAACAAAGCAAACAAACGAAAAAAAAGACAAATTTATCTTTAGTTGCCAGCCGTGGCAGAATTTTCTAGCGGTGAAACAATGGGACATAGCGGAGACCGCTTGGCAGCAGCATTCGCGATAACGCGAAAGGAAGAGGACGAGTACGCATTGAGATCCCACACGTTAGCTGCGCAAGCACAGAAGCAAGGAAATCTTTCGGATTTGGTGCCCATTAAAGGTACGTGGAGGAGAACAAAATTGAGCACATTGTCGTTTTCATATTATTATAACATTAAGCGTACAGTTTTAGGCGTAGAAGAAGTAATAAATAAAGATAATGGAATACGTGTTTCAACGCCAGAACAATTGGGAAAATTGAAGCCAGCATTTGTCAAACCGTATGGGACTGTTACCGCAGCTAATGCATCGTTTTTAACCGATGGCGCATCAGCGGCCCTGATAACGACAGAGGAAAAAGCTCGTTTATTGGGTCTCAAGCCGAAAGCATATTTACGAAACTTTACTTATGTATCACAAGATCCGGTTGATCAATTACTTTTAGGCCCCGCATACGCCATTCCCAAGGTTTATAGATAATAGTATACGGCATGCGCGAAAAAATGCATGAACCTATATGAACTTATATGAAATTACAGGTATTAGAAAAATCTAAGTTAAGTATAAAGGATATTGGCGTATGGGAAGTACACGAAGCCTTTGCCGCCCAAATATTAGCTAATCTGAAAGCTTTGGATTCCGATTGGTTCGCGCAACATTATTTAAAAAAAAGTGAAAAAGTAGGTGTTCCAGAACTCCAAAAGTGGAATTCATGGGGTGGATCTCTTTCGATTGGTCATCCGTTTGCAGCTACAGGAATCCGTTTAGCCACTCATACTGCCAACAGGCTTATCAAAGAAGATCAACAGTTTGGGCTAATTGCAGCATGTGCAGCTGGCGGACAGGTGAATTCAAATAATAATAGATCAATTATATTCCCCTTAATTAATAGAATTAGAATAATAAATTATCGAATTATTATATGTATGTGTATGTGTATGTGTGTTTTAGGGAGTGGGTATGATCTTGGAGAGACATCCAGATGCTAAAGTTTGATAAAATCAAGACCGTCCAAGATATTTCTAAATGAGAAATTTGCCAAGAAGAAAAGTCGACGTTAACATGAATATTGTACAGAAAGAGATTTTTATACTAAGTTATCTTTACTAGGATATCTTCTTTTCTTCTTCCTCCTCCTTTTATTTTCTTTTTTTAACATGTCTCTATTCTTTTCTAGTATAATACTTCATAGGACGTGAGGAACCACTTTTTGTATAATATACTTTATTAAAAAATAAAGTGGCATATTGAAAAAACGTAAGACTATTTTTTCGCTTTAATCCAGTGTAACGTTACATAACGATGGAAGTGAATGTATTGTTAAATGGTGACGTACGGCACGATCTAAAATGGCTTTTATGTCTTGACATCCAAGCAAAGCACGCTGTTTTAATGATTCCAAATGCGATAAATGTAACCTTTGACCCGCTCCTTGAGCAACGACTATCAATCCAGAATTTTTTGTCGCGTTATCATTATTTGTTTCAGGTAATGCAACAATAGATAAAGTTACACCCGGAGCGCATTCTTCTATAAAATTTGCATCCAATACACCCGAGCCTACACCTCCCTCCTCTCCATCCGTGTATGAAGAATTTACTAATGTTATTGTACATCCAATCGCATAATTCTAAAGGTAAGGAAAATGAAAAAATATATAATGACATCGTAAGCGAGCCAACACGTATAATGACCAACTTCAATATAAAAATATACCTTTATAGGTATCCCGGCGTCGATCAATGCCAGGCTGGCTGCATTAACGGACGCACAATAATCGCTTCCGTCTACTTGTAATACTTCCACGAAAATATCAATCTGCGAGCGCGGATACAATTCCAAATGTATTATCGCTTCCATTGCACGGCGCAATTCAAGAGACCTTTCCTGTGATTTACGGTCACCTCTTGGTTTACGTTTACGTTCGCCGGATGTAAAACTAAATACTGCCATACTATATTGACAATTCACAATGGCTTTGGTAATTTTGCTGCTACTTCTACCTGTGCCTTTAGGCTGTGAATCGTTTTCAAAAAGTTAGACCAATTATACAGGATTCATTATATATATATATATATATATATATATATATATATATATAATTTCTCTCTCTCTATATATATATATAGAAAAATATATAGATTAAAATCATCACGATACCTGATGAGGCCCGTATACCGCCGCCAAAATCTTTGTTTTACCATGTTCTATATAAGCGCTTCCGTCGGCTTGACCGAAAACACCCATTCTTACGTGAATTTGTCTCAATTCTAATGGACGTCTCCCATCGACGCGCAAACCACCTTGATCTGCTTCAATATCTTCTTCTATCATCTTAATCTTTATGTTTTACTTTTCCGTCTTAACAATGTTAATGAAAATACTCATAACCTATATCTATGACAATTCCTTTCAAAATGGGAAAAGTCTCGTTTACAACTCTCGGAATATCTATCTCTTCTTATTATTGGTCACCTCAACAAATTTATATTTAGAGATGGCAATTACTTTCTTTTTCTTTTTTTCCCCTGTCCCCGATCGAGATCAAAACACAATCATTTTCGAAGATTCAATCAACAGGCAAGATTTGTAAATGAAAAAATTGAAGTATGTAACGACGTTGCATTTAGCGGCCCAGCCAAAAGGTGGCGCACGTGACGCCAGGAGCCTGGCCAACATTTTACATAAAATTTATACATTTTAAATGAATTCATCGCTCATATAAACTCAAATAATGTATTTATTACCTCGTAATTATTTAAATGATAGACAATCTGCTCTTCATTTTCGAATACCTAGAGACATAATTCGATCCGTTTCAACAAATATATTATCCCTATAAAATTGGTCTTGACCAATCGACGACAATCTGCTACAAGAGTACAGGTAACCGATAAAAAGGATAAAAAAACCCCAGGCTTATAAATGTTATCGATAATTTTTAAAGGTTTGTCGATTTGTCGAAATAATTTGTGGTTCGAACATGTGATACCTGTTTTAAATGTTAGAAACAATAGTTGTTTAACAATAAAGCGACTGGAGCATAAGAAAATGGTAAAATATTTGAATCAATCGGAAGCAATCAACATTGATAAGGATCTATTTGAAAGATATAAATTTAGCTTGGACCAATTGATGGAATTAGCTGGTCAAAGTTGTGCCATAGCAATAGCAAAGTCATATCCTTTGTCAAATAATTCTTCAGATAGAATTCTGATTTGTTGCGGACCAGGAAATAATGGCGGCGATGGTTTGGTATGCGCCAGGCATTTGAAACATTTTGGTTATTCTCCCGAGATTTATTATCCAAAAGAAACCGACAACCAATTGTATAAAAATCTGTTGCATCAGTGTAAAGAAAATGATATAACGATTTTAGAAAGTAAATTTATAATAGATAAGGATCCAGTTGAACTTTTAAATGGATTCAGAGTCATAGTCGACGCTTTGTTTGGATTTAGTTTTAAACCTCCTGTAAGGGATACCTTTGTTCCTATTATGAAGATATTGAAAGCTGCTTCAATTCCTATATGTAGCATAGACATACCTTCAGGATGGGATGTTGAAAATGGTCCATCTTTGAAAGATGATATATGTCCAGAAATGTTGATATCCTTAACGGCACCAAAGATGTGCGCCCATAAATTTAAAGGAAAATTTCATTACCTGGGAGGCAGATTTGTACCTAAAAAACTGGCATTAGCTTACAATCTTAATTTACCGATGTATCCAGGAACAGATTTAATCGTATCTCTATAATAATAAAGTACTTTTCTGCTTGGCAAATTGCGCTGTCTTTTAAATAGATTAACTCCTTCTCTTCAAATTGTTCTAATGTGATACCAGTAACAATTATGCGTATTATGCCTCTGACTAACGTTACTTATTTGATTATTTCTAAACTCAAATAAACATGGATCGTGTTACGTTTGAGTATTTGTTTATTTAAAGATCTGTATGTATGCGTACGTATACACACACATACATTATTAATTAATATTTATAAAAATGATAATGCATAAACGCAGGAATGTAATATAATCGTTTGAGTTGGCCTAATTAAAATTAATATTAAATTTTATTCCAATAAAATTAAGTTGATTATTATACGTGTTTTACTTTCTCTACCTTATAACAGATTTGAATATGCCGCCCTACGGAACCATGATAAATTTTAGTTTCAAATCTAAGTATTGTCTGTTTAATGCTCCGCCCGTTGGATACCTACAATATTACGCATAATAAGAAATTTTCGGGGTCAGATTAGTTGCGGTCAATTATATCGATTGTTGTACCGAATTATATTCGTTCTCTCTCTCTCTCTCTCTATCTCTATCTATTTGAAAGACATGCTCGTTAAGTAATTTTATAATTATTGTGTTATGCCAGAAAGAACGTTCTAAATTCACAACATGGTAATTTGATAATTTCGTATAAATAAAGAATAATAGTATATAATCGTATTATAAATGTATGAAAATAAATGTATATAACGATTTGTTGCTTAAGGCACAAGAAGTCGAGGAAACCATGAAACGTATACAATCTCATAAGGGCGTTGTTGGAACTATTGTAGTAAATGCAGAAGGTTAGTATTTATTATGTTAAATAATATTATTATCGTATAAATGATCTCTCGTTCGAATTATATATAAATATATATATATATATATATTATAACAGGAATTCCTATTAAATCCACATTGGATAATACAACGACAGTGCAATACGCCGGCCTGATCAGTCAGCTGTCAGACAAAGCACGCTCTGTAGTTCGTGATTTGGATCCAACAAATGATCTAACATTTTTACGTATTCGTAGCAAAAAACATGAAATAATGGTTGCCCCAGACAAAGAATTCATTCTCATAGTAGTTCAAAATCCAGTGGATTGATATTTGCAAAAAGGAATTATGCATTGTAAACCTTCGCAAAATTTCGATTTTATGTTTGTGACTATTATTTTATTTGTTATTTAATACATTCCACTTAATCATTTTACCATTGAGAAATTCATTGTTATGTTAACTTATCAATTAATTAGATTGTTATGAAATAAGAGTATATATATATGTGTCGCGCGCGTGTGTAGATATATATATATATATATATATATATATATATGTATGTATATATGTATATATGTATATAGACACACGTTTCACATGTATCCTCAAAACATAAATAAAAATGATAAAAAAATATAAGTGCGGAAAAGAATCTTTTAGCATTGGTGAAATATTATATATAACTGCACTTGAAAGATTATTAGTTTAACTTGTATGCAAAATACTGCTCGTTAATATTATTTGTTATATGTAATCTTATTTAAGTTAAGTATTAATTAATGATATGTTAATTTCTTCAATCTGATTCTGTTTACATATACAATTTATTCTAATTCTTACATCTTTTAGCGTATATAAATCACCTAAGATAGTGTTACTATAGATTACGGAAGATCGATACATCTTATTTTCTTCTCTTATACGTCTAAGTATTACAAAATTCATATAAAAATTAATAAATTATTAGGGAATGTTACGTGTGCCGCACGCGCGACACATGAGATATGATAATATTAAATGCGACATTTATCTACTTAAGTATTATCTTTTGCACTTTATCATAAAGATCAATCTTCATTATTTAAGCTCGATTGTGGTTGACTCTTCCTAACTGGATGATAAAGTGTATAATAAAGAATCATGGCAGTGATACCTAACAAGAAAGGCACCGTGGAAGGAACAATGTATAGAAAAAAGTACCAAGAATGTTTTGCTTCTATAGAAAAATTAAACATCCAAAGAAGATTAGCGATAACATTTTCAAAAAAGCATAGGCTGTAAAAAAAGGCATGTTTTAAAAAAGTATTGCCATCTATAATATTTAAATATACAAATATATGGAGTAGACCTATGACCAATGCAAGAAGCACGGAATAAAATCGTTCCGTTATCGTTGGTCTCATATGAGGAGCACGATTATTCTTACGACAAAACTGTAATATACCATGTGAATCGATCAAAATCCAAATTGTCATGGCAATCCAATGACAGATACAAGCGATACCGGTGTATAACGGCCATATACTGGCAATTAAACTCACAATTAATATTCTTGAGACTGTAATCAAAGAAGATTACCTAACAAATGGCATATCCTGCATTACTACAACTTATTCCATAATGTTAAACATACCTGTAACAAGGAAGTGCCACAAAAATTGACATATGCTACCTCGAATGTTAATTATTTCCTTATCATGTTGGGCCAATCGAATGGTGCGATTGTAACTTGCCATGGCCCAACCCATACTGACTAAAGAACTAACAATACTACAGACTTGATGTATAACTAGAAAAGAAGAAGAGAAGAATTTCTAATTATTATATTATAGAGCACCTTTATATAATTAAATTCGATTAAATATAATTGAAAAGGACAAATACATTCAAGATTTATGTCTCTGTTATAATGCTTCAATAAAATAGTTAATTGCAGAACTTGCTGAGGTGCTGCTTCTAGAAAGCATTCAAATATTCTCAAGAGCGCAACGTCTTGATCTTCCTTAAGCATTTTAAGATAATATCGTCTTTGGCCATTGCGATCACCTACTTTCTCACATTTACGTGCCTTTAAAGCATAAATCAAAGTATCATAATAACGTATCACAGGTGCTAATTGGAAAGCCACCGCCAAGACGCAATATATTTTCTTCTTAATCATCACTTGCGTACAAGACTTATGATTTTCTAATTGCGCCAACTCTGACTCTGTCTACAATACAAGATATAAATGAGAGCGTGACAATTTTTATGAACCGTAAAAGTATTCTATACGCTTGACTTTTCTTTTTCTTTTTTTCCCCCCTTGAAAAAAGCAAGACGTAGTACAGATTCAATAGTCGCATTTACCTTTTCGTCTTGATGTTGCATTCTTTTACTAATAATTACATTTATAAAAGATGGAATAAGTAGAAAGACAAGGGTCCAAATAAAATATATTACTTTATTTGCCAGTAGATATCTTACCGCGATGTTGATATCAAATGCCATGTCAATTAAGTGCATTATAATTGAACATACCAGAAAGAATACATCTAAATTGGTTACGCATGGTTGTCTTGAGGGGATGTCTACGACGTCTATATCAAATTTTAAAGTTGAAAAAATACCACCGATGTACATGGTATACCTTTTATTATTTCTTTCTTCTATCATTTTATAATGATTGAATAACCTCAAAAGTTAATTTTTACACAAGTAGATGTCAAATCGCTACAAGATACTCATTATAAGTATGTTGTCTCATTTTTTGTAATTTAAATTTGAAGAGATTCTTCATATATATGTCCCTTATACATTGTTTATTTATTTCCTTTCTTTCTCTCTCTCTCTCTCTCTCTCTCTTTCTTATTTTCTCATTCTTGATTTAACATTCATGTTTGGACATCCACTGAAATCTCTTGAGACGCAACAAAGCATTTATTGGATAGTTCAAAGTATATGTATTGAAAATATAGTAAAGTGTATGTTACAAAATTTTTTAATATATTTTCCTCGTTAACGCAACATTTAACGTATCGTTGTGCGTGCGTGCGTGTTGTGGCATGCATATACATTGTGTGCACACACGCCATATACATATGTATATATATGATGTATGCGTGTGTGCGCGCGCGCGTACACACATGTATAGACATGTATTACTTCTATATGCAGTTTGTTGTTGTAAACAAAGCAAGCAATATCGAGCCCTTTGCACACAATTAAACGCGATACGATGACATTTGGTCGAGTTTAATTATAATTTAACAAGAAATAGAAATAATCGAGGAGATATCGAGAAAGAAGAGAATTATGGCAGCACAAGTAATGTGTTTAACATCATCAGGAGGAATTCCATTGTTTTCTCGCCAAAAGGGAGATAAAGAAATGGTTCGTCCTTATGTTTTATATGGAATAACCATTGTTTGTTATACCGTTTTAGTTGTCAATTTCTTTATGAAATATTTGTAGATAACTTTTTCTAAAATGGCATCTCTAAATGGCGTCCACATGTTTCTTAAAACACAAAATATGAAGCTATTAAATACGGATCTACCAGATACAGCTATAGTTTGGAAAGAATATGAACAAAGTATTATATTAATAATTATTGCCAATGGTGCAACAAAATATACTTTAAATAAATTCCTCGATGTTGCCTTTGGTGCGATGATCTTATTCGTCGGTATTGATGAAATCAAAAACGCAAAGAATATAGAGCGCTTGAAAAAAGATTTGCGTGCATGTAATCCAATTATAGATAGACTTTTAGAATGTTTAGATATCGGAGATCGAATTTGTACCAAGACGGATATTGTTAATATGACAGAGTGTATAATTTTACATGAGAACCATCTGTTGCAGGTATAACATTAATTGTATATTTTAAATGTATTATGTATCATTGGATGATTCATATGTATTTTATAAAACTTTTTAAAGACTTGTTTAGAGGGATACATGGAATGTTTAGATTCAATGTATGGATGCATTTTGGTACATGGTTGTTTAGCAGTAGCAACCGATGGATGGTGGTCCTTGGATCCTATAGAAAGAAAATTGTTAATAATGACAATAGCGACCGAAACTAATTACACGGCACGCGATTTACCAATATTTTTACCTTACAAAAGTCCTGACGTAAGTATCATGTCGCGTTAGTGATTTGAAAGAAATAACTATTGTCTACCTCAGAAATATTTGAAATGCATAAGCACGTAATAAACATGCACGCTTGTTATAATAGAGTCCACTTCTTCCTTTTTTTTTTTTTAGATAGCTTATAGATTAGTATCTATCACGTTGATAAATCATGTAGAAGTGGTGGCCCTATGCGGACCTAATCCAGAGTTATCAGAGATTGAAAGATATGTTGTGCAATGCTGGAGAACAAGTATGGACATTTTACGTAATTCGGAACAGTGTTATCCTAGAAACGTACCCACTGCAATCTCTTTGGATATTAATGCATTGGGGTAATATAAATTTATTCATCACAAAATATACTTTTTTTTTTTTTTTTTTTTCCCCCATTAGCTTCATTTGTTTAAAACAGGATTATGAAAGGAGAAATTATTTTTCTAGATTCTTATTGGCAAACTGTAAGATAGAAAAATTTGTACTTGGTAGAAATGCACAAAGCACAAAAAATCGGGTAACGGGAACGCACAGATTAGACGTTTTAAGAACTTTTTATCATCAGGCAATAGAAACGTTTATGCCTTCGTCCGAGTTGGAAGAAAATTGCCTAGAAATGGACTTTGGAAGTAAATGGAAATTCGTGGGTGCCAAGGAAACATATCTGTGTTCGGAATATCATAAATGTCATGCTCTAAAAGATGGAGATCACATACTCTGCGTATTGTATACATCTATGGTTCCTACTCATACAATGAGATTGATTACCGAAAAGATCTTGAAAATGTTATTAATCGATAAGCAAATTTGTTGGTAGACATTGCAAGGAAAATAAAAGAAATTATTCTTCTAAGCGAATAAAATGTTTTACTGCGTCGTGGTCCATGTGGAAGATAGGTGCCTATAAATATTTATATAAATCATTCATTCAAAGAGTTTGTAAGGTTATGTTAAATATACGTACCCTCGCATATACTCGTACATGCGGCGAGCGCGCTTTTGTCCGCATTTACCGAATAGAGTTGAAAAAAAACAAACAAATAAATAAATAAATAAATAAATAAAAAAAAGAAAAGTTTAGTTCTCGTACGAGGCCGTGAGCGTCGCTCGTGTACTCGCCATAGATCGTTCGAATGGTTTAGATCTCTGAATAGGTTAAAAAAGAAAAAAAATCAACAGCCCGTGGCTTCACCTAGCGCAAGCTATATTCACATCCAATGTACGATTTGACCTTAGAGCGAATAGAAATTGAGAAAATTATCAGCTGATGTAATAAAGGAAAATAAGTAAAATAAGTTATTTAATGCTAACCTTTATTATAAGATACGAAATATATTGAGTATATGTAAAAATGTTTGCTGCGTCGTTCAGATTTCTACTCAATGCAAGAAGAGTAAGTACGAAAATTCATTACGAAGACGTGTAAAGCAAAACGTTCATGATCGTTTATATGTTCTTACAAACCGCACCATACGTGTGCCTTGGCATTTAATTATTAAGTTATTTATTATGATTTTAATAGCGAATAAAAGTTTTCACTTTTCTTTTATTATACGCTTTTCATTTTCAGGTAAATACACAAATACGCCTTAAATCAACGTTAGTCATAGCGGAACATAATAATGAGGTATTGTCACCAATAACATGTAATGTGTTGAGTGCAGCAAAACAAATTGGTGGTGACATTACCGTTTTAGTCGCTGGAACAAATTGCGATGCGGTGGCAAAGGCCGCAAGCAATGCAAATGGCATTAATAAAGTACTTTTGGCAAATAGCGAAGCATTTAAAGGATTTACTTCGGAATCATTGACGCCACTGATATTAGCGATGCACAACCAAAATAAATACACTCACATTTTAGCCGGTGCTAGTGCTTTTGGTAAATCATTATTACCGAGAGTTAGTACATACTTGATTTTATTACTTTTTCTATAAATACATTATTAAGACGGATATGGTCGTCATTTAAAATCTTTTATATCGTATCGTAAAAGCAAAATTTGTAATTCTCAATCATGCAAGCCTTGTTCGAGAACAAAGTTATATGATGTCATTCGTCAATAGTATAACCAATCATTTTAAATGTTATTCCATAAGAGAATTAATTCCAAATTTTACATATCAGATTTATTTTTAAAATTAGGAATAAGCAGCTAAGATTTGATCATCTTTGGTAGAAACATTACGTTACCATTTCTCTTACTTAAATAATAAATCATATATTGTATATTTGTTGAATTGATTTTAGATTGCGGCAAAATTGGATGTTTCACCGGTAAGCGATATTATTGGTATAAAAGCGCCAGACACTTTTGTTCGCACAATTTATGCTGGCAATGCTATACAGACCATAAAAGTCAAAGATAATGTAAAAGTTGTGTCGGTGAGAGGTACTTCGTTCGATGCATTGCCTCTGGAAGGCGGTAATGCTGCGTGTGAACCAGCCCCACCTGGTGATTACAAAACGAATCTAGTTGAATTTATTAAGCAAGAAATTAGCAAAAGCGATAGGCCCGAATTAACGTCCGCTAAAGTAGTCGTTTCGGGTGGACGGGGATTAAAGTCGGGCGAAAATTTTAAATTGCTCTATTCCCTGGCTGATAAGCTTAATGCTGCTGTCGGAGCTTCAAGAGCTGCCGTTGACGCTGGATATGTGTCCAATGATCTGCAGGTTGGACAAACGGGAAAGATCGTTGCACCGGTATGTACTTGAATGACGCATTGAAATAATATTGGGTGTACTCAACAATGACCTTGTTCGTAATTTCGCTTTAGGATTTGTACATAGCAGTGGGTATTTCTGGAGCAATTCAGCATCTTGCCGGTATGAAGGATTCAAAAACAATTGTTGCTATTAATAAAGACCCAGAAGCACCAATTTTTCAAGTAGCAGATTATGGATTAGTTGCGGACTTGTTTAAAGTTGTACCAATACTTACAGAAAAATTGAAATGAATATTTCATTATGTTTCTTAACAATGGATAATTTTGAACTAATTAGGAATATATCGAAGAATTAACTATATTCTACCGATCGATCGATCGTTCGAAACCAAGAAAAAAAAAGTCTGCGAAATTTAATTAATTAATGTTACGTTAAATTTAATAATTAAGGCAAACCACGATTATTATATGTTATTCTATTTTACGAACTTATTACATTCGCGATATGCAGCAGTTAATGATATTAACCGTTTGTCCATTTTTATAAAATTTTTTCTTCGATAGGGTGGGAAAAGAGAAAAGAATGCTCCTATACACATATTTTTTTATATTTATATTTAAGGAAATTAGAATGAAATATATTTTATACTAAAATAAATAAATATGTATACATACATATATATATATGTATATATGTATATATAATAAAAGCAAGTAAATATAAAATTTACAACGTAATTTTATTTGACAAAGTTGACAGAACGTTAGTGCAAATGAACGTAGAAACGAAATAGATGGCAGCAGCCGGCGCATAATCAGGATAAGGATGGCGGCACTGTATTGATTGTTAAGACGACCCAACCGAACGTATAAGTACACGATAAACAAAGTCCTCCTGAATTTAAACGCATTAAATTTTCTTACTGCTCGAATATTAATTACGTTCCTGTATTAAAGCTGCGACCATGTCAATGGTAAAGATTTTTCTTTATTTTTTCTTTTTTTTTTTTTTTTTTTTTTTTTTTCCACAAATTTCCATACGGTCGTACATACGGTTGCAAAGAGAAATATAACTTAACCTTTATGCTTCGCGAAAGTTTCTTTCTCATCTCTAGTTGATAATAATAAATTTAGAGGAGAGAAACGATTGAAAGTTGTCAACATTGGTTTATTATAATGTGATTTATTATAATGTCTAAGGTGAAAAATGGTATTTATTTTTAGAGACCGGACGATCATAGACGAAAATGGAACAGGGAAGAGTACGAACGAATAGCGCTTCAACGGCTCCAGGATGAAATCGCCGAAGAGGAATTGGGTATCCCTAAGCAGCCAGCAGTAAAAAGGGAATTACTTAAACAAAGAGATTATAAGGTCGATTTAGAATCAAAATTAGGAAAAAGCGTTGTTATTAATAAAAATACTCCGTCTTCGCAAACAGGAGGGTGAGATAAATTAATGAAATAATTTTTTCGTTTGGCATTTTTCGATAAATGTGACGTTAATTGAAATATTATATCCGCAGTTATTATTGTAATGTGTGCGATTGCGTTGTCAAGGATTCTATCAATTTCTTAGATCATATTAATGGAACGAAACGTAAGTACCGTTGTAATATATTTCGTTGGAACATAATATATATATATCATTATATATCGTTATTTAACTCGTATAATATCTAAAATTGTTAATAGATCAGCGTAATTTGGGTATGTCCATGAAGATAGAGCGTTCGACGTTAGAACAAGTTAAGGCTAGATTTGCTTTAAATAAAAAGAAATTAGAGGAAAAGAAGAAGGATTATGATTTGGAGCAAAGAGTGAAGGAATTAAAAGAAGAGGTTTGTATTACTCTCCGTTGAATAATATGTTATAATAACTGGGAATAATTATTATTTGCATCCATACATATACATAAGACAGACTATATAATGTGTCCTTAAATTAAGAAAATGATGATATCCATCGTCTGTAGGAAGAAAAAATTAAAGAGTATAGAAAAGAAAAAAGAAAAGATAAAAAGAGGAAGTTGGACGAAGTAGAGGAGGATGATGCTGGACCATCGGATGAAATGGCCGCTATTATGGGCTTTTCTGGATTTGGCTCCAAAAAAAAGTGATGATGACTTTGACCCGGACATTCGTGAAAAAAATGTCTTAGTATAATTTCTCACGGCGCGCTGCAGTGTCTATCATCTGTGGCGCACTATTGGGAAAAGCATTTATCGACTATTTGACAAAAAGTAATAATCGGATGAAATTTGGTAAAATTACATCGTAAGCTTTAGTTTCCAATCGTTAGTAATATTTTGTATGGAAAATGAGAGAAAAAGTATCGACACGATTAAAGAAAGAAAAAGATGAACAATTATAGTGAAAATTATCTTTTCTCACAAGTACAAGAAATGATTTCTATGTATGTTTCTATATAGACAGAAGATCAATGGATAAATGAAGTATTTATTTTATATAATAATCGGCAATACCATAATGATATGATGCCGGATATGCGGTAGTTAAGGTGCGCAGTAAACTAATTTTATTCCCGAAGGAGGGCGAAAAAAATGGAAAAGAAATGATTACTGTACGTTGAAATAATTTTATATCGAGATTTGAACACGTTCGTTAACCGTAACTATCCGTTTGCCGATCGGTAATGTCGGAAACGCAGGAAACGGAGGTGTTTGATATCAAAGAGATTGGTATAGAATGAAAGCGCGTTGGAATAAAAATGAAAAGAATATACGCGCATCGAGTTTCTTTCTTCCTTTCTCTCTTTAGTAATATCGCCCTCCAAAGGCGATAGCATCTATACGAGCGAGTCTAAAAGGAGCGAGCCTAAGAGGGAAAGAGAAAGAGACGGCGACAGGATTTGGAGGGAGAAGAGAGCGGCCAGCTAAGAAAGATTCTCTCTCGGAATCAGAGAGAGGTACTACGCGATTGCTCTTTTTAGTCTTCGAGGAGCATCGTGCGCCGAAAGGTCCATCCGCGAGAGTCATTACTTATTCTGAGATAATTGGAATATATTTATTTACTCGTATATCGGTTCAACATAAATAAATAAATACACGTTGCATATATGTAATACGCGTATTGCGTATGCTCGCAATATCATCGACTCTATTCGAGGGGCTTCGAATTTTATCACGTTCTTCTGTATCCTTTTCAATATTTCGCGGCTACGTCATCACGTGATCCGAATTCGATCGATCGATCGATCGATCGATCGATCGTTCGTTCGTTCGTTCGAACGCACGCGAGCGCATCCTTTTCGCGTAATGCTCGCTAATAGCATTTCGAATCGTTTTCGATTCGAACGAGTGAGATTTTACTTTTGATTTTTAATGGAAGATACAAAAAAAAAAAAAAAAAGATATCTTTCTTCTTGCGATTACGCGTCGCGAAACGTATCGATTATAGAAACGTGTCGTACGGAAAATCGTAAGTTTATATATCAACTTCGTTAAAATAAATCGTGCATCGACAATCGAATTAATTTTGAAATATCATTCAAAAAAGATACATATATATAAATTATCGAGAAGTAAAGATTGACATGTTTGAAAGCGATGTGTCGGAATTAACATTGAAAAACGTTTAATCCATCAATGTTGAAAAATTATATCGTACGGAAATGATCCGCAAAGTTGGAATAGCAATTCGTCGGGCATTGCTAAGCTTCTGCGTATAATCGGTTAGTTACATTCTTGCGACTTACATGCAGTAGTGCATCTTGCGAGTGAAAAAGTAAGAAAATGTGAGATGTTTTTGGACGAAGGGAGAAGAGGGAAGAGCGATAGACAGAGAATCAGTATTTGGAATCTGGGAAGAATCATTTTCGAATCGTTTCGAAAATGTCGCGTACTATGCTGCAGCCTATCGAGGAATCGACGTCCGGTAAATCAGGTAATTAATTTTAATTGATAAGTTTTAACTTATTCGTTATGGCATTATAAGATTTATCACGGAATGAAAGTGAGAGAAAGTGAGTGAGAGAAAAAATGAAGGAGGAATGTCGAAAGATAGATACATATATATGAGAAAGCTTATTTCGAATCTTTTAACAGCCAAGTGATCATGATTTTGACCATGACGCGTAGGACGAGCCACACTTTCCCTTTTACCTTTTCGCGGAAGTGAAAATGGTCAGCTGCGAGAGAATCGTCTATTACACGGCGACCTGATCACTTACAACTTCTCTTTCCCGACTCTTCTTTTCAAAATAGTTGTGCGCTCGTGCGTGATTCTTCGAGATCGGAACCGTTAACCTTTTCAGAGAGATGAATGATTCCCCAGTTGCTATACTTCGTTAGGTGAGACAGTATTATACACATAATGAGGTTACAATCTGGTACTGCTCTCTAATATATTATATGTAGGCATTCGCTCGCGTAACAAAGTAAACAGATTTTGATTGAAGGATAGATGATAAAATTGCCGCTTTCCTATGGACATAGGAAATAAGAGATCGTCGATTGGCGAGAAAAGAAAGGTAAATATAATATAACGTCGTGACAAAGGAATGTGAAATCCTCGTTTGCAACCCGGTCACGAATAAGAGCTAGATCCATATAATCGTGTACGTCGAGCCACCTCCCGTTTTCCGTTACCAGAACCTACTACTATTGTTCCCTTTAAAATCGAACTTCGCCGAACAACAACATTTACCTTTCGAGCGGACGAGAAAGAGTGGACCGCTCGATAGAAATAGTCGAATTGATAATCGGCCGATCGTTAATCGCCTGTACGAAAGAATTATTTATTTATTAAGTGCGTTCGGAATGTTACTGGGTCGTACGCGGGTCTATTCTCGAACTTCGATACTTGAACGTTTATAAAGAAGATAGATATTATCGAAGCGAATCACGATCAGGTAGCGTCCGGTCCGTTTGATCGTTTCAACGTTCAAGCTTCCCTCAGACGATCATGGTGGCCGAGCTCACAGACATTTATACAACGAACGCCGAACGGACAGCAGTTGCCGATAGACTTTGGAGAAGACCGAAATGGATCGAGATTGCGACTCGTGAACCGATTTACAGCGTTCTCGACGTTAACGAGCCGGTGGGCGCGAGGGTGAAACACCTCCCGTTGCCTTATCCGAATAAAAATCCCCTCGTTGTCGTGATAAGTGCGGTGAAGGACGGCCACGATAGAAACGTACCTAAGGATCTATGCCCTAAGTCGATTAAAAAATACGATAAGAATACGATAGGATACGATAGGAATATCGATTTGGAGGAGCACGCGCTTTATAGCGTCGTTAAAAAGAGAAGAGAGGTGCATTCGGTCGATAAGACGCAACGCGACGAGAAACAGCTACAAGGGTGGTTGCGTTTAACGTCTAAATTTTCAAGTGCTAATTATCCCTTTGACGAAATGTACGCCAACGAGAACGATAATGCCGAGGATAATAACGAGGATAGGAAGGACTATACGAATGATAAAGGGCATCCGCGCCTAAATGCCGTAGCCGTTCCCAGAGGTATCGTCGGTTTAGTCGGACCTTATAGAGTTTATCAAAATCCTAACGAGAAAAGAGAATATATGCTTCGGGAGGAAGAACTTGTCGAAGAGGATGTCGTGGATTCTGTTAGCGACGTCGACATATCTCGGAAAAATTGTCGTTCGGCCGAACCTCACAGAAGAGCAAAGTGGAAGATAAGAGAGGACGACGAGGAAATCTTGGTACCCGATATACGTCGTCTTCCCACGTCGTTTCAAGAATACGAAATCAATGGGACAACGGAGGAACTCGACAAGGTCGGCTTGAATATATCCGAATGGAAGATGTTGGACGAGCGTTGCAAGGAACGCGAGATCGAAGATACGAAGTTTCAGGGGAACGGCTTTCTCGACAACAAAATCGAAGGCATTCTTTCTGATAAGGAAGAAAGAGTTGCCGTTGACGTTGACGGTGACGTTGACATAGACGTTGACGTCGACACTAAAGCAATCTCCTCCGTTGACGGTCTATTGACGAAGGAAGGAAAGGGTAAGCTAGCTTCTCATTCGTCTAACGTTAAATTGCTTGACTAAACCCGATCGAGTACGATGCCTTAGAAATGCGATCCTGCATTCACGCGCACATTCGTACAATCGTAAAGATCTAGCTCGATGTCGAATAAAATGCATCGTGAATGAACTCGCTCGTTCGCAACGATCGGCGAACCGATTGCTGTCCCGCGATGCCAAAGAAGAAGGCCGTTCAAGAAAGACGGAAACATCTTTAGACCAGCGTGTCTATTTAGAGAGAATATGGCTTTCATTTGTATGCGAGACCGTAAGTCTCGCGAGACCGTACGGCATATTGTGTCGCGAATAGGGAAGCGAATAGCGGTAGTGCGCGAGACACCTGTTTCGTCTACACAACATACAAACATACATACACGTATTACCGATGCGTCCTACGATCTTTCAGATCAGAGGGAAGAGTTGAGACGCGCTTTTAATTATAATCCTAATTCGAGATACGTCCTCCTTTCGATTTTATGCGTAGGCAATGGATAGGTCTAAGATATAGTTGTATCGTAATAAATTCTTCCCCCGTTCTCGCTGTTGTTTGCACGATTAACGTTTACTACTTTCGTCGTAAAAATGTTACAACGGTATTTTCATGTCGCGTATGTATTTAAGGAAGTAATTGGAAGACATCTGTTGGTAAGAGGCCAGCAAATCATAATAGTCGAGAGGCATATGGGAGAGGTATCAAAAGGATGTACAACGCGAATATCTAGTACAATTGCTAAAAGAGAGTTTGCTGCAATCTCGCTTCCGCGAATCTTATTCAATCGCCGATAATTTCTTATAAGACGTTACGTTTCTCAAAGGAAATATTTGCCAAAGCGTATCACGGTCCTTCGTCATTGACTTTATATAGTTATAGCAACAATTATTTCTCGTCATTATTCATTTCGAATAAGATGCGGACACTCTTTATGGGGACACGCATATAAAATGCATGCCTCGTGTGAAAGCAGATTCGCGCTTCATTTTAAAGACCGGCAAAGTCGTCGAACGAGTCGTACTCGTTTTGTTCTTTCAAACTTTCATCAAATTTCTTTCCTCTCATTTGGACCACTTTCCTCTCTCCCTGATCGCTGATCATAAGACAGAAGAGAGGTAACACGTTTGGGTTTTGGAGAATCTCGAAAATAATTCGAGGACGGCGACGGCGAGTGCTTTCGTTAGTGAAATTTCGGATGCGAGTCAATTGAAAGAAAGCGGACTCATTGGACGCTTATTTATTGTAGTTACGGATTGAAAGGAGGCTACGGAGAAACTACGTCATCGCGTCTCGTAATATCTCTGACGGTCTCCATCAGCGTCGACGCCGCCAACTAGTAGCACCGCTACTATCTTCGATGACGAGTCCGATCTTCTCTGGATCCGCTCTCTAGAATTATGCGGCATTCCGTTTTGTGATATCCTCGCGATCGTTCCTCACGCGAGAACGCGCGGTCCTTCCTTCGTCTACCGTAAGGCCGTCTAACATTTTCTTATTTATCCGTATGCGCATCGTTCAATAACCATACATACATTGTTCTTCGCGATGTACGACGATTCGATGCTCATCCTGCGGGCCAAACTCATTGCGAGGTAAATGAAATTTTCTAATTTACTTTACGACTTTTCGAACGAGCTTACCCGTTAAACTGTCACGGCGATTATCTTATGTCACTTCTTCGATCCTTTAACCGTTAATCTAAGCTATTTAATACACCTGCTTGCATTATCTTTATCCATATTCTTCGAGAAATCTCCATGGATCAGAAAAGTAATTTCACATACTTCCAGTCATTATTTTCTTTCTAAAAGTCAATTCCGTTATCCTCCCTTTTCTCCTCGCATTTCTCGGACATGCCTGCCTACGGTACGTACATATATTTTCTCTTCCTCGAAACCCAATCTCTCGCAGGCCATTCCATATTCATCCGTATAGTACTCCGTCAAACATATGTCGACTCGCTAGTGTTCATCGGCCACCAACTGACGGAAGTTGACTCTTGACATTTGACTCTTTTGAACATCAAAGTGCATCCTTTGCATCATTTACCTCGATAGATCGTGCGTCGTTGATTTCACGAACAACGGCTGCTGATATCTTTTAACGGCGAGCGCAAAAGAGAGGGGTCAGAGAGTCTGTGTGCGTGAGCGTGCGAGAAAGAGAGAAAACCTTCTTGAACGGGTTCTTCGTGAAGATGAAATAACGGAATACGCGCAGCATCCAACAGAGCTCATTAAATGCAATTTCGCGAACATTCGGAGGTATGTGTACTTACTTACCCCCATTCGACCGAAGAAGACTCGATTCGATCCAGGTACTAGAAGATGTATAAGACATAGACTCGCGCGATATCGTTTACATTTATTAACAAGCAAATGCCCAGGTGCGGGGCAGGTGAGGAGAGAGAGAGAGAGAGAGAGAGAGAGAGAGAGAGAGAGAGAGAGAGAGAGAGCAATGAACATTCAACTGTCTATTTTAGCCTACTCTTTTACTCATCTATCGCATACGATAGATACTCCAAACTACCTAGTATAAATACGAGATCGACGTGCTTGCATCTTTGCATTTAAGCATGTATAAATAATCAGTTGCAGAGCGTTCTTCCGTTCCCATGCATGTTATTACGATCTATTATGAAGTTCCATCGTAACAATAGGTATCGTGGTCACTAGTAACTTTTTACAATGAATAAACTTTGCATGCAAAAGCTTAATAGCCTTTAATTCCTCTGGTTTCATTTCAAGCATATTATCATGGATACATGGAATATCCAAATTCGAAGGATCTTTGAAAAATCTTTGATTATCTTTACGAACAGTACGCAAATGCTCTGTACTTTTTTCTCATCTTTTATCGCAATACTTGCAGAAGTGAGCCAGTCGCATATTTAATCGATAAATATGTCGATAACAATCGTTAAAATGAGACGCAATTCAAACTACAGTCGAATAATACTCTGGTACAATCTGAAATGAAATTCTCTTTTCCCTAGAATTAATTACATGCTATTGCACTTGTACTAATTGCACACAATTTTACGCATCGAGAGATCATAACTTTTACTCGAAGGCTTACTCATGGCTGTACAAGCGCGCGTGCATAGCGATCGTAGCATCAAGCGATCGTGGATCTATTGAGAAATCAAAGTGCCTCAACGAAGGGATCAAATTTTATTTCTTCATAATAATTTCGATAAAGCTCCCGATGAAAGACAGACGATTTATTCATATTGAAATCGTATTTCACATGTTACAGCGAATAACGAACAGCAAGACAAGGACAGTTTGAACGAGACAGCAAGTACGACGGGTGGCAACGTGGAGGGCGTACCCAGCGGTACCCCTCCAGGGAGGGGTGAGAGGAACAAGGAAAATGAATCCGCGGCAGCGCAACCATCTTCCTCTTCGCCGCCATCGAGATCTTTGGTATCCAGGATTCTTGCGAGAGCACGATCGCCGAACGATTTGCTCGATCATACCGAGCCATTGTAAGAAACGCAACCTTCTTAAGAATGAATAACAGAGAGAGAGAGAGAGAGAGAGAGAGAGAGGGGGGGGGGCAGAGCTACTCTCTAACAGAAATAGCAAGTAATTGTTTCCCCATCACGTTAGAAATCTTATGTATTTATAAAGCTAATTTTCTATTCCATAGTTCTCAATTATGGATCGTTCTTTCCAACGTCTATGGAGAATTGTTGATAGTGTTGATGATGGCGCTTTGTTTAGCCGAAGTCATGGATACGCCTGTTCCTCTTCTCAGCTTACAGGTACGCCGATTATTAACATCCGACGGATAAATCTATCTATGATCCTATGTGATAGATATATTCTATTACATGGCCATTGATTTTTGTTCTCTTCCGACATATCTGTCGTTTAATTTTCAAATATTATATTCATTTTAGGGTATCTTTTTGATGTATCTATACGTCGGAAGTATCGCCGTTATCATCGGCATTTATATTTGGGTACTGCTCGATAGCTGCGCAAGTCTAAACGGTACGAGAAGTGGGATGGTTGACGTCGAAATTGGTGGCACTTCCGTTACGAGATTCGGATCATTGAAACGTGCTCACATTTCTAGAGCCAGAACAGCACCGACGAGCTTTTACATTCGCGTCGGTGCACTTTGTGAGTAGACAAATTATTTGTTTTCCCTTAAAATAAATGGCACTTATAATGGAAAATAAATCGACAAATTGGAAATACTTTTCAAGTGTTCGGATTAGCCACTCTGGTCTTCAATGGCTTAGAAATGGCGATGCACTCGATGATGCAGGGCGCTGAATGCTTAAGCGACGTCATTTTTGCGCATCCTGTCTTGCATGGATTATTTACTTTTTTACAAATGCATTTTTTATTCGTCAATTCCCAGGTAAAAGATATAATATAATAAATATTAAATAATAAAGTATATTCGAGATTGTAACATTTAAATATATCCTTTCGTTTTTGATAGGTACTCGTCGAAAGATTCGGTTTAGCGGCCAGATTTGGATTCACGCATCTTGCGGCGACGAACATTGCCGTCTGGGTGCGTCTCGTTATTTGGGACTCCGCGCAGGAATGGACCTATTTCGTATACTTGGCACAACGGGGATCTCAAACTCCTGCATCCACATTGAATCTTCGTGGATTTCCCGGTTCTTTAACGAGACACTCTCGGGATCTCTTGGGTAAAAATCATTTTCCTTTCTTCATTTCTTCCCTTCATTTTTCCCATTGTATTGATTCTTATTTAATTTAATTATCTTACTCACGTCATAACAGTCGATACCTCGTCGGAAGATAGATCGGTATTCAGACTGTACCGACCAATTTCCAACGAACAAATCTCCCAAGTGATCGCCTTGCAAGAGTGCTTAAACACAAATACGCTCGGACAGTTGTGGACATCGAGTTTACCATTTCTTTATCCCTTCATCGTACAATTTAGGTTAGTTGTATTCGATGCGTTGCGATCGTATGAAATAATTACGTACGCAATATTTGCCCGTACTCTTTAAAAAGAGTATTGAGATTATTATTTTGTTTGTTTGTTTCTTTTTTTTCTTTTTTTTTTTTTTCTTTTTTTTTAGCTTGATCGCGGCCGCCGTAACATTCGTAATGGGACAAAATGTGGGCCGAAGTCGCGTACCGCAGAAACAAAAGTTTCACGGTAATAAGGATATAACGAGCCATGCGAGAGTGGGCTGTGACGGATCTAGTAAGGGTCTCTTCCTCGGTATACTCTGCATGGTAACCGGTATCGTAGTTATACTGATCTTCCTGGTGGTCAGAGAGGATGAACATTTCTCGACTGTGACATTGTCTTGGCTGACATGCGGTACCTTAATTGGGATTCTAGCATTAAGCTGCTTGATGACATCCACCGGCTTGATACAAATTCGTCAAATGCCTGTAGTAACGAGGGCACCCGCGGCCCTCGACAATCTCCTCTCGAACGTGGCCATTTTTGGCGTTCAACTTTATTCTATTTTCACCATCGTAGTATGCGCCTGTTCCTTGGCCTTACTCGAGGCGGAAACGCTCGAGGAGGGAGAAGAAAATGTAGATTCCTCATTTTCTTTTGGCGCAAGTAAAATTGGAGGACAATCGGAAGAAGGAAACGCAATCCAGACACGGGGAAGGCACATTATGTTACTGTCGGCCTCGATCTTGCAATTGATTCAATGTTTCGCTCAAAGCACCTTAATAGCCGAAACATCAAGGAGATCCTGCATAACGCGATTTCAGATGTTAGCCAAGCCAGGTCGTCAGGTCATCACTTTTCTTTTATTTAGTAATGCCGTTTTATGGGCTTTCGATACCGTAATCACGCAAAACTGGATATCGCAAGAGTTGCAATTAAGATTCTTTGGTGTTCTTGTTTGGGGCATCCTATCGAGAATCGGTTTACCGTTATTGATATTCTATCGATTCCACAGTTGTGTACTTTTATTAGAAGCCTGGAACAAGTGTTATAGAACACCACGGGGGGAGCATCCGCTCAACTGACGGCACAAAAGTCACGATCCAATCCATGTTTGTTCATCAAGGAAACTTTTGCAAGGATCGCAGAATCCACCTTGTCTGGATTATTCGAGTTATAACGAAGGGATGTTAGTCGACGTTAAAGATCAGGACAAAAAAATATCTTATATGATAGAAAAAATCCCGAAGGGATTATTATGTCGTAACACGTTAACGTTGAGTTCAAGACATTTTATTCCATATATCGATAGCTCTAGTTGGCTTTATTTAGATTCAAATCCCATTTTCCACGTTGCCAGACCTGCTACGTGTAGTCAATATTTGGAATATGCCATGCCGCCACCGAAAAGAAAAATCCATCGTCGTCATCATCACCACCACTACCACCATCATCATCGTCGTCGTCGTCACGAAAGGCACCGGCGAGTTATGAGTGATCCAGGCAGAGCAGAAACTTGTAATTCCCTCGATAATCTTTCTCGACCAAAACAACGTCGAAGAGGGTTTAGTTTCAGTGAATATATCGATGATGTTCCCGCTCCGATAGAGCAGACATCGGTGATACATCGATGGAACGGCGAAGATAAGATTCTACCGTCCGAGGAAACTAGTGCATCGACATTTAGAAAAGTGCCATGGCACCCCAATTTACATATGCTGAAAATAAGAAGAACGTGAAAGCAAATAAGCGCGTATCCGGCACTGTGGGAATACGATACGATACGATACGATACTATTCCTCCAAGTAACATCCAAGTTTGCGAGTATAGCCATTTTTCGCTCCATCATCTTGATTGATTATGAATACGCGCGCACACACACACACACACACACACAATACGTACGAACTAACGTACGTAGGTGACATCAACTTTATTTATTGCACGCACTCAAGTATCGTCGATCCGATCGTTATAAATTTAGACTTTGCGTTACTTGCGGAAGAACGCAACTTGCTTTATTTATTTCATTAAAGCTATATCTTGTACATAGATACACGAATGGATGGAAAAATGCTCTCAAATGGATCTTTGAAAATGGAGAGGAAACAAAGTATTAATCTGGAATTTGTTTTGATACGTTCTTTTAAAAATATGAGGAAAAGGAGTTGTTTTAAACTTTTTAGAGTTTAATTCATATTATCTCCTTGTAGAATGATTTTATATAAATCTCCACGTAATGTTATCTCAGTTCTTATTATTAGGATAATATCATGTTTTCATTATTTTAAGAAAATTAAACAAATGATATCGGTCATTAAATTTCATTCGCGCGATCTACGTATACATATCTCGATGATGCTTTGAAAATGATATCGAAATTAGATAATAACGTTTCAGATAGGAATTTAAAGTAAAAAACCGTAAAGCGACTCGATTAATAAGTCGCGTATAATAACATAACCGCTTGTCTAAGTAGACAAGTTAGACAAGTGGTTATATTATTATACGCGACTTATTTAGCGTTATTAAAAATGCCAGGTGTAATGATCAGACGAATATTTATAATAAAATATTTTTTATGATCATAGGTTACTTCGTTTTCCAAAGAAAATATGAAGTTTAATGGGACCGCAATATACATATTTTATTGCGTTAATATCATTAACATAAAACGTAAAACTTTAATATATCGAGTTTGACTGAAAGATATTTCTTCATAGATACAACGTCTATAATCTGTAGATTTAACATGACAAGGCTGATAAATGAGATATTAATGCGCATCGTAATAGCGACGATCAAGTATAATATGTACATGCAAAGCAGCGTGACAAAGTCCACTATAAGTAATGTATTCTCAAGTAACTCTAATCGTATGTGAAAAACAACAAAACGCGTGGAGCTGTGTGAAAATATAAATGAAAATATCTTGAAAATAATGTTATACAACAGAGGGCAGAAAGCATTCTCGGTCTCGAGACTCCATCATCGATGCCGTCCTCATAGAATGGCGACCTATTTTCAAACGGCAATAATGACAATAATAACGTATAATAAAAAGGATATATAATATCATCGGAAAAATTAATCCTTTCTATTCTGTGTATGACATATTTCTTAAGTTAATTCTTCGTTATTTCTAAGAACATTGTATAAGATATAAATAAATTTACCAATCTTTACTGCGTAATCTAGTCAAGACCAACGTCATCTTGTGGTTGAGCTTGGGTCGAAGATTTTGGTGCATTAAATTGCGGAGCGTTTGAACCTGCGGAAAAACCTGCCATACCAGCCATCATATTGGATAAATTAGGCCTACCCGTGTCATCGTCAAATTTCTTTGCTACTTTCTCAATGAACGCTACGATTTTCGGATTTTTATGATATTTCCAAAGGCTCGTTGGATTTTCGTATATTTCTTTAATGGCTACGAATATCTCTGGATCCTGTAAAAAATTCACGTAAAGATTCTCTCTTTGGTATAGATCAATATGCACCGTATACGAACATATGCAGATACGTTCACTAGCTTACCATAAAACCTTCGAGCATTTCCGGATCGCATAATAAATTGTGGAAATCTTCCTTTTCACCGGGAGTTCCCTTCGTAGGCTCCTCCTTCTTCTCTTCTTTTACATTTTCCCCTTTTGCATGTCCCAACTTTTCTTCGAGTTTACGTTCTTTCTTCCTTTTGTGATCTTCGATCTTACGAGCCTGCAATAATAGAAATTATTCCAACGCGAGTAATAGAAATCGTTCAAATGACATTACAAATTAATACTAATTAGAAGGGTAAGAGAATTAGAAAAGATGTGTATGCATGCATGTACCTATACATACATATATACACACGTGTGCGTGTGTACATTTTTAGCCTCCTCCTCCTCCTCCTCCTCCTCCGCTCTTGCTCGCGAAAGATATGGTCAAGTATTTTGGGATACATGGATAATATCGCTCTGTATCTTTATCTGATATAATCGCGCGATAAAAGGGTTAACCTGCGATATAACTTCAGGAACGCATCCAACGACTAAATCATTATGACGTGAACATGCCTGCGCGAGGTACATTGTGACCTCAGATGATTATACGTGCTTATTATAGACGGCCGAGTAGCCAATTTGGCTAGCAAACCTGTTCTTAAGAATGGAGAAACAAGTAAAATATGTTTGGTATCATTACATTGGAATATCGTTGGAATATCGTTCGATGATTATCGGATATACCAAGGATCACTCAACTTACTAATTGTTATCTAATATATTATATACAAATTTTGATCGTTTCACCGCAAATCCCGTGACCGCCGTCGTATTGATTGATAAAGGGATTAATTCTTAATTCTATCTTTCGATGTCGGCTTATTGACAAGAAGAATGAGGATAGTACTCGTGCTGACAGGGGGTCGGCGGAGGGGGATGAAGGAAGGAGGGAGGGAGGGAGGGAGGGAGGAAGGGAGGGAGGGGGAGAGAGAGAGAGAGAGAGAGAGAGAGAGAAGGAGGTAGGGAGGAAGTATAAGAACTTTTGCACGAGTGGCCCACCTTATACGGCGGCGACCCGGGCATCTAAATATAAAGGTGGCCGCCGTTGCGACGCTCCTTTCTGTCTGATGCGAAAGCGCGCATCCGAGAGCGCGCCTCGAGAGTCTTCCCTTTCAATTTTTATTACGCTCATTTAAAATTACTTTAAACGCTATAGAAAAAGATATAGCAAAATGGGAAAATCAAAAGAATAATAATTTATTATCGAAAACATTCAATGATATAGGAAGCAACCGTTCGAGTTGTATAGCGTTGACTATAATATAATTATTATATGTTTTCGCGTGCAATATGAAAAACCCACTCCTCTTTAGATATAGACGATTAATTCATTCGTCTAGAGGTTTGATAAGGTCGGAGCTCTCCTTTGGCTAACCAAACAAGAATTACAGCCCCGGGATCGGCGTACGCTTCTTAAATCTCAAGACGAGCGTATATTTAGATGTCGCCGATCATAGACACTGAATGAACGACCTTTGGGCCGCTCGAACTATGGCCCCATCGCAATTGCTAACGATTGCCTATGCTTTTACTTGCGCCCCTGTATAATATAGTCGCGAGATAAGATCGATTTGGGAAAATAATCTTAAATAATAATGTGCTCCCAATGTAATAATAAGAAATATCCATCGCTTTTCTTTCCTTCTTTTCTTCTTTTTGATAAAGGGAATATGAGAAAAGACGTATTCGATTTGGAATGAACATATTTTCCTTATTTTGACCGATTCGAATATTAAGAAGAACACGTCGAGATTACAAAAAAAGAGCTGCGGAATGAATGAAAAGAAACGAAAAAAGAAATAAATAAAAAATAGGAAAAGAAAAGAAATAAAGGAAAATCGGGGAAACAAGGAATAGGTATGCGTGGCGGACGAAATTTTGCAAGCAACGGAGAGGGGTGTCTTCGGGGTAGTACGACGGTAGTAACGATGCCAGTTCTTCGCAAGCGAGTTGGGCTCGAGCGTCGCGAGAGTGAGAGAAGCTAACAACAGCCTGGCTCATCCTGTAGTGTCTAGTGTAACGAAATGACGGGCTCGTGGCTGAGACCCGCGTTCTTCGTGGGCCTCTTCCTGAGCTTCCTAGCCATTGACTTGCGGGGTGAGTACGCGTTCGCTCTTTCATTCCACGAAAACGAATGAATTATTGACATTTCATTTTCCTTTCGTCCTTTTCAAACATTTCGTTGTCTACTGCCGTCTAACGTCAATCTTTCTTTTTCTTCCATTCGCTTCTGCGGCCTTTCATCATTGTCTACTTTTATCTACCTTCTTTCTTTCTTTCTTTCTTTCTTTCTTTCTTTCTTTCTTTCTTTCCTCCCACCTTTCTTTTTGTTTTTCTTTCTTTCGCACTCATTGCGTCATATTGATTTCTTCAGCTCGGCAAAAGTCTACTGTAAATCTTTTTCTTTTGCAAATAGAATGGCATCGAGGGCGTATCTCGAAATCGATCAGTTTTAACGATCCTTTCTAACAATCACGATTTTCATTTACGACACAGAGCGATGGAGATATGCTGGCGAACCCCTGTGACGATCGACCGACGAAGGTCAATGTTACGTAAAGAAGTCTTACTCTGCGTCACCATTTTTTGGCTCGTGACCTTTCCTCGAATCGAATTTAATCGATCCCGTATAATCGTATCGATAAACCGTATAATCGATCAATTTTCATTATATCCAACTATCGAGGATAATTCTATAGTACATTCTATTAGTGTATTCTTAGAAAAAAGTTTTCTTGAAATTACAAATCGATAACGACCATAACAATGTCGCATAATACTGTATCAAGAATCGAACCATAATCGAGTATTTTTTCTTTTTTTTCTATAATACGCACGTTGAGTCCTTTGCCACATGGAGGCGTTATTAAAATTTAAAAAAGGCCCGTCATTTCGATGAAAAACAATGCAAAGGCAATCATTAAGACGGTGAAATAACAATTTCGATTCACGCTGATTCAAGGATTCGTTATTTCGGGAATCGAAGTACGACTCGTACTGACTCGTGTAGTAATTACATAAGAAGAAAACGTTTGGATTCCTAACCAGCGAGAAGATATAAACAAAATGTTCTATCGATGTTTTAACATACGTACATCTTATATTAGTTTGATTCAACTACATAAAAATAAGCAACTTTTCTCGCGAGTCTCGTTGGATGCTTTTCAGGGAAAAGAAAAAGAAAAAGAAAAAGAAAAGGCATATAACGGAGAATTTCCATTTGACGAATATGACGGAATATCGAAAAATAGTTGACGATATAACATATAAGACAAGACACGAGATATTCTATTTCTATCCGTGACAGTTGCACTTGCCAAACGACAGCTGCATGCTTTTAGTTCTCAATTTCGCTAATAGATATCCTAGAATTTTATTGAATTTTCCTACGTGCACGCTTTCTGCCCTTTGCTTCTGTCACACACAGATTATCATCGTCGTTACGTAAACTGTACACGCACAATCGCCAATTATATATTATAATGCATTATATAGTACATTCCAAATGAAAGTTCCTATAAAGCCATGATTAACGAGATATAAATCGCTACTGAGTGTATTTATAGATCGGCCTTTACAATGTTACAAGATAATTCTTAGTTAAACTTGTATAGTATTTTTTTTTCTCGTTTGCAGATAAAAATAAATTTCACTCATCCAATATATAAATATTTCCAACTGTTTGCTCGCTTCAAAGCCGCCTACCCACCGCTAAACTTAGAAATCGGCCTCGCGTTTCCCCAGGTATACCGCACGACGAGATAATATCGGCAATTTCTTCGTCTAACCCATCGGTCCACTCTCCCCCACCCCCTATATCCCTTATAATTTAAGATTTATTAAAATTTGATTTCATCTTTATCATTTATTCGACTGCCTCGAGCACCGCATTCATTTGTAGAAATGATGAATTTTCGATACGAGAGGTCTAGAGATCGAACGGATCCTCGCTGACGCTACTTCGAAACAGTTGTCATTGCTCGTAGATAGACGCGCGCACTGCTTTGAGCAATTGTGCCATCTTGTTTTCGCATCGCACGCATGTACGAAGAATTATTGAAAGAAAGAATTATTGGAATCTTGCGTAGAATCGAAAAAGGGGATTGCATTCGGAGAAAATTAGACGAGTTGATCGTTTCAGGAGTGCAATGCGAAGAAGAGTTAGAATCGATACCACCGGAAGACCTTTGCCGGCCTTACATCGAGAAGGCACTCAAGGATCTCGGCACAGGTAATAGTTAAATGTTCAACGATTTCAGGTGGAACACAGGGATTTCTAGGATATTTCATTTAAAGGATCTTTGGAGCAGACCAGTGCAGAGGCCGATAATGTCAACGACGAGGAGGGACGCGAAGAAGAAGGGTCGGCTATCAGTGAGGAGGTGCAAGAAAAAAGCCCTAATTAAGCTTACGCGATTGAACTATGATGTTAAGGCCAAAGCGAATACTTTTTTTTTTCTCTTATGATTTTTCGTAGGCCGACCAATCGACAGAGGAGGATAAGGACGTAGATCGATTGGAGGACGAAACCGATGGCACCGAGGAGACGGAAGATTCATCTGGAAAGACCGATGAGGTCGGCATAGAAGAGACAAAAGGTGCGGATATTTTGGAGGAAGCCGAGGATGAATCGAACAAAGTCTCTGACGAGGACGATCAAACGGACGAAATAATAGACGAGGAGACAAAAGGAGGTAAGTTGTAAAGACGATTACATAATATCGCAATAATCGCGACGGGGGCGACAGAAAGCGCGAATTTTCTTCGCTTGCAGACAAGAGCGAGGAAAAGGATGAAGTGGTAGGAGAGGGCGAAGGGGAAGAGGAGGAATCCGTTGAACCGAGAGAGGAAGATCGATCCGAAGAAAAAACGGCTATCGAGGAAGAAGAGCAAAGGTCTGCCGAAGTAGAGGCGATTCGATCGGACGATGACGATTCGATCGAGGCCGCCACCAAGTCATCCGAAGAAGCTCATGCGAAGACCGACGACGATATAGACGAGGAAGAAGTCCACCGTACGGGCGATGGAACTGCGTCGTCTCTTGGGGAAAATGAGAACGAAGGAAAGGAGGATAGTGCCGATAAGGTCGGAGAAGGGGAAGAGGAGGAGGAGGAGGAAAGACCGGACGATCAAGAGGCCGATGCCAAGGAGGAAGGTTCTTTGGAAAATGAAAAGTCGGACGAAGTCGAGACCGACCGAGACGAGACCGAGATCGGCGAATTATCGAAAGAAGCGAGCGAGGAAGCGAGCGATTACGAGGGAAAGGTTCAGAGTGTAGAAGAAGAAGAAAATGCAAGCGAAGAGGAAGGCAGTAAAGAGAAGGACGAGAGCACGTTAGAGACGACGATTATATCCGACGAAGAAACGTTGGAAAAAGAAGAAGAGAAAAGTACGAAACGGCAAGAGGAAGAGGGGCAGGGGGAAGGAGAAGAAGGAACGAAAGAGAAGGAAGAGACAGTCTTGTCTCGTAGCAGACGAGAAGCTTATGACGAAAGCGAGGAAAAAAGACCGTTAGAAATTCCCCAAGAAGATAAAAGCGAAGAGGACGAGGAAGGTACATTCGATAAATCATATAGTATTATTCTATACCCGTAGACTACTAATTACGCTTTTGCTATTAGAAAAATAAGATTTGATATAAAATAATAGGGGCTTCCTAAAGAGGATTAAATCTAAATCTAAATAGATTGTAGATTTATTCTCAACTAATTCACGAGTAAGATATACGTGTATAATCAATCTAAAATCTCATATTAACAAAAGTTGAAAGTGAAGAAGAACCGAGCCCCGAGGAGGATTTGATTCGAGAAATACAAGTGCCGGAAAATCTTCGACCGCGCGATCACATCAACCAATTGTTAAAATTAGACGAGGAAAATGAAGAAAAGGAGCGTGCCATACAGAAAGTTTCCGACGTTGTCTTGAGAGACTTGAAGAAGCTCTACGATAACGCGATTCAACCTTTGGAAACGCTCTACAAGTATAGAGATCTCAGTAACAGACACTTTGGAGGTAAATATAATATCGATTTGGATCCATCTATTCCCTTCGATCTCTTATTTCACTTTTTTACCTAGATCCCGAGATATTTTCTAAACCGTTGGTACTCTTCATGGGTCCTTGGAGCGGTGGCAAATCTTCCATCATCAATTATTTATTGGACATAGAGTATACGTCGATCGCATTGCGGACAGGTATGTGAATCAAATGACATGAAAATGTTGCGAATTTTCAGACTTAAGATCGGTGCTGCCTCGCATATATATATATATATATATATATATAATACACGCGGATATAATTTAATCGGACAATGTTAATGGTACGTTTGAAAGAGAGAATACATTTTGCAAATCGGCAAATACGATTGACGCAGGAGCTGAACCCTCTCCCGCCTATTTCAACATCCTAATGTATGGCGAGGAGGAAGAGGTTCTAGATGGTACGCAATTGGCCGCCGATTGGACTTTTTCTGGATTACAAAAGTTTGGCCAAGGGATGTTGGATCGTCTTAGAGGGCTGCGCTTCGATAACAAGTTACTCGAAAAGGTAAAGACGATCTTAATCGTATCGGTCACATTTACAGGAATTTATCTCTCATCCAAACAGGTCAATATCGTCGAGATACCTGGCATATTGGAGATACGCAAACAAGTTCAAAGATTGTTTCCGTTTAACGACGCGTGCCAATGGTTCATCGACAGAGCGGACATTATTTTCCTAGTCTATGATCCGTCGAAATTAGACGTTGGACCCGAAACAGAAGCGATTTTGGATCAACTCAAAGGCCGTGAATATCAAGTAAGTGAGAACCGATGATATCTCATAATATGTAAATCCTTTCGATCTTCATTTAATCTATCCAACTTTCTTCCCTGATACACGACAGACACGAATTATTCTCAATAAAGCTGATCAAGTCAAACCGGAAGAACTTATGAGAGTCCAAGGTGCACTCATTTGGAATATATCTCCATTAATGTCTAGCGCTGAACCGCCGATAATGTATTCCACTTCCCTATGGTCTTTACCTTACGAAACTGGCGCACCGACCAGGCTATTGTACGCGCAAGAGCGCGCTTTCCTTCGAGATTTGCGTTCTGCCATTGACAAAAGGGTTGAACATAAAATAGCCAGCGCTAGGAGATTTGCTGTAAGTTTATCATCCGTTGCTGATCGTTTTATCATCCGTTCGACCAACGAAAAAGTCTTCTTTCTTTCCGGGAGAGCCATTAAAAATAACAACTATATTTTCTTCTACTTACAGGTTCGCGTAAGAAATCATGCAAAGATGGTAGATTGCTACTTAACGACATATTACAATCATAAAACCTTTTTCGGTAATAAGAAAGAGATTAGTGACAAGATCGTTGAAAATCCTCAAGATTATCATATTTACGAAGGCTTGAGTACTCTTACCAATATATCACGTTATGATCTTCCCGATCCAGACGTTTATCGGGATTTCTTTCGATTAAATCCTTTATATGACTTTCAGCTTTTAAGTTCAACTTGCACTTATTTCCGCGGTTGTCCTATAAATAGACTTGACGTTGCTATTGCATATGATCTGCCAGAACTCGTTGGAAAATATAAGAAATCTGTAGAAGTGGTGATGCATGAGAATGAGGCTAGTAGCCCATCCAGTTGAGTACAAATGCACCTTCTAAATGAAATTCTTTCTACCATGTAGAGTACAGAATAATGGCTTATTTTCCTTTTACTCTACGTCCGAATAGATAAAATGATAAATTAAGATGATTGTGCACAAATACAGTATTTTTCACAACGACAGGAGAAATCTGCTCCCATAATTATGAATTTAACGACCTACTGCTACAATTTATTGGGAGTAGACTGTGCTCGGGCATTGTGCTGGGATAGAATTACATACGATCGAAATGCACATCACTGTACATTCTCTATAAAGAAGATGAATAACGAGAGAAAGAGAGAGAGAGAGAGAGAGAACGTATGAACGAACGAACGAGAGAGAGAGAGAGAGAGAGAGAGAGAGAGAGAGAGAGAGAGAGAGAGAGAGAGAGAGAGAGAGAGAGAGAGAGAGAGAAAGAGATATTTTAAGCAAGCGTCGATGCTGCAAACAAATGTGTTTTAAAAGCCACAAGATTCATAATTTATGAAGACAACTTATGATTATCCCAACATGTTTTTCATTTCGATTTGTTTAGAGCGATCTCAGCAGTTAAATTACTAACTTGCAAATATCTCAAACAATCTCCTCTTTTAAAATTATGCTTGCACCTGGAAGATAATGCGAGTGTTATCATTCCGACATAAGATGAACAGTAAAAGTTTTCCTTCAATGTGTTCTAACATTAAATTATCCATCATCAGATTAGCAGATGCACATTTCATAATTTCAACAAATGTCCTATTAACAATTTGAAACAAGTATATATACGTAGTGAATTGAACAAAAAAGGCAGACAACTTAACTTAAGAGAAAATAGAATACACGGTGAACTGTACGCATTAAAAAAAAATGATACTAAACTATGAGCAATCTATCTACTAAAACTTGTTCATAATACTTAGTAAAGAGTATAATTACAAATAATATTTCCATTGTAAAAAAGTAAAGAGAGAGAGAGAGAGCGAGAGAGAGAGAGAGAGAGAGAGAGAGAGAGAGAGAGAGAGAGAGAGAGAGAAAGCAAAAATCCAATGTCTGCAATTAAAAGCAAAAGATAGCATGTTACATTTCCATATATCTTCATCTCATTATTTCATATTGCACAATTTTCATCTTTTACATAATGCTAAAATGATTGTTATTTAGTTTATTTACGTATTTTTCATTGTATGCATTTTATATGTAAGAAACCTAAAATGATTGAGATACTGCTTCGAAATTGATGATCGGTCGTTACCGTCTTTATCCTTACCCATATGATAAATTTTAAGTTACTTGTTGGCGCCATACTGACACATAATCACACAAACCATTGACTTATTGTTAATATACGAATTGTTGGTGTTGTTATGATTATGATTATGATTATGATTATGATTATGATAATGGTAATGGTAATAATTATTATTAGTACTACTACACTATTACACTATTACACTAGAGAAACAGCAATAGTAACGGCAATGGTAACAACAACAACAACAACAACAACAACGACAACTACTACTACTACTACTACTACTACTACTATTGATACTAATAATACTACTATTGCAGGTACTACTGCTGATACTACTAGTACTATTATTGTCGTTAATATTAATATTACTGTTATATTATTTCAGTTGTTGTTATAGGTATTATTGTTCCATATTATAAGATACATCGGATAAATTAGATGACTTATTTTGCAAAAATAAATATTTCTTTCTAAACATTCATTCTTGATCATTCGAAAATCTTTTAGAATCAGACTAAAATGGAATGAAATTTGACGTTTATAACAACAGTGTCACTTGAAATGAAAATTCAATTCACAGAACAAAGCTTTCTCTTAATACTATATGACGGTTGGAAATTGTTTCGGCAAGAAATAATATCTTGAAAATAATAATTCTATAATTGCTTCTCCGTCATATAAAAGATATGTTAGATTACGACAGATACGTTAAAAATATTATAGAGTCAAAATATTGAAGAAAGAAAGAAAGAAAGAAAGAAAGAAAGAATGAAAATTTACTTACATTTGGAGTAGCTTCGCGCAGCCATTCGTCCGCTTGTTCGTCAAAATCAAATTTACAAGCGAGTCTCAAGTCATTCGCTGCTTCTTCCCATTTTCCAAGTAAGTGATAGGCTCGTCCTCTAAATTTGTGACCTGCTGCACTATCAGGATTCAATTCTAATGCTCTATTACAATCGCGAATGCATGCATTAGGTTTGTTCAATAGTAGATATATTTGTCCACGTTTAGCGTATAAAAGTGCTGCCTGTGGATTTAATATAATAGCTTCTGTATAAAGCTGTATAGCCTTTTCATAATCTTTCTCTGCAAATGCTGAAACAGCTTCCGAACGTTTCGCTTGAGACTCTGCAATTTCTTCTTCCGTCGGTTGCAAAGTAGAGTTTCCCATTTCTTGAGGCTCGTCAGTGTCTGGTTCTGCGTGTGTGCGCGCGAGCATGTGTGTATGAACAAGCAAAATAAGAAAAAATAACGATTTAAAAATGCCTAAACAATTTAGCATCGATATCTTATTTGTTTCTCCAATGGATTAAATTTCTTTTAAAGAATTATTCTCTCAACCATGCTCACCTATAACTCCTGTCATATCTAATTCCAAATCACTTTCTTCGCTTTCTACTTGTGGTTTAGATTCAGTTTCCTCGGTCTTGCATTTGGTTTCACTTTTTGTTTCAGAAATTTCTACTTTACCACCAAAATGCTCTATTAATGATTTAACAAAAGCAAATTCTGGTTTACATAAGATCGAAGGATCCAACTTGCACAATTCGACGAAGGCCTTTACTTCAGCGAGATGTTCCAAGCTTAAATTAGGTACTGACATTTTGCTATCTGCGAAACGAATGAAAATAAATAAATCTTATTAAATCGTCTTACGAAAGATAACGAATAAACAAAATATTCGCTCCTCGCTGACAGTTATAAACTATTACTTGAAGATTTCAGTTATCGAAGAAGTTAGTATATTATTTTATTCTTTCTGTATTTCTTCTTCCTTCCTGCCTTATCCGCTTAACAAATATCTGTCTTCTTTCTACGATATAATGTGAAATAAAAAAAGAAGCGAACGAACGAATGAGCGAGCGAATGAGCGAGCGAGCGAGCGAGGGAGCGAGAGCGCGCGCGCGAGAGAGAGAGAGAGAGAGAGAGAGAGAGAGAGAGAGAGAGAGAGGTTAACTTGTTTTAAACCACAATTATTATATCGTGTCAAAGCAATATTACGAATTAATAATACGGAAAATACGACAAACCGTCCTATGACTAATCGCTCTATGGTATCTTCAGCGAATCTTTTCTCTTCTTTTTCAAATCAATTTATCTTTTATACACCATATAATATGTTACTTTATTGTCACTTAGCTGCATAGGATTAAAATTCAGTCGAGTTCTTCCTCACCTACAACATTTTCATGAACGTAATCAATAATTATGCCTTTATTGTAAACGCAGCCAAATACCTTTTCGAATAACATTTCCTAGCGCTTTCCAATGTTACGATTGGTTAACAAAAGAGAAGAAATTTCTATTTTTTATAACAATTATTTACAAGTGCAACGTAATACAAATATTGCATGTAATTTGAATTTTGGAAAACTTTTGATATCTATTATGGAAAAAAGAAAAAAGAAAAAACATGAGAAAGGAAAAAGGCGTATAGAAACATTTAGAATTAGAATTATTAGTAGTATTTTCTTCTCATTGAATTTTTTCCCTAGCATAGGTCTGTCTGCCTGCGCTCTGCAATGCGCTCAAACAGTCATGTATTGTTACGAATGAAATATGTAGATATCATACTCGGGAATAGATGTAGACACAGGCGCGCGCACACACATATTGAATCAAGAGTAGAGGATCAATCAAAGAGAATTCTGCAGAAAGGCAAAAGTTAACAATTGTCAGGTATAATGGAACCATCGGCAAAAAAATTAAAAATTACTGACGATCCCGAAAGTGAAATTGACGTTATTAAAAGTGACGATAAATATAAAATAAAAATGGATGTAAGCTTTGAACTGGACGATCACGGGGGAGTAATTAACTTGGACGATAAATCGAACGAAAAAAAAGAAGATCCGATTTTCTTAACAGATGACGATTCATTTGTATTTCCACCTGACAACGATATATCCGATATGTTGGAAGGCATCGACTATAGTGGTTCGTTACCAACTATTACCGAACGTTACTTTTCTACGTATTATAAAGTTGACGTTCAAAGGCCCGGAGACGATATGTGTATCAGAGTACACAGTAATCGTATTTGTTTGATTTCGTTAGCACCGAGTCATAATATTTTTCAAAATGATAACAAAATATTAAAAGTTGATTACAAAGTAAGCGACAAGTTAGATAGGATGTTAAATAAGGTCTCTGGAAAAAGTAAACATGGTGCTCAACCTTTACAAATTAATTCTAACATTTGTGCAATATCTTGTTCGGACGGACAAATATACACAATAAAGTGCTGTATTATTGGGAAATTAATAGAAGTTAATGAAATATTATTGCATTATCCTGAACTTTTAAAGGAACCACCGCACAAAGGAGGATACTTGGCCCTTGTGCTGCCTAACTTAAAGCTATTGGATAAAATAAAAGATACATTATTAACATCGGAGGAATATAAAACATTTATACTCTCGCGATCTAAAGTCTAAATTTTTTAATCGCTAATTGATTATGTTAAGACAATAATATAGTTTGCCTTTAACGAAAGTATAAGATTATTAATAAAAATACATATATAAGATTGTAATTATTTTTGATATAGGATCATCATAGCTTATGAAAACTTAATAGGAACGATATCTTTAAGCGCATATCCTTAAAAATAACACTTATAAATAATCTTATTAACGATCATGAAAGAAGAAAAAGGGGGCAGAAAACGAGAGAGAGAGAGAGACATACAATATGCAAGTATTGTGTATTTTCTTTCTCTGATAAAATAACTTATATCAGAAAACTATAAATTTGGTAACTCAAACTCATCAATGGCACTCTAAAAACCCGTATATTTATTTTATACAATCTTTCTCCCTATCTTATTTATTTTCTTCATCTTGTTTCTTTCGAGGATCTTTCAGTAGATTACTCAAAATAATACCTACAAAAATTATCATACCTATTCTCTGATTAGATACAAATTTATGAGCACAATCTTTAGGATTATTGATATCCAAAGTATTTATCTGAAACCGAATATATAATATTATGGTTGTATTTATAGCAATTTACACACACATATTCTGATATATATTAATCACAATGGTAAGTTTTTACCTGACTGACGAGATGTTTTCCAGTTAATCCTACTGCTACGTAATACGGCCAAGTTTGCGCAGTTACAATACCAGACGTTAGTAATCCTGCTATCATAGATATACCAAAGGCAGACAAATACAGTTGCGTTTTGTCTCCGAACTTCAATGCGGTCGATTTAATGTTTAATAGTAAATCATCTACCTTGTCCTAATATATTAATATTCTTAATAACGTAATAGTGTTCTTAAACATCATAGAAACGATGAAACGCATCTACGCTTACTTGGTGGGCATAAATGGTATCATATATGATAGTCCAACAAATTCCACTGATATAAAGTGGTAAGCATATAGACCAATCGCATGATCCTCGCACTGCTGACCATCCTAAGAGAGCTCCCCAATTGAAAGTCATACCCAATATAAATTGAGGCCAATATGTTACTCTTTTCATTAAAGGATAAATTATTACCAAGCCTGTAATGAATAATAAATATGATATATCTATGCGTTAAATCTTCTTTATTCTTTTATTTTATCGATAAGCAACAACCTAAAGAACTTGCACCAAGTAAAACGCTATACCAGTTCAATTGTAATAGGACAAGTAAACCTAAACTCAATTGTCCTCCAAGAAAAATGAACGACTGTAAATATGTAAGTTGTCCAGTAGCCAAAGGTCTATCGTTTGTTCTTGCTACCTAACAAAAATTTTATATATTTCATAGAATATTATAAAATTGCATGATGGTAATAAGTCGAATAATAAGTTTAGATACCATTTTGTCGATATCACTATCCCACATATCATTTATGGTACAACCAGCGCCTCGCATTATAAATGCACCTATTCCAAATAGCGTCAATAATTTAAGGTCTGGTAAACAAGTTGGAGATGCTGCCATGGCTATACTCCAGCCGCAAGGCCAAAATAACAACCATGATCCTGAAAATGCAGGATCATTTATTAATATATACAATAATTATAGTTGAGTCCAATTAACGTATATCTTACCTATAGGTTTATCTATTCTCATAAGCCTCATGTATGGTTGTATTTTTGGAGAAGAATTATTCAATATTCTAGCCGCTAATCTCGAATATCTTCTCTCCTGACAATTGGATAAATTAATATAACATAATGTAGGTAATCCTAATAAAGGTTTAACTTTATCGTCTACGTCAAATTGTATTTTATATTTGTACTTAATTTTGATAGAGGATAAAGTATTAAAATTCTTAAAGGAACATAAACTGCTTAAAGTTATCTTGATCTGTTTTTCATTAAAGTTATTAATATACGTTGATAATCCATAAAATGCGCCCAGTTTTTGACCACTTCTTATTAATAACATGGTTTTATATTTTATCTGAAATGTACGTTTAATGAAAAAAGAATTGGAATGGAGCACATTATATATTACACATATACATATACATACATAAATTAGCTAAAAGATTATTAAACAAATTGAAAAAACATAGATGATGTTACATAAGCACATAACAATCACCTCACGTTGATAGAATTAAATTCATTTACTCGCCTTTTTTAATCTTCTCAAATTATAGATTCTATTATAATGTCAACGATTTATCTCAATATGTGATAACAATAATGACGTATATTGCATATCTATTTAAAGTGTATTTATTTGAAAAAGTTCACATGACTAATCACATTATTGATAGATATCATCGTCAAATACTGAATGTAATCATGTTCGGCCAAGTAAGACTGCTACTATATTATTGATTACCTAAAATAATCGTTGTTAAGTGTAAAAAAAACGATGAACATTGAAGAATTTATCGCAGAAAATTTTTCTGCAATAATTTTATTTCTCTATACAAAATTCCTGCGTATTGTAAAAATCTACGTATATACGAGACTTTGCACTCGTACCATTCTTGCTCTTGTCACGAGCCAATGAGTTAACACAACTTATGTATAATATATATGTGTATACATAAAGAAGTACAAAAAAGTAGAGGTAGAGATAGATATGTACACACACACATATATATATGTACATAATATATACATATATATATATATATATATATAGAGAGAGAGAGAGAGAGAGAGAGAGAAGATAATAGCGCTGCTCTCTGCAGCGAATAGGTTAAATAACTCAAATTTTTGCCAAAATAAATATTACTTGAACTTAATATGGCAGATTATTTGGCTCTGTTCCTTGAATATATTCCACATGTCTGATGGATTATGCGAACTCTCAGTTGCCTTTAGACGAATCGTCGAAGAACGATCCTTACCAACTAATCAACGATAAAAATAACTATAATGTTGCATTGAAATTCACAGGTGTCACAGCAGCTACGTCTAACGGATGCTTCGTATTGAATCATTTAATATATTTCGTAATGTTATTGCAAGAAGCAAATGATATTAAAAAAATAATGTTATTGGATAATAATTGAAGTAAAAAAGAAACTTGCATTATAGGCCTTTATAATAAACTTTAACAAGATTCGAAAGTGGTACGAGTGCGACAGGATAATACGACTTTTTATTATAAGATACAAATCCATTAATATTAGGAACATATTAAATGATATAAAAGAAAATGTTACACAATAATACATGAAAAATTTATAATACACATTTGAGAGAAATAAATCTGTTTTTAATTTCATTATAATGTCCATTCATATGTTGATAACCCGTGACAATTTTTGTACTCTGTTAAGGAGCAAGTCTCCTTGCTTTACCATCGCCTGGTATTGCCAATTTTTACTATCTGGACGATTAGTTTCTACTACTCCGCCAACGCGATCGACCTTACAATGTAATCTCCCAGCCGCAATAAATCTTGATAATTCCCTGGAAATCCAAAGAATAGGGATGTTAAAATATGTGCCAATTGTACGTATTAATTAATCATAAAGCAATTAAGGAAGGTGAGAGGGGAAATAAAAAAAGAAAAAAAAAAAAAAAAAAAAAAAATAAAAAAAGAAGAAAAGAATGAATCGCGAAAAAGGACATAGCTTACTGATCTATATATTCTACGGTAACACCAAATGCTTCTGCCATATAATGTAACGTTAAAGAACGGTACGACTCTAACAACTGTGTGTACGCAAGAATGCGCATTTCTCTGACGTAATATCTGTAATGTGGAAATATCAAATAATCTCTTCTTAGTAATCCTTCGACTTGGGCTGAAAGAAAAAAAAAGCAACAACAACAAAAGTAATAAAATGAAGATGTTAAATTAAATGAAGAAGAGAATATTTTAATGACTGCGTTATTTTTTTACCAAGATTCTTGAAGAACTCAGCATAGTGACAATTGTAGAGAGAAAAGAGATAATCCTTAACATCTGAATTGCTGTGCAATACTTCTAAAATCTCTGATCCTTTAATGATCTTATCGCGCAATTCGTTCCTTGGTAAACTTATCATGCTCAAATAAACGGTATATCTTACAAATGTATTGTAATCCATAAGTTCATAACTTGTAAATGTGCTTATTGTGTCCAAAAAGAAGTTTGCCGCTTCTTTAAAATCGCGCACTGCTATACAATAAGTTCCCTGATATACTTTCAAGCGATTTCTTCTATCCCAATCGCCACCCTCTTCGATTAAACTAAAAATTTATATATACGCATGTTTCGTATGCTTTTGCTAAATTCATATGCGCTTATAAAATATACCTTTTAGCTTTTTCTATATTCCTCGTTATATGATCGTGATCCAAATAAAACAAACCAATTCTAATATTATGAAATACAATGTCTAATCTATGGCCCAACGATACGGTTTTGTCGTAAGTTTTTCTAAACGCCGTTATCGCTCCTTCCTTATCTCCAATTCGGCAAAGATGTTCAGATTTTTTAAGATTAGCCTCTCGTACTTCCATTTCTCCTAAATTCTTCTCAGCATCCTCAATTGCACCATCCAGCTCTTTTAATTGTTCCGCATTACGGGCCCTCATGTTGGCCAAAAGCGCTTCGTCTACTATCCAACTCAAATCTTTGCAGACTTCTTCATAAAATGGTGCCATATCTGTTGAATATATGAAATTTTGTACTCTAGTTAGTGGGCAATCAGTTTTCCCTTTTCTTTTTGTACATTGATAACGTCCTACGTTATCCTTACAGTAAATCTTATCACGTTAATGTTATCGGTAATATAAATATTAAAAAAATTCAGAGAAAAGTTTGGAAAATATAATAATAAATATAATAAGGATATATAATGGGGAGGAAAAAAAATGCAAACTCACTTTCTGCTTTAATGGCATCAAGCAGTTTAGTTTTCAAGTACGGATCATCGTGATGCTCTGGAAGGCTTAATAAAAATTTAATTTGCGCCAATTCTAAATTGGGATTTTTTTCTAATCCTTCCTCTTCTAGATTTTCTAACGGCATTTTTACGGGGAACAATTAATAAACCAACATGGACAGAATTAATAGACGACTACGCGTATTTATAACGATACACCAGGAACGTATCGATGATACATAGAACGGATTGATCTCGAGAGCGAAGTTCTTAAAGATTTAAGGCGTAGATTTTACCCATGCTTCACTTGCTCCTAGGAGAAAATGCGACTGGCCAATCCCATGATCGTCGGCCCATATATATATGTGTATATATATATATATATATATATATATATATATTCCCTATATATAAGATCGATAAAAGACTAGATTTTAGCGCCAATCGAACGTAAGCCTTTTGCTTTCTTTTCGCGTTTATAAAGAGGATGCAACTCTTAGGAAGAGAAGTATATGGTATAAGGGATACATAAAAGAACGATCTTGGTTATTTCATTATCTTACGTATAATTTAACAAAATAGAATCGGTTCCTTCGCCTTACATGTTGCAAAGTTAAGTTATTATCGTACGAAGCGAAGGGCATATATATATATATATATATATATATGTATATATATATATATGTATATATATATATATATGTATATATATATATATATATATATATGTATATATATATGTCCATTCGATACTTTGCAAATTTTGATGCAATCGTTGATCCTGTGAAAGTAATGAAACGTGTAAAAAAATCTAAAGGCAATTTAAAAGATTTATAAAAAATATTAAGATGTGATGTGTGCGACGTGATGCGTATATAAGTATAATATACGCAGTAGATGCGCGCACAAGAAGAATCGCAAAGAGGAAGAAGTAGTAAATTTATTGGAATTATATAGCTTTCGTGACACCATCGATGTCTATAATTATGCGCGTTGCCGCAAGTTATCGTTGGATAGAAAAGATTCCTCCTCGTAACGACTTAATGATTATTCTAGCTTGTCGTTTGATACAGTCTAAATCGTGTGCATATGTGAAAATGAAAACACATTACGATACGTTAAAAGTATCACCGAATGCTACTCAAAACGAAATAAAATCATCTTATTATAAATTGAGCATGCTATATCATCCCGATAAGAATAAGTCTGAACATGCAAAACGAAAATTTCAAGATATTTCACAGGCATATAACGTATTGAACAACTACCAAACACGCATACGTTATGACAGATCGATTATGATAAAAGAAAACATCGAGGAAAATAGTCCTAAAGTGACTTATACGTATGCTTCTGTTTACAAAAGTAAAATAGATCCAATGGCAGACAAATATTTTAATTTCAAAGAATGGACTGTTCAGCATTACGGTGAAAGTTTATATAGAGGAAGAAAGAAAGAAAAATTTATGAAGGAAAACAAAATAAATATGACTGAAAACAATAATAATAATAATAAACATGTACTTTCATTTTGGGCAATATTATTTCTGATAGTTTACTTGGTTTCACTGATTCATTCGTTAAAATATTCTAACAATTACGATGTATCAAAACTGAAAAAGAAAGAAACGTAAATTTCAAATACATCGTTGTATAGTTTAATCGTTTAAGAGTAGAAATTTATTGATATTACATATAATGTAAATTACTGTAAATAATTACATTTGTGAAAAAAAAGTATTTCTTAGTATTTTACCCATCTCAATAGTGCTTGCTGTTCAGACGACATTTGTGTTTGTGTGTACATTTATTTAGGCGCGCTACTCTTCGAAATGAAATTATTTGTGAGAGGTAGACTGTAGATAGGATTAATACCTAAATACGAAAATATACATATTACAATTATATACAATTCAAGGGACAATAACTATTTTCGAAGCTTTATAAACTAAACTTTGCATCATTTTCAGAAAAATCCAAACTCCTATGAAATATTTCAATCATCTTTTGTATTTTCCAAATACAAAAACGCAACATAGGTATTCATATATCATGCCATTATTTACAAAAGAAAAGAAAAGAGAAGAGAAAGAAAATGTAGGGGGCTATTCAATATGGTCTATAAAGTGAAGGGCCTGATGGTATGGGCATTGGCATTGATACAGGCCCGGTTGGATATGGTATGGAAGGCGCAATTCCAGGAAAGTTAGAAGTAAAATAGGACGAAGGATGCGACGATTTTCGCATTATTTCTCTGATCTTATCGACTTTAACTTTACGTAAGTGCATTAATTTTCGTCTTGATAAAAATTGTTCTAAAAATTCATCCACCTCCATATCGCCAGCTAAAAATTTTTCAGCCACCTTCTGAAATATAAGCCACGCGAATGAATAGTTTCTTCTTTAATTTGTAAAAAAGATAAAAAAAGGAGCCATTTTGTTTTCTCTTACCTCCGATTCCTCCTCAATTTCTGCAGCAGCCGCTTGCAAAAGGTCTAATGCCGTGTCGACTGTCATAGTTCCCGATCTATCCTCTATATAATAATACAAAAAAGCAAGTATATTTTCTCTCATGTCTCTTTGGTAGACAAAAGAACGATTTAAATATTCCTTTGGTATTTTATATTTTAATATAAAAATCAATTAACATTGTTTAAAAATCTTTCGTAAGACATACTCATCTCATTGAGCTTCTCCTTGACGCTGAAACATAATCGATGTCCCTTGTCGCTGAGTTCTTTTAAAATTTCTTTACCTTCTTCCAATTCTGGCTGTTTTGAAAGATTAAATTCTGCCAACGATCTGTTGCTAGCCATAAGTACTTCTTTTTCGGTTTCAAGTTCTTTGAACTAATTGCGATGAAATATTTTTTAAGTCGATTGGTAACTACTAACATTGAAACGTCGTAACGCGTATGATAAACATTTGAAACATTTTTATACCTGCTTAATGTCCTTTACGATGTCTTCGAACTTGCTATCGTCGTTCAATATATCCTTTAATTCTTCATTACTTAAAAGTGTCAGCAAGCCCAATGCCGCGGGTATATCCGGTTCCTGACTCGATTTATACATATTGCGATATTTGTCCTTTTCCAATGATCAATTTATAGAGACGAATGGTCACCATCTAGATATAAAAAAAAGTTTCTTACCGTAAATAAAAGCCCTTTTATTTTATCTGCCCACATATGCGCAAGTACAAAGATCCCTCCTCTCCTCTCGATCAAAACGATCTGCTGATTATTATATGATTATGTCGAAGTAATACTTACCTATCGAATGATTCGAAATGAAGCAGTGTATATTCGTTGACTTCTCCGTAGGTACAACTACACAATTTTCAGGCTGCTTCGTTTATTGTGTGTGTATATATACATATATATATATATATATATATATATATATATGTGTGTGTATATATATACGTGTGTGTGTTGTGTATATTCTTGCGTTGTAAGAAAGAAATTTGGTCGGTATAATAGTCGACAAATTAATAATCACCAAGAGTGTTAATCAATCTTGCTTCTCCTTTATCATACAGCTATGATGCACTCTCTCTTTGCGCAATCGTTAGGCAATTGTCAGTGTTTCTATGTGTCGATAACTTTTGTCGACTTTTGACGACTAATGGCGACGCGACTGAAATATCGTGTCGTCAGTCGATAAAAGAAAAATCGATTTGCATCATAGTCGATATGCATTTACGTCGACGAACTGAACAACGGAAGAAGAACTGCTGTACGGCGGGGAAGGAATAAAAATAAATCGGTGGCTTGAAAAGTGTTGAAAAATCATAATTTTTCGAGATGTACCGTTAATAATTATTTCATACATTGAGTTTAAATTGATATTTAAAGAGATAGACGTAAATTATAGATTTTATCGTTTTCTTTTTGCCGAGAAATTACTATGAAATATTATTTAAATAGGTCCTTTTTTATCGTCGTCCACCGCTGAAATGGCATGAAATTTGAAAATATCGCTTCTACGTAAGAACATTACGCAGAAAGAACTTTTCGTTATCGTTTGCGAGCCCATCATGACAACATTGAAATGTCGTTCTCTGTCTCAGCTACGATATAACCTCAAAGTGATACTCGACAACAATCTAAAATGAAGGAAAGTGTCTACTACGTAGAAGAGTTTTAATAACGTTGAAAAATGTGATTATAAGGACCACCGGTTAATTGTATTAAACATTTCTTAACGTACGAAAAATGTACCATAAAAGATGCCATCGACGAAAGACAAGTGGGTCAGACGTTTCGTTATACCCGAAACTACGCGACACAGAAAAGGTTTTACCATTTACAAAGTCACATCCGTGGTATGACATTGATTCGTCCATAATGATAATATTTAATAATAATTAAAAGTTTCGAATCTTTTATCTGTTCACTTTCAGATATATTTAAAGGCATCCAGAGAGGAAGTATCGAAGGTATCCGTTTGGAAGCGTTACAATGACTTTAAAAAACTCCATTCGGCGTTATATGCCCTGCATGCGCACTTTCAAATCAAAGATCCCTTTCCACCATTCACAAAATCCAAATTTTTCGGTAGATTCGAGGTCGAGGTCGTTCAAGAGAGAAAGAACAGCGCGTTGAAGTTCTTAGATTTCATTGGGAAACATCGGTGCTTATATACTAGTGACATTTTCATTAAATTTTTTGAAAACAGTAGTCTTAACGACAGCGATACGATAAACGGTCGTTCGCAGTCCGTCGGTTCTGATACTTCGGAGGACGATCATAATATTGCCGGGCTAAACGACGCCGTCTTAACGAACAACATTGAAATAATAGAAAGCGCCCGTCTTTCGTTGGGTAATATCATTGATCTTACCGAAGAAGAATCAAGATCTTTCGACGACGTAGAAGAAAGCCCATTTGAAATAGCGGGCCCGTTGAAGGAGGAGGAGGAGGAGGAGGAGGAATGTCGTTGCGTTACCGCCAAGGGGGGCAGCAATAACGGTTTCGTTATAAGCAGCGCGTCGTCAGATGGCTTGAAACTGGATGATCGGTATAATAAGCATGAGAATAATAAAAGGTACGAGTTGAAAAAGACTAAAATGTTAAAAATAAAAAATCCCAAGGCCATACAAGATTGTACGGATCTTGCACATACGTGCAAGGACATTACTCATTATATAGTAGTCGCTGCCGCGTATATAAGCGCGGCGTTCAAGCACGAAGCCATTGCGGAATATGAAGAGGCATTTGCCCAATACAAAATGGGAATATCAACGTTGTTGTTAGGCGTTGAAACCGATCCGGACGATGCGAGGAAAATAATAATTAAAGAGAAGGTATCGAAATATTTGGATAGGGCGGAGAAATTGTACAATAGATATTTAAATTGGAATATTTCGCTTCTTAATAAGCCGACGACGGATCTTAAAAATTACAAAGTATTGAATATAATAGATTCCTTAATGCTCGTTAAAGATTTACATACGAATAACGTTAGAATAGTGAAGAGTATCGAAAAGCCCTTATCCAATAAGGAAAATCCAATGAGCGATTATATATTGCGCGGGGAAATACCATTTATGGTACGTTTGCACGGTTATATCGAAACGGAAGCAACGGTATTTCTTATATTGGAATACGTTAAACGCGGTAGATTGTGGGATTTTATAATTAAAAATTACAAATCGCAGGACGACAAGTTAAAAAGCGATGATGATTATCATTCGGAAAGAATTCGGCTTGGCATTACGGATGAATGCCAAAATACTTTCGAAGGAATATATAATGACGAGAATGAAAGGAAATTAATAACGGAACGTTTTCGTTGTCCATACGACGACGTTGAAGAATCGACCAGGATGAATCTCGTTACGTCGAAGGAAGACAATGCGCATTGCCAGATATATTATAACGTAGACGAAATCTGTGGCAGTGACGTGCCTACGACGCAATTGTTAGAAAAAGCCCAAAAATTGTTACAATCCGTTAATGCCACATTAAGGAGAAGTAATTTCGTCGTTAATCGATCAAACGAATCAAAAGAAGAATTCATTTGTTCGGGGAGAAACGTTAGCCGTGCATTAAAAATGTCCAACGTTTCTCAATTTAAAGAATCATCATCGAGCGTGGATAATAATTTGAAGAGATCTTTAACCGACAGTTTGGATTATAGTTTTGCCAACGCGCAGGATAATAATACGTCGAGTAGTAATAGTTCGGATGCATCGACGAGTAACTCGATAATAACAGATGATATCAAACAGGAGGAATGTTATTCAACGTATGAGAATAATATCGGATCATTGCGAATAAATGATGGTATCGATGGTACCATAAACGATGGTACGAAAGGTTTCAGTAAAAATAATTCTCTGGACGAAGGAGCACTTTGGGAAATTCCTGAAGAAGTCGTTTGTCGTTGGGCAGCAGAAATTCTTTTAGCGCTCGAAGCATTGCACCAACAAGGAGTTATAATATTCGATTTGAAGCCGGAAAAGATATTATTGGACGAGCATGGTCGTGCAACGTTAACATATATTGTACCATACCGTAACGGCGAATTAACAAAAATAAGAGAACAAGAATATTCTTCTCCGGAGTTGTATATGTTTTCACCTACGACTTGTACTTCACCAGCTACAGACATTTGGAATTATGGAATCATTTTGTACGAGTTACTTACAGGCATTGTAAGTCTAACTTTCCAATTGATTGACAGGTCTCCCCTCGGAGAGTTTATTCACCAAAATTATTCACCCTTCTTTTCTCTACCTTTTTTTTCCTCAGAAGTTTAGATCTTTACACGGCGAACCATTTCGTTCTCATTCCGTCGTAAGCGTACCTAATAAATTGTCGGATAATGCCAGATCTTTACTCTTAAACGTAAGCTTAAGATTAAACAATACTTGAGTATGTTTCATCAACCATGCGCCATTTAAATTATTATTATTATTATTATTATTATTATTATTATTATCATCATTCGCAGATTCTTAAGTATGACCCGGAAGAACGATTAACGATATCGGACATCAAGAAGCATTACTTTTTTGAAAAGATCGATTGGTCGAGCATGGTATATTCTACGATATAATAAAATAAAAGATCGCGATCTTTTGAAATCATATCGCGATCTGATTTAATGAATTTATTAAAGTCTAACGTCCGCTTTAAAGGTAGGTATTAATAATCTCTCGGTCGAATCAATTTCGTCGTTTTATTATCAAGTATTAATTTAACTTTAAGTTAAACTTAAATAATAAAATAGAAAATTTCATAGGGTAAAACAAATGAATTTATTTCAGACGGAGGGGATACAACAGTAGTGGTAGAAAGAGAATTACTAAAAAGCAAGAAAATGTAAAAATATGCGCGCGCGCTCTTTAATATTATTATTACTTTGATCTAGATTTCTCTGTTCTAGTAACCGTTGACATCCCATCAATGAATCTGGTTGTAAATAATACATTAGCATTATTGAACATACCATCTTTTAATGACACAACAATAAACTGTGAATGTTTAAAGTGTCTCTTCAACATTGTACCTATATTTTCTGTATGAGAAAGATCCAAAGCTGCGTCTACTTCGTCTAATATGTAAAGCGGAGCTGGCTTAAATAAAAGCATAGCTAGTATTAAAGATAAAGCTACTAAGGATCTTTGACCGCCAGACAATTCTCCCAATGATTCTTTCCAAATTCCAGAAAATCCAATTTTGATTTCCAATCCTTCCGTAACCGTTTGATTTTCCGGAGGTATCAGTTTAGCGTCAGCTCCTGGCAACAGACTATTGAATATCGAACCAAAGTCTCTATTAACCTGAAACGACGGAACGTCGATAGAGACAATTTTTACTCGCACGATTAAAATATGAAGAAGTAACAAAGCATTATACCTGTTCCCAAGCTTTTAACAGTGTCTCCTTCTTCTTTTCATCCAAATATTTGATCGTTTCGAGTATCTTCTTTTTATCACTTTCAACGATCTTTTTCTTTTTCACCATGTCATTATACTGTTCCTCTTCTTTGTCCAAGAGATTAATCGCTCGTGTATTGACGTTACGGCTAAGCTTATCGCACTGTATCTGCAATTGCTGCAATTTCTGATCCATTTCCTCTGGCTTGTTAACCTCAAAATCGTACATACCACCTGCGATATACGATATAATATAATATATAATATGGAAATATTGATATAACGACACTTTATATTAACCAATTAATAACACCCGCCTTTCCAATACCTGCTTTCCCAAAGTATTGTTTATCCTCTTCTATCCAATGATACTTTTTCGTTAGTTCGACGACTTTTTCTTTGCAATCTTTCGAATAATTGTCAAATGTATTAATCTCGTGATTTAACTTTTTTATTTCCAATTCTGTTTCTCTGTTTTGCTTCACGATATCTTCTTTCTTTGCATTTAACTTTTGCACATCCTCATTCTGTTGATTTATAATACGCTTTTGTTCTTTAACGTTGTTTCTTAAAGTCTCCAACGTGACATTAATTTCCTCGAGTTCTTTTTCGAAATCACGTGCGATTTCATTGAGCTCAATTAACTTTTCCTCGGCCTTAATCAATTGTCCCTTACCAGTCTCTATAGTTCCCTTTAACTCTTTTATCTCCAATTCCAGCGTTTCCGATTCTTGTTCCCGTTTTTGCCACTCGGCACGACTCTTTTCAGCTTTCCTCTTTAGGGTCGTTAATAGACTTTCCGATTCTTTTAATTGCTTTTCGCGAATATTTATAGCGTCCTTCAATTGACATTCCAATTCCTTGGTCCTTCTTTCGTTATCTCTTTCCAAAATTTTCGCCTCATTCATACGCTTCATCAAGCCATCAATATTTCCCTTCAATGATTCTACCTGAGGAAAGAAAATTTTCATCCGAAATATTTCTTAGGACATGGGAAGAAATTCCTATAATACCTATAATACGTTACCTCCTCTTTAATCTTATGATGCGTCGTTTGCTGTAATCTTTGTCGCACCATATCGACCTCATACTTGTGCAAATCAAATCGTTCTTTCAACGACGCGTACTGTCCCTCTGTCTTCTGAGCAACTGTCAGAACTCTTTCAATCTCCGTCAAATGTTGTTGTTTCTCTTTCAATGAATTTTTCGTTTCTTTTAATTCTTCTATTTTAAGGAGAACCGAACCTGTTTTAGAGGGTGCACCACCGGACAATGTACCGGCAGGATCAAAAATATCACCTTCTATGGTGACACATTTTTTCATGATTTTCTCATGAAAAGCTATTCTTTTTGCCGTTTCCATATCTTTACATATAAAGGTCTGTCCGAATATCCATGTCATCGCAGGTCTGATCTCTTCTGGAAAATCAATAAGCGACAAGGCCGACTGAACGTTATCCGCGCCAACCAATCTTTCGGCAAATTCGATTATATGCCGCTCCATTGGTCTTCCGTTTATTTTGTTAAGAGGAATAATCGTGACGCGTTGTTGTAGCTGACCGTGCTGCAGTAATCTTTTACTTGTATTTTCCGTATCGACTATTACGTTGTAAAGCTATAATTTAATTAAATATGCATATATATATTTTATTTTTTTTTTTTTTTTGTTATATAAAATCTCAAGCAGAAGACATCTTTTGGAGAAATTTTGATTTCTTTTGCTGGCATATTATTATTACGTACCTTCCCGCTCGCAGCCACGTCCAAGGCGTACGCAGTATCCTTATTCTTAATCGTTAACAGCGTACACGCCAATCCCTTAACGGAATTCTCTTTAAAATTGCCATCCGGGATTTTATAATGAAACCTAAGCTGAGGATATTGCAATTCAAATTGATCCACTTTCTCTTGCAAAGATCTTATTTCGCATTTTAACGAATGCTTTTGAGCTTCTAGCTCTTCCAGGTGGCCCTTTTTGTAATTAATCTTTTTCAATTCATTTTCCAAATTCTTCAACTCCTTTTCCTTCCTCTCGAGATCTTTATTATCCCTCATATATTCATCTTCCGTATTGTACATGTCTTTTAATTTTCCATTCAATTGACTTTTAGCATGATCCAATGACATCTGCGACTGTTTCAGTTCCGTTTGCGCTTGGGTAACACCTTGTTTGGCACATATCAATTGTTGCTCCAACGTCGCATTCTCACCGTCCTCAGTTTGTAATAATCCCGAACTGATCTTTTGATATCTCTCTTGGGCAACGATTAACGCCTCGGCGTCTTTCTCATCCTCCTCTTTTAATTGCTGAAACAAGCTACCAAACTTTTCTATTTCTTTCTCTTTAACGAGCAACATTTCCTCGTCCTCGATAATATTCATTTTTAATTGTTCCGCCGTCTTTCTCGCAGCTTTAATATCTTCTTTATTACCATTAGATCGGGCCGCTACCTTATATTGTACTTTTTCCGCATCCTTTAAATCGTGTTCCAACTTTTCCAACTTTATTCCGAATTCCTGGAGAAAAGAAAAAAAATCCATTATGAGCAAAGTGCAGATAGATAGTAAAAAAGGCAAAATGTATATTATAATATATAGGTAGAGACGTGTCCCGTGAAAGAGTAAAAATGAACATTACCAACGTTTCATAGAGTTTCAGTTTTAACTCAACGCCATTTATTTATTACTAACCGCGTCTCTAGTCCTAACAATTTCGGCCAATTTATCGTCTATTTCACGTATCTCTTCTTCCCCGATATTAATGTTTCTTAATTTTTCATTTATCGTATCTTTGGTTAACCGTATATCTTTCTCTGCCTTTTCATTGTGCTTCAAAGCGATGGTATACTTCCAAGCAATGTTTATCCTCTTGTAATGTTCCAATTCTCTTTGCATCCTTTGGAATTCCATATATTGAGATCTCTCCAACTTGAGTTTATTCAACTTTGGAGCTATTTCTTCTTGTAAAACCTGAAATAATACTGTCTCAAAGGTTTATAAAATAAGACATAGAGAGTAGATTTATAAGAGCTCTTTAGGACGTACATCATTTATTTCTTTCAGCCTATTGTCCTTCTTCTCTATGGTCTTTAACGCTGTCTGCTTTTTCGTCTCATACATGCGCGTTCCTGCTGCCTCCTCGATCATAGATAAAATTTCTCCTGGTTTCATATTTAAGACCTTAGTTATTCTACCTTGCATTATCAAAAAGTGTGGGTTATTTACGTTTAATTGTACCGAACAGAACAAATCTTGAACTCTTTTATTAGGTACGTTTGATCCATTAATCAAGTATTTATTTTTTCCACCGATTATTATTTGTCTTGTTATTACAAGTTCCTCGTGATGTTCATATCCCATTGGAGACGAATCGCGATCACGATTATCAAATACTATCGTAACGGTTGCTTTCTGTATTCCTGCCTGGCCAGACTTGTATACTAGCTCTTGCAAAGATGTAGCGCGTACCTGACAATTTGTAATATGCATATATAGATGCACAAGTGCATATGTAATTAAAAACTGACACACGCGCGCGTATACGTATGAATATACTTGACTATATATATATATATATATATATATATGACTACACACACATACACACACATGTAGATATATACACATACTTGATAATATCGCAATTTTCATGCATACCTGTCCGAGATTTGTAATGCCCAATACAAAACATATAGCGTCCAGAATATTCGACTTTCCACTTCCATTAAATCCTGTGATAGCGTTGAATTCTTTGTCAAAACCGGTAATTTCAATTCTTTTGCCGTAAGATTTGAAACCTTCCAACACCATCGACTTTATAAACATCGTGAGATAAGATTATATGGTATATAATATAAGGAATTATCGTAATATGCGTGCGTGCATGCGTACGCTTAGAAAAATATATTGGATCTATATGCGAAATGAATAAGAAGGACGCACGAAAATTAAAGACAATACCACAAATGGCGCCAAACTTGTATCGTACGCTTATAACGTATTGCATCATTGATCTTGTATTACATAGACTTTCGACTACTTTTTTCGTAAAGCACAAGTAAGGTTAGGATAACAATAAGGTTAGGATAAGGAGCAGCTTACTCGTTGGCGTAGCATGTGACGGAAGTCGAAGTAGGACGAACGCCATCTTGGCAAGAAGTCAATTTCCTTTGCGGAAAATTTAAATTTTTATACAATTGACTTATGCATTATTATCGTTATACAATAGTGTATGATTTAAATTGCCTATTATAACAGATTTTTATATATTTGTATATATCGAAAGAGTATAATTTTTTAGAGTGAATCGCACGGTACGCTTTGAAGTTCCACGTGTGTCTCTTCTGCACCAATCGAAGTATTAAAATTACAACATTCCCACCTGCAATTATTATGATAATTAATGGTGAAGAATTAAGTGAAAACGATTTTTTGCGACAGCTCAATTTTTACCTATCTCCCTTTCTGTTCTCAAGGAACAGCTTACTCAATAGTATAGTACCCGAATCATCGGGCCTTCTTCTCTCATTTTCGTCCTTTTCGATAATTTTATGATATTGAATCGTGCCCTTTATGATCGGTACTTTATGTAAAGCGAATGAAAAATCATTCGCCGCGATATTATAAAACATCGTTGGTTGATTGTATAGTTTGGGTAATCTGAAAGGAAAAATGTCGTTATTTCAATGATAAATGGCTAAATTATTAATGAAGATAGTATAATATTGATCGTACATGCAATTGATCTTGTACGTAGTCGTTGAATTATTTTGATATGTTTTAAAGAGCAATACTCCCATAGTTCTTGGCAGACCTTTAGCCGTCGCTATGGTAACTCTGAAGGGTTCTCCTGAAAGTTTTGTTTTGTTTTTCTTCTTTTCAAACTAAGTTTCAGTAAATAGAGCATAGAAAATTTCTTCGCAAATAAATAATGGATGTAGTTATACCGCAAAAGGGTGGTTCGCTTCTGGTAGGTAAAAAATAACTTCCTAATGGTCCACGATTTGCTCTGTATCCCATTTCTTGAGACCAACCGGTAGATTCCATAGGGAAACAAGTTCCTTTTGCATATGAAACGAATCCCTGAGGACATGGCCATGCTACGAATTTGCATTTTTGGGATTGCGTCAGTATACTTTCTACGTAGAGTTGCCAGGCCCTCAAATGACTGCACGCAATCTGTCTATCTAAAAGTTCTTCTGTAATAAATAGAATATATATAACTGTTTATCGTATAAAAAAAAAAATATATATATATATATATATATATATGCAATGACACAAATCGAGTAATTATTTCGTCGAGGGGATTGCGTCAGGGTTGCGTTTACCTTTCAAATGGCTGACAACGACGGAATTTTTAACGTCGGAACATCCTGGCTGTTCTTTACCGCCGTTAGGAAACATGTCGATGTGTCCGATAGGTTTGAGGAGACCAAATCCATCGGTGAAATCTTCGGAACCGTCGGTATGAATAACGTCAACGAGATGAGCGTCGGTAGCATCGAGTTTTCTCGATTTTTCGCGAAATAAATGGCTTCGAAAAAATGGCGAGGCCGGATCGAGGCCAGTGATACGAGCAAGTAGGAGGCCCCATTTTTTTAACATTTCAGCAGTGCATCCTGCTACGTGAGCTCCCAAACTGAAGCCCGTTACGTGTACGTCCATAGGATCGGTTCCCAAATTAAAGGCATCCAAAAGAACAAGCGCAAGTTGTCGGCCAACTAATTCGGTATTAGCAACTGCAGCCGCGTAACTCGTGCCTGCCCCCCTTGTCCAATCCAATATCAATATATTCACATCCTCCTGTTTCGAGCGAATTGATCTTTATATTCTTTTTTCTTTTCCTTCCTTTCTTTTTCTACAGGAATAACGTTTCGACATAACGTTATTCATTATATATTACATAAGTCTCTAATAAGGGGAAATTTACCAGATCGAGTAGAGCATTAATCCCACGAATCAAACCGTAATCGCTACCGCTACCTTTGAAGCCGTGTATCAGGACTTTCAATTGCTTCGACACATTTAATCCAGATTGTAACAACGACTCGGATTGATCTGCGTATATAATAACTTTTGGATTTTCCCGATTGCTTCTGTTATACAATAAGAACTTTGTTTGGATAACGTTCGGATGCTCGGGTGGTCTTTTCAAAGACAAATGGACCGGTGGATCCGCGAAGCAGCCGACTAGATCTAACGATGATATATATATATATATATATATACATAAATATATACCGATACGATTAAAATCTACGCATAGTAAAAGAGTAATTGTTACTCTTTAAAGACGTACCGTAACAAATTGTTGGTTTCAATTCTTCGCGACTGTATCCGAGTCGTCGTAATTTAATACGATTAGACATGTTCAGTAGTCCTACGTTCGCATCCGATGCAACGTTTAGAGCCTAAATTGAAATGTACAAAAGTACCTATGTACGTAATAGTTTATACTCACCATGATTTCGTTTTCCCTCGATCGAAGATATTGACAACGTCATAAGGCAAACAATAGTCAGATCTCGAATTAAAAGTATCAATGACTTTAGATCGCCGATCCTTGCTTTTTTCGATTTTTCAATAAATCGCATTATATCAATTTTCTTCTTCGCTCTTTTCCTTTGGAGGTACTCACTTGAAGACACCTGTCCGTTTTACCTGCAGGAGCCCGATCCGTCTGCCGCGTCTTAAGAGCAACTATACAACTTGTTTTATACTCGAGGCAAAGAATTGCAACTTCCTTCATACCGTTCTTTTCTTAAACGGTTCGCTTATAATCCGTGAACGATCAGTTTGCGTAAAGTTAACGGTAGTAGGAAATATAAACGCTATATTGTTGTGCGATGATAGCTTTAACTCGATTGGAAATATATGGCGAAGAGTAACGTTATCTCGTCTTTTCTTTCTATAATAATTTGCCAAAGTAAAAAACTTGTACGCAAAATTTCAATCTACGCATAATGTGACTATGACTATTTTAATTTTGTTTAACTAGTCGTCGTGAAACTTTATTCCTTCTCTAATACTTACGAGTTACCATTTTATAACTGTCTTACGTAGATAATATGAAAACGAATCTAAAACGATGACAATTAGGTATACCGATTAACAACATGCAGAAATGACTACGGTCATTGGAAAACTTTCGCTTTATGCGCGGCCTCAATGAGTATGACCTCTTCCCCGTGATGTAACGCAGTGTGCACTGTAAATGTAAACAATAATGGAGCGTTCGACGAGTATGACTTTCTCTTTTCCACGTCGAGTCATGTTTCGCACGAATGAGTAGTAAATACACGCGCGAGCGCGCGCGCACACACACACACAGCGATGGTACGCGCTTTAAAAAAAAATTTGAACGATCGAATTAGCGAGTTATCTGGATCGAAAGGTTTGTTAAATTTCATTTGAAACTGGCCGAACAACTTTCGTCTCTCTCTCTCTCTCTCTCTCTCTCTCTCTCTCTCTCTCTCTCTCTCCCCCGTAAAAGATGCGTTAAGAAAAGTGCAATGCAAATGTTAGCGCGACGAAAGTATTTCTCCTCATTAAATATAACGGTTTAGTCGTACGGTAGATAAATCTGAAAGAAAAATGTCAGTAGCTTTGTATACGATATACGTCTTACTCGTTGTAACAAAGAAAGTCAGATAAGGATAAAAGGATCCATACTTACAACATATTTATTTGTAATATTTTAGTAATATACTCCTTAGTGTAGACATATATTTATATCGTATGGCAGCATATTATAATGACATTTTTTTTTTTCTTTTTCAATATAGGTAAGGTGACTGACAGAACAATTCATATTTTATTATTCGCGGTTCGGGAAACGACATTGTTAATTTCACTTTCTTTAGAAGCGTTCGTTTACATTCGTCATTTCGCGTTAATATACGGTTTGCGTTCATTCTCTTTCATTCTCGCGCACGCACGATTCACGCAGACTCACGCTCGCTCTCGCGCCAAAAGTTCATACGAATCAAAGATCGTAATCGTTTACAGTCGTTTCTCGATAACCGTGGATCGGCCAATGCTATGATCCTTCAAGAATTTCTTATTTTCTTAAATAAACCTCAATCTCGATTCGATATCCAGTGGATTCAGCTCGTTGCACGCTCATTTGCCGCAGGCGTTACACGCTCATCGACCGCACGTGCGAACCGCCGTTTAATAATAATAATAATAATGATAATAATAATAATAATAATGATAATAATAATAATAATAATAATAATAATAATAATAATAATAATAATAATAATAATAATAATAATAATAATAATAATAATAATAATAATAATAATAATGATCATCATCATCATCATCATCCTTATCATAATGACGATGACGATGATGACGATGACGATGACGATGACGACGATGACGAAGACGATGACGATGATGACGACGATGATGATGATGACGATGACGACGATGACGACGACGACGATGACGATGATGACGATGATGACGATGACGATGATAATTATTATGATATATATTGTTCGTAACATTATCTCATACTTACTTGCCTAGTTAAAATATCAATATACATTATAATATACTCTAGTAACGATAATGCAACGTCATTAATTTATTATACTTTGCAACTTAGAAAAATAGTCCTGGCTAAGCGTGATCGTATTTCGCGACGACGTGCCTAGGATCGGTGCGGATCGCGATTGAAAATGAAACAAGTGGGCTCATACACGTGTATAACACGTGTGATCGATCTCCCGACGAATAAAGATCCGCGCATGGAAAATATCATTTTGGGATTCACTTTTTAATTGACTAGAATACTCACGCACATACATACATATATGCATATGTATATATGTATATATCTTTTCTTCGTTCTTTTTTTTTTCTTCTTCTTCTTTTTCATTTCTTTTCCATCGAATTGTCGATAAAGCGCGGCAGCGAATCCAGCGAATTCCCAATAAAGTTCGGCCAAACGCGTATGCAATCATCGTTATGTCCGTTTATCTCATACGTGATACCGAAGATTGGACGAAACCAAGATGCAATTAAGATCGAGGATACAAGACGTGAAAAGCGTTGCGTTTGGCATTTGGAAAACAACGAAACGTTCGCTTGTCTCGAGAAAAAAGAGAAGGAAAATTTCCCAAGACAGTTCCTTCTTTCATTTTGATTTACTTTCCGCTTGTATCGTCGCTTCTCGATTGCATTAAAAATTTTCCTTGCATTCCTACGCATCGATTATCGATCTCGTCACGGGTCGCGCGATGCGATCACAGCACAATATAATCTATAAAAACGATTAACGAAACAACGGTAGTACTACCCATTTGAAATTGTTACCCTCTACTATACCTAGTGTTGATTTATAATCGGCTGCTAATCGTTCTGATCATTGACCCATTGATTCTCGCGTTTCGGAGATCGTAACTACAAGTCCCATCCTTCGTTTCCTTTTTCTTTTATCTTTCTTTTCTTTCTTTCTTTTTTTTTCTTTCTTTTTTTTTTTTTTTCTTTTCTTTTTTTTTCTTCTCGTCCTCTTTACGCGAAAGACGTACACCTCTTGTGCTTTTGGCTCGATGCAATCGGCGTTATTCTATAAGCTCGCTTCTAAATAACAATGAGAAAACAATAAAATATCGTCGTATGAACGAGGGACGTCGTTTTCGCAGAAACGAGCGCGCTAATTAAGAGGGAGGAAAGAGATTTACGAACGAAAAGAAGAATTCTTTTCCTTTGTAATAGCTATACTCGATAGAGAAGAAAGGAGCGAAAGAAGGAAAAAGTTTCTTTTGAGAATCTTTGGAATGAAAATGTTGGAAGGGAGCTCGTCGTATTTAACGATAAGGCTGAACGCTCTCGACTTTGAATTGACACTTTTGTTTTCTATTATTTCATCGTTCATCGTTCGTCGCTTAAGAGGATCCATCGCGTACTCGTTACGCATGCCCTTTATCCCTCGGCGGATTTCATTCATAAATCGCTTTTATAGTGCTTTCGTGTTAATGAAACGGTTCGCATAAGCGGTCGATTGATGCGACGACGAGCGCAAGCCGGTGTAAAAATGCATTACAATGCTAATATATCGACACACTACTATAGTTTGATAATATCTACTGGCTTGATATAGCGATCAACGATAGTCGTCTTTTTTGTCAATTTTTTTACCCTCTTCTACGCGAGCATAAGGTACATCATAAGTTCTTCGCTTATGCGCACGCCCTTTCCTCTTCCTCTTTCCCTTCTCTTTTCTTCTCTTTTCGCTTTTTTCTATTTTTTTTTCTTCTTTATTCATTTCTTTTCTTCAACGCGTGTGTCCTCTGTGTGTGTGTGCGTGTGTGTGCGCGCGCGCGCGCGCAACATCGTGTGTCGTCTATTATAGAAATCTTAGATCCAAGTAAAATCGTAAACGTCGGGTCAATAATATTTATCTAAACGCAATGATAATAATTTCGATTATTGTGTAAATACTGATGGATATACCTGTCGCCATTCACGTTGCATCACCCTCTATAATTCTGCTTATTATTTTCGTACTATTTATATCTCCGCATTTTCAATATATATATACATATATATATATATATATATATATATATATATGTTTGTTTTTTCTTACTCTCTCTCTCTCTCTCCCTCCCTCCCCCTCGTTTAATTAAATATATTTATAGAGTTAGAATTCTCATATTCCCGAACGATATCTAACGACGTCCGGTCGCGTAATTTCTAATCCTTTCTTTTCTCTATTTCTCTTTCCGGCTTCCCTTTTATCTCACAATATGAGATCCTTAAGAAACGTGTAATTTTTGTTGGCGTCGATTACACGCGGGATTTCGAGGATCCGTTGTGTTTAAGGCGAAATTATGAAAAAAGTTTGAGAAAAATATGAAGGAAAGAGAGAAGTGATTTCTAGCGTGTTTGCATAAAATTGAATAGGAATATGTAAACGCTCTCGTCATCTCGCTTGTAATAAACGCCTTCGTGATTTCGTTTGATAATAGTGTATGATACAATGCATACTGCGATTACGTTTCAAGTTTGAATTTTTCCTAACGAAGAGTGGAAGCTCCTCATTTTTTGCAAACATTAATATGCTGTCTTTTCTTAAACGACGGATGCAGTGTTTCATGCATCGATATTATTATTGTAGAAGCAATAATTATATCTTATAATTAAGCGTCAGACTTGTATGTACATAGCACGCTGCAAAGAGAGACACCTAAACGACGTTTGTTTGCGAATGATAATCGATTTTAATAATAAGAAAGAGACCACAATGTTCTATGCGATTAGATTAGCGACGACGTAATTTTATATTTGTTGCAGGTATCAAAGATGAAGACGAAGAGAGTTGGTCGATAGGAGAAATTTTTAACGGCGATATTACTTGAAACGAATCGATAAAGTAAACAGAAAGGATGTAAATAAATGTGCGTATAGAATACGGGGCATACCGTTTAGATGATTACTACGCATTCGTAAATACTTATCGTAAGTGCCTACGCGTATCGTCCGGGTCGTATAAAAACCAGCCGTGAAAATGAAAAGAAACTGTTATGAGATCATTCTGGGTAGGAGGTCGAGTGTATAACGGCAAGCTCTTTCTTATTACCATCGTAACGTGTCTTCGGACGAAGTGATAACGTATCGTTGCGGCTTTTTACTTTAAATCCAACTATCATATTTTGACTTATGGACGAAGAAAAGAAAACGCATTCTTCGTTATATTTTACGACCGTAAACCTTTTTTTCTCTCTTTTGTTTGTTCTTTCTTACGCGAGAACGTTTATTTGCTTTGGTATAATTATTGTTAAACCGAGAAAACGATCTTAATAAAAATTCAAAATTAATCTCAATAAAATATAATGGGCGAGCTGTGAATAATTGCCATTTGCGTTTGTTGGAGATATAAAAACGCGCCTGATATATATCGTTAAAAGTACATCAATGTATCGCAATGTTCTTTCGTTAAAATGTCTCTTAATGCGATATTGCCGTTCGAACGACAGTCTGACGAACTGCGACGCTGAGAATGAATTGTCTTGAAAATATTGCCAATATACATTATCGTTATGCTAACGAGGCTTATTTATGTTGTGCCGGTTGTAGCACCATTAGGAAAATACGTCTACGAGTTGTATGCACTTTGTGATTCGTGCAATGATAAATGGATATTTGGTGATTTTGATAAATGGATATGTCGAGAGAAATTAAGACATGATCGATACCCTTCTTCTTCTTCTTCTTCTTCTTCTTCTTCCTTGGGAAATGTCTAAACGTAAGTATTTTGGTTTTAATTAGAATTATCGTAAATTTATTGCCTTCTATTCAAATCTTCTAGATCGGTTTTTCGATCATTGAAACGCATTGTAGATCTGTAGATTCGGTACTAGGTCTTGTTCTTTCCAAGGAATAACGTTTCTCTACTTTTTACTAACCACCAAGAAATAACGATGCTCATTTCTTCCAAACTAATATAGGCATAATCTAAATCATAAGAAAAGGGTATAGATAAGCCGACTTATCGAGGATAAAAATGACAATAGGACCGATCTAAGGAAAGGTAACGTAAATTACGGACGTTATGCGAAAATTATAAGCGAACAATAGTGCTGTCGTGTAAGTAATAAATGAATACGAAGCGTAAAAGAGATTTTATATATGCGACGCGAAGTACCGATATGCGTTTTTGCGGATTATCCATGGGTATTATGTCAAAACTACGACTAATTCTACAAGCGTGTCTTTTATTTATCCTGACTATTTCGAAACGTTATTCGTTTCTTTATGCATTACTAAAGTTATTGGAGAGGCCTGTCGGATCTTTTTTTAATCTTTATCCTCGCGCGCTTTCCTCTTTTCTTTTTCTTTCTTTTTTTTCTATTTTGTTTTTCTTTCCTTCGTCGCGAAATCTTCTATCGCGGAATTTGCACCGCACCGTCGGCTTAAAGAATTTTCTTCGTAGTAGGCCTGTCATCCTCGCTTCCACCTGTAATTCCTCCGTGATATGTAGGATCATAGCTTTGCGTATGAAAGCATCGCTATGACTTATCTATTACATCCCGCTCTCGCCGTTGTAAGACGGCGATTAAACTAACGCAAGTATTAACTTGACTCGAATCGACTCGACGCTGTTATCGCGCGAAACAACGTACGTAACAATGATTTTAAACTTTGGAAATATGCGGATAACGGTCGGCGAATAATTGATACGGCAAATATAACGAATAGGAACAAATCGACAGGCGGATGAAAAAGAATAAAAATGAAAAAGAGAAATATCGTATCGGCTCAAGTAAGCCAGCTCGATCTTATAATTTGAACCAGTTGAAAATTGTCCCCGCTTTGTAAACACATAACAATGCGTTAACGATGAATGCAACAGGATGATATTAATAATAACCGAAATGTTTACTTTGAAAGGATCGAGCTGGCCAACATTCAGTCGCATTATTAAAACTCATGCGGGAGATATGTGTGATTACGCTCGTGTATGTTGTTACAGGGCGTCGACGTTATAATCGACGTTAATATGATTATAGTACTGACAATGGAATACATTCACAAAATCTCACGTAGGTAATTTAACGAAAAAGGAAATCGCTTTAAATATGTTCCTTGGTAAGTGATAGGATGAATGAGGTGCATATTTCTTATTTACAAGCTGACTTTTTCTTTCGCGAACATTCATTCTAAACGCATTTCCTTTCTTTTCATTTCATTCCTATCCAAATTTGTTTCCTATATTCAACCGCATATAACTCGTTAATTATACTTCTTTGCTATTAACTTTTTTTTTACTATGTACAAATGTGTTTGTCTATCTGTGTGTGTGTGTGTGCGTGCGTGTATGTGTGTGTGCGTGTGTGCGTGTGTGCGCGTGCCTGTGCGTGCGTGCGTGCGTGCGTGCGTGCGTGCGTGCATGCGTACGTGCGCGTGTGTACGTGTGTATGTTCAGTTGGTCACTCGGAATAATTTAGCAACGAACTTTCGAGAGATAAAGCTCCAGCCAGCTATTTAGAAATTCTCGAAAGTGTTGCTTGAAACTCTAAACTCTAATACGTTCCTTCTCTTATTTTTTTTTTTTGTCCTTTTTATTGAATCTTCGTAATGAGATTTGATTTATCTAATAATAATATCTCCGATCGTTTATATATATATATATATATATATATATATATATATATATATATCTATATATCTATATACATATATAATTGTAAATCTAGCATGTGCTTGTTATTATCTGTTTAGGGTCATCGAAAGGAATTCGAGGTAAAGATATTATTTTGGTTTTGTTTTGGCGAATAGCTAATCTATAATCGTCGCGTTCGATGACTCGAGGAATTCGATTAACGAATTTTCGTATGCGTATGCTTGAGATTTGTTCGTATTCTTCGATTTTCGGAAGAATGATGGAAGAGCAACGTAAATCATAGCTAGTAAACGATAAGCTAGATAAGAATCGCCTCGAAGTTTTGAAGGGATCTTAGAAAGAGCAGATCGAATACGATTAATATTATGTTATTTCGATTGATTGTTATTCCATTACATTTGAACGATATAAATAACCTTTTACTATTTGCCACCTACATACATAGATTCGTTATTCATGTAGATAACCGTCAAGTTTATGTACCATTTCCTTTTGCTTAATCTTTTTTTTTTCGATCGATTGAGAAACGATTTCGATCGCGTATTTCGATATACGATCCGATTAGAAACATCGCGACGATTCTGATCTTTTCTTGAGAAAAGGATTTAAACTATACGTATAATATATATAAACGTCAAAGTTTCGTACAATTATAATCGTTTACATGTGAAATATCTGCTGAATTAGCGCGCGGAATAAGTACTTATTTCGCGCCTATACGTCTCGATTCTAACTTATAGAATAATCATTGCAAAACTCTTTGTTTCTCTCTCTCTCTCTCTCTCTCTCTCTCTCTCTCGCTTAATTTTTTTTCTTTTTTCGCTTAGAAAGTTTTCAATATGACAAATATGGTCCATCGAATAGGTATGTATAAGTTATATAGTCATAAAACTCGACGGCGCCAAAAGCCTGGCCTCGTGACTGTATTTGAACACTTGTTGAAGAATGTAACGATATAAAAATAGAGAGCAAATGTAATGCTGGACCGCGTATCTTTGCGCGTGCGATATAAGTTCGCGTAAACGTACGTACGCTTACGCGGCTCAATATGGTTGCATCGTAAGTGTCTCCAATGAAGATCTAATGAAATGGATAACGATTAGATACGAAAGTTAGCGATTCATACGAGCAGTCTCTCGTTTTTATTTGTGCCCTTCCGACCAGCTCGGATTTCTTGTTAACGATATCGATCTTGTTAATGTACCTTTCATTTTTATTATAGTAATAGTAGTAGTATAGTAGAACGCGAATGAAATTTTGTATAACGGTATAAAAAAGAGACGGTGTAAAAAAATCAGTAGGTACGTATTCAGAGGTACGCTACCTAGATAGAAATAGAATATTGGAATGGTACGTTAGTAAGAAAAAGAAGCTCCGTTTTTATATAAGTAAGTTATAGACGCAAGCAGCCAGTCAGGAAACCAAGCCTTCGCGTCACTTTAACGCGGATTCATCCAAAGGGATGAGCACCATTTCACAATGCGATCATGTTGCTAGATGCAAGCATATTAACGCTAAACTCTTTAATTTTCTTTGCAATAATAATATGCTCGCTCGTTTATTTTAGAATACCCTTTCACCACCTCCCCTCTCCCCTGTATGGGTATTTATCTCATTTTCTATTAATCTCTATGTCTTTTCCCTCTTGATATATAGAAGATCTTTCATATATAGAAGAAGGCGATAGAATAGCGACGCAGTACGTGTTTCTTACTCGTCTCGAAACTAATACGTAAGTAAGTACGATAATTAATTAATCAATTAAGTAAGTAAGTAAGTAAGTAAGTATAGATACTTCCTTCGTTGTGAATACGCAGCGATCGACGATATTTCTTTGTACGATAAAGCTTTATTATAGTTAATACGTTATATAGTATTACGAGCAGTTCCCTTCTTTCTTCCGTTCTATTCTATTTTCTATTTTTCTAATTCCGTTTCGGAACTCGTCCCGGAAACACCCATTTGAATCGATTCTTCTCGTCGTATCTCGAGAAGCCAGAGAGTCCTCAACTCGATTCGTTTGGTAAAAAGGAATGACTCTAATGCGAACAGAACGAATATGCGAAACGCGAATACGGAATAAGAAGGATTTGTTTGAAACGTAAAAATACGTATAAAGGGAAAAACGAATGAATCAATGAAAAATACGAGATAGAGTACGAGCCCCGTAGACCGATCCCTCGTTAAAATTCAAGACCAACGGATTATTTTTACGAACGATACGACGACTCTCGAAGGAATCTTCTCCTTTATTTACTCTTCTAATCCCAATTTATGACGATTCGTAGATCGAGATCAATGTTTTCTTCGTTTAAAGTTATGTTAATTCGAAGATAGTAATAAGAAAGAGGAGAAATTGTTTTTTTCTTCTTTTTCTTTCTTTTCTTCCGCAGACGCGAGCGCTCGTATCGACGGTTAAGCGATTTTCAACGGTTGGTCGGTCGGTCGGTCGGTCGGTCGGTCGGTCGGTCGGTCGGTCGGTCGGTCGGTCGGTCGGTCGGTCGGTCGGTCGGTCGGTCGGTCGGTCGGTCGGTCGATCGATCGATCGATCGATCGATCGATCGATCGATCTACGAGCCACTAGCCATATCCTAAATCCCGTCGAGCGACGCGTATCGGTCCTCCTTAAGTTTTAATCAATATATACGAAGGTATTAGATATAACAACAGTCAAGTTATATATAAAATTACGGCAGTGTGCTTTCACGTATAATAATTAATATTATTCGCTCTCTCTCTCTCTCTCTCTCTCTCTCTCTCTCTCTCTCTCTCTCTCTCTCTCTCTCTGACCTTATATTCGAATTATTTACTTTATTACTAAAGTCAGGACGGCGAGGAACGCTGGGATACCAGTTTTAGAGAGCAATGCTCGGTCGGTCGATTGATCGCATCGTTTAATATACCGATATAAAGGGCACTTCGATCAAACTAGACGTGGAATTATCCGTCGAAAATGGACCGACCCGTGAAATCTTTGATTTCAATCGAACGACGTACCAGTGGGAAAGTAAAACGAGGAGGATCGGAAAGCAATAAACTACTCCAAGTAATAAAGATAATCAATTTTAACGGATCAGACCGTAGAAAATGATGGGAAATATTTTCTATGGCGATCGCTTATGAGCTCAATAGAGAAGAATATTTTCATTTGGTCACCTATGTTGGCCAAGAATAATCTCGCGCGTCAGGATCCTTTATATAGGTAGCTATGAAGAAAGAATTGCTTCTTTTTTTCTTTTTCTTCGATCATCGTCGCCATCGTCGACGTTATTAAATACCGCGATCAGAATTATCAATTCCTATGTTCTGAACGAGGAATACTTAACGATCTAGCATAACGATATAATGATTTTCAAACGAACGATGCGTTGGATGCTGGAAAGAGAGAGGTAAGCTTCCCCGGAGCAACGCAAAGCCGATTCTGCTTCGTAAAATCGATTCTATGATAAAGGAAAAGAAAAACAAAAGAAAAGAAAGAATCAATTTTCGAAGATATTGCAAATACTACATACCCATAACGGAGAATCTAAACACGATGGCAATTCCTTCTCTCCTCGAACTATCGATGAAGCAGTGAAAAATATCCGGTACCCGGCATTTCCTCGCTCACGCACACGTAGAAAAAACGATAGGTAGTCGTAGACGATCGGATGAGGGCTGGGTATTTTTTGCGCAGGGCTCTTGGGTTAATGGGTTGAAAGAAGGGGGGGGGGGCGGCGGCTGTCGATACGACTAAATTTATACGCTTTTATGATGCACTCAGCCTATACAATGTTTCCCGACGAATACTCTCCGTGTCAAATAACTCTGTCGTTCTCTCTACTATCGCGATCGTCGCGAATCGCGTTGTAATATTACCTGTGCGGGAAAAACAGTACGGATACGCGGTGTGTCGCGTCTGTGTACGGTCATGGGATCAATGTGTCCTGTGTACTTCCGTGTGTTTAAGTTTATACATAATATATATCAGTGCTTTACCCCCGGACACGTAACAAGGACACGAGCAAAGTTAAAATATTAGTTATAATATTACATAACGTTTAACGCGTAGGAAGTTTTAACTTATTTTTTCTTTATTTTTCATTTTTATTTTCGATCCTCGATCGTTCGTGTCCTCGTTCCGGATCTTTCGCGCATCCCTCATCTCGCATCTATCGATAATATCATTTTATTCGCAATCTACGATGTCGTATAGTTTCACTTTAGAGATCCTTTTTATCTTGTCATCTATTTCTCTCATTCAGCCGCTCATCCGCTCATTCTCTCTCTCTCTCTCTCTCTCTCTCTCTCTCTCTCTTGCTCTACTTGCCCCTTTTTTATAGTTTTATAATTTTAGATGAACGATAATACTGGCTAATTTTTCTTCTTTTACTTTTAAAATTATTTATATACATGTATATATATATATATATATATGTGTATATATATATATATATGTATGTATGTATGTATATATGTATATATGTAAATATTATTTAATCGCTTTACTCGTAATTATTATCGTTTCTTTTTAGTGAGTTCTCCCACATCTCGCACCGCTCTTCTGCGTCTTTTATTTTCTTCGTATTCCATTATCTATAGTCAACATTTGCATAGAACGCGTCGCGATATTTAACGATGGCGGTGTTTTGCGTGTGTATACGTGTGCGATGCAGGCGCGTTCGCGCATGATTTGGCTTATTCTTTCATATTTTTATTTTCCAACTTTTTCTTCGATATAGCATGCGTGCACGATCCTTTCGATATCTCTGTAGCGGCCCTTTTTATATCTATTCTTGTATGTATAATATTATTTTTCTTATGTATAACATGTACATGTACTATATATAAATAAATATATATATACAACGCACGCGCGCGCGCGCATACATACGCACGCACGCATGCACGCACGCACGCACGCACGCACGCACACGCACACATACACACATATATTTATAGATATAGATATAGATCTGTATATATGCATATATATTTATAGAGATCTATATAAATACTATATATTTATACATAGTACATATAGATTCAATGATGTATACCTTTAGTAGTTGTCTGTTTTTTGTTTGTATACGAGGGCTAACTAACGCTACAAGTAATAATCTTTTATCAAAAGCACATGTATATCGTGACTAGTCTACATATATATATATAACATGTGTATATAGTATATTGTATATAAACCGACCATTATGTATGTCACGTTGTATTATTTCTTTCTGCTTACGCTTTTCTGTTGGGTATTTGCTGGGTATGTGTGTGTGTGTGTGTGTGTGTGTGTGTGTGTGTGTGTCTGTATACCTGGATCTATACGCCTATCGTAATGATATGGCTGCTGTGGGAAAGGTTGTGTTATCTCGCATTTGTTAATCATTTCTTTCGTGCTTTATCGAACTCGTTGTTGTCGACGCGAATTTGTTTTCATACACGAACGATACGGAAAGATTTCGCTCGACAAAGAAGAAACCACCGGTTGCGTATAATAGCAATTTTTCTCATTGTGCCGTTGGAGCTAAGTATCCATCGAATTGCCTTTCGACGATCCTTTTTCTGTCGCTCATATCGTCGAGTATTATTTTTGTTTTCTGTCGACCAAGATTATAAAAAAACCAAAAAAAAACAAGAATATATATGAAGGAATAAGAAAAAAAAGAAGGAAAGAAAGAAAGAAAGAATAGAGTTTTTTGACTGAAAATACTTTTTTTTTTTTCTTTTTTTTTTTTTTTTTTTTTTTTTTTTTTTTTTTTTTTTTTTTTTGAAAAAATTCATACGTCTTTAACGTTTAAACTCTTTCTTTGCTTCCTTTTATTTCTAATTTGTCGCTTTTCTTTTCTTTTTTCTTTTTTTTTTCTTTTTTCTTTCTTTTTCTTTTTTTTTCTTTTTTTTTTTCTTTTTAATATCGATAGGTTGTGCTTTGAAAGCTTCACTCTCGCTCGAAATATTTTCATTTATCATTTGTCTATTTATTATTACAACGGCGAGAATGACGAAGCTGCACGAATCTCGAGTAAAGTTTCCTATCGATTTAGGAACGTCGGTTCTAGTTGGGAAAGAATATTCGTCATGGTCCTATCGGTTAGCGTTTTTAATTACTTTGACAATCGCCTACGAACGCTCGATCGATATTTTTAACTAATTAAAATTGCTCGATATCAAGCGAGACCTCATTACGACGAGTAAATGATATAAATATAGAAATATGAAAGTTATCCAGCAAAATGGTAATGATTTGTTGTACGGTTTGTAACTCGCCTTTGAATTGAAATCGATATTTTCTTAAGGGAAATTTTAATTACGTTCGTAATTTGCAACGGAGCAATTATATTTTATATCGATGGTATTGGAGAGATCGAAGATAACTCCGCGCATTAAACTGTGATATGAGGTCGTCGATACGATACATGATCAATTAACAACGTAGGCGAATCGCGTTAATACATCGCACGTATCTTTCTAATCGTTTGAAATTGTGAAAGAGATTCAATGGAATAGACCGCGTTCGCGAGTTTATCTATTTTCACAAATAGAAATCTATAATATTAACGTGACATTGGATTTATATAAATTATACAATGAATAGAGGCGTAATCTCTTATCGGAATATTAATTCGAAAAGAAAAATAGATCTAACGGAGAAAGAGGAAAATTTTTTAAATATTTCCCGATAAGAGAAATTTTTGATGCTACGTGCGATGAAATTAGCGTTAGAAAGACCATAGACGAGGGAAAGACGATCGTCGAAATCGCCGAAACCGTTAAACTCGCGAATAAAAAGGCCAGAAAACATCGGCAGAGATCCGTTACGAGCACGGTGTTATTTTATTTGTATTCTATTTATATGTTTAGTCTATTATTTGCTCAAACGAAGTGCATTGATCTCACTCGCGCTTATTCCGTTTACGTTCACTGCGCTGCGCATTTCGTCAACGTTCGATGATATCCGCTCGCAAGCCCTAATTAATGGCTCGTTTTCGGAAGTTGTTGTTGTTGTTGTTGTTGTTGCTGCTGCTGGTGGTGGTGGTGGTGGTGCTGCTGCTGCTGCTGCTGCTGCAGCTGTCGCTGTGGCTGTTGCTGATGGCGATCGTCGTCGCTTGCCTCGACGTCTCCTTCGGCACCTTTCTCGGGCTCTTCCAAGATACGGGCTTCCTCCGTGTCGACGCTGCTCGTAGGCGTCATTTGTTCGGTCGCGATCGCGATCGCGCCCGCTCCCATACCCGAACCCGCACCCGCACCCGCTATGATCGAGCCAGCCGTCGTGGTAGTAGTTTCCCCGACCTTCTCAAATCCCAAACCCCCTAGGAGGCTCTTGTCAATCGGCTCCGGCGAGGCTTCCGACTCCTCGCTGCTAGGTGAACCGGGAGACGAGACTATCACCTACGCAAGCGGACGCAATCGCCCCCGAAAATGTTTCTCTTATTTCTCATTATTTTTCCATCCTTAATTCTCCCTTTTCCCTTCGTTAAAAACTTCAAAGAGACCTCTATCGGTCCTTTATTACACTTTCTCTTCCCTTTACTTTATCATTAAACAAGATGAAAGGAGACATTTCATTGATTAATCCTTTCTGTTTTTCAATATAAATAATCGATCAAACTGGATTTTGTTCGATAAATTTCATTAATTAACAGAATTCATTATTCAAAGCCGATACTAAAGTTTATGTGGAAAGAATGAAATTGTCTTCTTGTACTGGTACGAACTTGTCCGCTATCGTCAAAAATCAAATCTATCCTCTCCTCCGCCGCTGCGTGTCTTATCCGACAAATATACTGATTATACTTATTATTGATAAATATAATATTTTCAAACTTTTTATCGAAAGAAAACGAAAAGAAGGAAAAAGGAAACGAATAATTAAATAAAAGAAAAAAGAGAAAAAAGAGAGAAGAGAAAAATGTCCAACTGTTGTTTACAATAATAACAAGTCGCTTCAACGTCGTTTCAGTTTACAAAATCGGAAATGGAGCAAAGAATCGATGGGATAAGCGCTCTTCACTACAAACGTTTTTAGCGCCCTTGAATCATTTCTACGACGAAAGGTATGCTTTTAATTCCTACAAATTCGCACTTTATACAGTCGTTTTATGGGGCAGTCGTTTATCAAGATAGTTATTAAAGATGAACGACGTCGAGTATGATTTAAAAGTGAGTTGCGCAAACTCGATCGATTCTCCGACATCTGAATTGAGCCATGCACGTGATTGTAAAGTAATTAGCGGATGAAAATGTGAATGATAATGATGATGGTGATAACAATAACAACGACAATAACAACAACGGCGATAATAATAATAATAATAATAATAATAATAATAATAATAATAATAATAATAATGATAATAATGATAATAATAGTATCGACAACAGCAACGACAACAACAACAACAACAACAACAATAATAATAATAATAGTAATAACAGTAGTGATGATGATGATAATAATAATAATAATAATAATAATAATAATAATAATAGTAATAATAATAATAATAATAATAATAATAATAATAATAATACCTGTGCAAGAAGCGGCGTCTCTGTACTGTTAGCGGTTTGGTAGAGCCGGCAATTTGCGCTTGCTCTGAAGAATACGTGCCCAAACGAAAAAAGATAAAGAAGACAACGTAAATCGTCACTATAATCGAAAAACGTCGAAACTATAGACGCAAACGGAAATAATAGCGTCGCGCGACGAATAGATATCTCCTTTTTTGATGCTGACAAAATTGACTCGTACAGAACTGACATCGAGACATGCACGAAGGTATTTTGCATAAACACGTAAAGTATGCAAAATAAATGAATGATCTAAAATTCGCGCAAAATGTTATGCGAGTGATTTATTACGAATGATATACTTTGGTGCGCAGCAGCTAAATAAATGTGTGTATAGAACATTTTGCAAAGCGAGTGATCGAGAAAATACGTATATATGTACAATAGTTTTTGGTCCATTCGGCAGATATTTACCGATAAATATTTACACGATCGTTTAACCTAGATGAATAGAAGTGTAGAAGTAATGTTTCGAACGGCATAGATCGTTCGCATGCGCGCTAAAATATAGTGAGAACAACACAGCGAGAGAAGAAAAGAGAGCGGAAGGAGTAGTAGCGTGGTGGAAAGATCATTGGTAATTATCGTGCTACTGCGCTCCAAACAGATTGCGAATCGTCGAAAATAATGACCGATAGAAAATCGCCTAATGATCGATGAAAGCACTTATTATTAAGCAGATGAATGTCATTGGACTTTCTTTGATATATTCTTGATTCGAGAATAAAATGATTTGTCTGTTTAAAATAACATGTTTCTTTCTTTAAACGCTAAATGATTGAAATTTTACCGGAACGTTGGCTTCGAATGAAATTCGTAATGCGTTTGCGCAGCTGATTCACGGAGCTGATTCAGTGCCAGAAAATCGACCTTTTCTTTTTTTACTAGATAATAGTATTTCAAACATGATTAACATTTATTATGGCCGAACACATCGACTTTAATTGTCTGTGCAACGCACCTGTCGAGGCTTGATTGGCGGCGGCGGAGGCGGACGAATGGAGGGTGCGAGGGCTTCGGCTGCTGTAGTTTGGGGTGGACGATGAAGTGAGGGTGGCTGCTGCCAAAGCAGCCCTGTTCGACCCAATGTTCCCTGTACCTGTTGTTGTACCTGTTGCTGTACCTGCTGCTGCTGCTGCTGCTGCTGCTGCTGCTGATGGTGATGGTGATGTTGCTGCTGCTGCTGCTGCTGCTGCTGCTGTTGTTGGTCCACTTGTTGCTGACTGTTGCTGTGCTCGGTTGCTGGCGTAACTCGAGGAAGCGCTGAACCGACTGAAGAAGTCTTCCGAACTGTCTGTGAAATGAGTGTCTGATTACTCGGCCCTTATTATTCATCCTTTTGTTATACTTTTGGAATAATTTGGATTGGGAATGTATTCAAATTGACGGAAGTAAATGATATCATTACCTGACTTAATTGGCCATATTTCCAAAAGATATTTCAATACAGCTATCGGCTGTTGGAAATCCAACGGAGGACCACCTTCTTCGGAGTGTAACATGAGTACTGGTCCAAAACAGACAGCCAAACTCGCTGGTGACATTTTGTTACATTGAGAAACGACCATTGCCAAGTGGTCTAATAAATAAATCAATGTACACTGCAATCGAGACGTTATCGTTTTAATCATATTATGCACGTTATCTGTCAAATATACTACAACATATATTGTATTATCTTATTAACTGTCATATCGATCTCGTTGGATCATCTAGTTGAACTTACTCTGTTAACTTTAGGCAAACAATCCAATATACTGAACATGAGTTTAGCGTTGCCTTGTGGATCGTCGGGCAAACAAACGGCCAGCGCGTCGACCATCATCTGATAGAGGCATTTAGTAAAGAGCGGCTCCGGAAGTTCACGTAAATAATCTTTCAGTACGCCTATATGCGAAAAATAATTTCGTTTAAACTTTGTTAAGAGGCAAGGTCTAAAACTTTGGTGGAAACTTACCGGTGATGACGTTTATGTCTGGTACGTTGTCGGGTGACAGATTGACCGATCGTGCATTTCGTTCAAAAGCTTCCCTTAATATCCTCTTTTTTGTTGCCGAGCCGCAAAGTCTATACAAACCTGTAATACATATATATATATATATATATATATATATATATATATATAATAATTATGTGTGTGTTAGATATAGATATCGAAAGTAATATTTCGTATTCGATAATTCGCAGCGATCAAGTGTCATGACGATAAGAATCATCACGATGTTACAGACCTATAATATCCAAGCCTCTCCTTTCAACCTCCTCGACGCATCGCCAAACTATTATCGGTACATTTGGAACTCCCATTGCTAGTGCCGTGGAAACACCACCGGGAACTCCTCCAGTCTTTGACTCTCGACTAACCTGTGGATAAAATTCAAATGGTTAATTATTCGTTAATTATTAATTATTCGATTATTAGGAAAAGCCATATAAAGTATGTCTATGGACGCGTAGATATAGTATTAGTAGGTAGATTAGTATTAGACTTATACCTTAGGTATAAGTATTAAACTTACAACGGTATCGAGATCGACTCCGAACAAAGGAGCTACTCTGGTAGCGAGGGATATAACTGGTAATCCCCTCCGTCTGAAAGTTTGCTGAGCGTCGGTATATCGCAGTCTTAAATAGATTGTACCTCGAGGCTCCACCTTAACCGCCAACTGATGCATCGCCGCTTCCTTAAGCAGTGTCGCCAAGTGTACGGATCCTTTATAACAGAGTTTGTGCCGATATTGTGGGTCCCAAGAATATACAAGCAGATCCAGCTGCCGATTTCCTACGAGATCCAGCTCGAAGGTTTCGTCCCAATCGAACATCAAATCGCCCGTTCGCACTACGGTCCGTGCTTTGTGCACTCTGTCACACTCCAATACGCAATATAAGTCTCTCAGGCCGCAGCTAGCTGTTTATTCATTAATAATTTATTATTATTTATTATCTTTTTTATTCGTTATTAATCTTTTGACATACCTAAATTAGGCTGACCCGATGGCGTTGAGGGTGTAGTTGCTGCCGAGGAGGTTGTAGTCGAACGAAGGCCACGACCCGCTAATAAGTGTACCCAGAGCAATCCACTGACCCCACCTGCCAGATCACCACCGCTGGTCTCCCCGAGCGAACTCAAGAGGGAACTGGTCGAACTCGGAGTACCCACTGTCGGTGGCTTTTCTATCTTATACTTGAGGAACTCTAAAACGTCACATTATATGGGAGGGTTTACATGAGAGGGATTATCATGTCGAGACTACAAGCTGGATATTACTTACCTGCAGGATTAATATCTAGCAGTCTTTGATCCTGAGTTCTGGTAGGTGTGGGGGTCGGTATACTTCTCGTAGATTCAAGGTCTAATAAGTTTCTAATTCTTCTAACTGATGTTGCCCTTTGACTCGCTGAACTTCCTAACGACGGTTTTTGACTTGTCAAAGAGGAACGTGCGCTTGTAGCCACCGATGCCGGCCTAGGATTGCCTGTACCCCGATGACACGTCGAACTAATAGCCGTCGACGCTCTCAAATTCGCCAAATTAACTTGTTGCGCCGAGGCAGATCTCGTTGAAAGTCGGTCTAACGTACTAGAAAGTGGTCTGTACGCCCCGTAACTACCATAATCGCCCTACGATATAAATATAGCGTCAAACAAAGGGTTAAATCTCTCTCTCTCTCTCTCTCTCTCTCTCTTTCTCTCTTGTAAGAATCAATTGCAAGATCGAGTAATAAAATAATTTACTTGATTGACCGCCGCGTGAATATTTTCAGCGCTATAGGTATAACGTGGTGGTCGATTTGTGGTGGCCCTGATTTGCTCGTACAATGCGCTCGTGCTAGGCGTCCTGCTCAACCACGCTCGATATTCGTCGGAAGTGAATACGCTAGGCGACGATGGTATCCTACCTGTTTCGTCGGGTTAATAAAAATACGAGAGTGAAAATTTACGTATTTATTTGGGCAAGGTACGCTTTTTTTTGCTTTTTGTTTGTTTTTTTCTTTTTCGCATAGTTACCCCTGTCCCGTCTAATCGAAGGCAATTCCGGGGCCGATAAAGCACCATCGCTGTCTTCCTGATCGATCAATCCTGATGCCACCGTACTGAGACCCGACCTGATACCTGGCTGTTGCGGCAACGTTCTACCACTTCGGGGCAAAGAGTTCGATCTCAGTCCTAGAGTACAGGAGTGACGAAAGAAAGAAAGAAAAAAAAAAAAAAAAAAAAACAAAAAACAAAGTATTGTAGAAAAGGAGAGTAAGGAGAGTAACGACGTTGGTTGAAAAATTTAAATTACCCGCCATACCCTGACCAATTTGCGATCTCGAAAGGGTCGCAAGATGGGAGACGGCACTGCTCGATGGTGGATTATTCATATTGTGTCTGTAATAATAGTAGGCAGATTTCGGTGAACTCGAACACGTGGCCTCGGTATCGGAAGCATAATCCAAAGATGGTCTGTGTCTTCTGGTCAAAGTACCGACTGGATTTCGCCTTGGTGTGATCGACGGCGTGTCCGCTTGAGTCCCGTATCTGGTGTTGTATCGCAATGCCGACGTTCCTGCATGAAAGAAAATGATTTAGTTGATAGCAAGTAATAACGACGACAATACAATACTGCCTCTTGGTACATAACGCGTACCCGATTTTAAGCTCGATCTTAGAAGAGTATGACGAGCTGGCATCGTTATGCTCGCGTAATCGACGCGCGGCAAATGTTGATCCGAACCGCTTCTTGGAATGATCCTTCCACTTCCGGCATGCTGAGAATAACCATAATGAGAGGACTGAGTCTGCCCTGACAATCTTCCTGCGACCGTTTGCATTCCGCCACCGGTGGACATTCGACGTCCATCGTTCGAGGGCATCACTGGCCCAGTATAGAAGGAGTGTACCTATTTGCAGTACCGTTGCGACGTGTTACGTTATCGACGCGTTTCATCGCAGGTCAAAAATTTATTTCGTGTCTCGGATTATCGTCAACTTTGTGACTTCGTCAAGTCACTAAGAATTAGATCGTTGGGGAAAAATGAAAATAGAAAGTGGAATAGAAAGTGTATCCATGAATAGCAACGGAAAGAAAATATAGTCGACGATAATCCAAGATACCGATAATCCATTTAACGATTGCCCATCGACACTATGATTGGTTTCGCAAGCTGAGCAATTAATTGTACTAGTTTTGTTTGGATAGCGAAATGAAAAATAATTGAAAGATCGATATCTTATAAAGGGAAGTTGATCAATCATAATGTCAATTAATTAACGTTCACGATTACGATAGAATCACGTAGATAAGAGATATGGATATAATAAGATTCAAAATGCAGGACGATAGAAAGAAAACGATGGAAGGAATTGCACAGCAAGCATATGTACGAGGCAACGAAAAGTAGGGGGTTTACGTTATTAAAATATAGCGGTACACGTACGCGACTTTTTTCATATATCTATTTGATATCGCTATGAAATCTAATTATATTGAATAATATTTGGAAGAAAAGATTTATTAATACGGAAAAAGATTTACTAATAGAAAAAATGTGTGCATCGGTAATAATAAAAGAAAAAACATACCTACCTATTGATTGCAAACGAACGAAATGATTAATAGCGAAAGGAGGGAGCACAATAATCGAAGGAAATATTCGGGTTGAATATACTGCCGATGCATACATTTGGTGTGTGGTGCCGAATTGACCGTCGTATTGCCGAATATAATTAAAATGCTTCATATAGAAATTTCGCATGGATTCGATTGGAGGAAATGCAGATATACGTATCGAATAATGAGCATATGTATATATTATATATTATATATATATATATATATATGTATATATATATATCGCGTACGGTACGTACAGTACGATAAATTGCTCTTATACCTATACACAATTCTAGATATGAAGAAAGAGTTAGTGTTGTCTTTACCTTCGTAAAATCCTGGTTAATTTCAATGTAGCATTCATTCATAGAACCGATTAGTTATATGAAAGACGACATCGAAAGACGAACGTCGTGTCGTAAGAATGTCGACACTCCGTGCCGTTCGGAAATACATCGACGTGAGTTTCGGATATTGATCACACATTAAATAATCAAGCAGACATAGAAGCGAAAGCTCTCGTCTTTCTAGATAGGAGCATGCAAAATGTGTTATTTAAAGTAATTCAACGAGGCACATTTTATATATATATATATATATATATATATATATATATATATATATGTATATATATATATATGTATATAAATATATATGTATGTATGTATATATATATATATATATATCTCATAGCAATATCAATTATCCGAAAGACTCGGAGATCGTGTTGGCAATAAAGGTGCAATGATCGCTCTGATTTCTATCGGAGAGTGTCTCGAGACAATAGACGAATTCACCACTTTCTTTTCTAACGTAACGTAGCGTTTATCGGAGATAGAGAAGGGAAAACAAGTAGTTAAATTGGTGCAGATAGGTGTATGAAAGGGTGCTCGATCCACATCGTCTAGAACATCTAATGTATAGTATCTACACGTGACATCAGATCGAGATTGACATCGGATCGGACAGGCTAATCGTATCTTGACTTATTTTCTCGAATCGATCGGAGAGCATTAAGAAAATCTCGAGCTATGTCAAGTTTCTTATCGTTAGACGAACGACATCCGTAGCTTACGATTTATCGCGTGCCACAACCAAAACTTACTTTCTCGGCCAGACTTTCCAATGTCTTCGGATAACCACGCTCGTAAGGTTGAAAATGTTGTGCGGTCGCAGGTTTCGGTTGATGGGTGATGACAGGTGGTGGCGGTGGTTGATAAGACCAATGTCCTTCCGGTCTCGAATTGTAATAAAGATCGCCGTTACTAGAACCCAAATCTTGACTCGATCCCAAACCCGTAAGGCCTAGTTGCGATCGGGAGGGCAACATTTCTCGTCCGTCGCCTCGTCTGCGACTACTGTCTCTGCCGATCGAGATAAAGTATTTCATTTCAGTCCGCAATCCGGATCCATCCGTTCAGATATATATCTTAGATTTCTGATGTACCTGACATGATTACTCGTAGCGTGGTCGCTCTCGTCTTCGTTCAGTTCCCTCTTGATCACTACCACCGGTGGTGCTTTGTGCTCGGCCTGACGACTATGAGAGACAGCTTGATGGGGACCGTGTCTGGTCGAGAGAATGAGCCTCCTCGGTATCGACATGATAATAACGACGTCGTCTAGGCTCATGTGCGTCACGTCAACTAAATTTACCGCGAGGATCTCGTCGCCTACCTAGGAGAATAAGATTTTTTATATATTTTAACGATATTTTATCGTCGATTGTAATTAAAAATACATATGGTGTCTGAATCGTTTGCCGACGCGAGGGGGTAGAGCCTTTATAGCTCTCTCTCTCTCTCTCTCTCTCTCTCTCCCCCCTAGAATTCGACGATTCTAATGGATTTCGTTTGGGTTATGAATCTTGGGCGTGAATTAAAGTTACGATAGATGAAAAGACGAAGAGAAGCCTCCTCTCACAACGAACGAACTCGTAACCTTTTTCTCTGGGATATATAAGACGAACGAGGACGTATTAATTCTCGATTTAAATTCTCACCTTCAAGCAGCCACTGTTATAGACGGCAGTTTCCAATGCTATCCTTGAGATGAAGACGCCGTCGTTTCTGTCAACGCCATTACCTTCGCGTATATATAAGCCAAGCGTCTGTCCCGGCCTTTTAATTATCTCAACAAGGTGGATAGGGTGTTTAGGATCCTAAAAGAGGATGACGTTGAAGAGATGACGTTGCGCGGACGATTTCAATTCTTCTTCTTCTTCTTCTAATAACGATCGATCAGATCCCGCTATGTGATAATGGACGATTAACGAGGACGTACCTGCATCGCAATGAATTTCTTTGCCGCTTCGGACACTTGTCTGCCCATTTGACGGGGCTCGATGACGCGAACGACCATGTCACCCCTTTGCTCAACAGCTTCGAGGGCCGCTGCCGTCGAGGCGTCATGATCGTTCTCGACCGTTTCGATTTGCTTGAAGATGTCCGAACTGATCCCGCTTATCTGCAACAAAACGTCCTTCCGCTTCAGGAAGCGTAACGGACCGAGATATTTTTGACGATACGCTTTTGTGAAATCGACCCTTCTCGGATATATTCCATGGAGAAAGCATTATCATTATACTCATTCGCCTAATTTATCGTAATCCGTATTTTGCTTTAATCGTCGAGCTGTAATTCCCGTCCGCTCGGATTTATCGTCGAATTTATTCCTCGAATTTATCGTCGGGTCGTATTTCACAAACATCGATGGCGACTTTAAGGCATTACAGAGTATTTGAAATGATTACTTTTCGGAAGTCTCCCTGGATGACCAAAGATGGTGGTTCCTTGGGGCGCAACTGGTTGGTAGGAGCTTGCCTTCCAGGACTTGCGCTTATGTCTATCACTTCCCCCCGGCCCTCCTATAATTACACCGATTCTATAATTAATTGATTAATTCGTTAAAATATATCGCTCCCCGTCTCTCTTAAACAAGATCATATCTGATACGCAAGTAATTTTGTCGAAAAGTATATCAAACGCGTGGGGCGATCGATGGTAATCGAAAGAAATGTTCAAGACGAGGAAGGAGCGAGCCTCCGTGCGATATTTAAGAATCCGCCGATAAAAACGGCGAATCCATAGACCATCCATGACTTTGGATTCGTTTTTTTCTCTTTTCTTTTTTATTTTTTTTGTTTTTTGTTTTTTGTTTTTTTCTGGGTCTTTAATCGCCTAAAACTCCTTCTTATGTATCCCTTTCTTCATTCGTTTTTCACTCCCTTTCGCGTACCCTCACCCATTCTCGTTCTAACCTCTATCGTTCCACGTTTCCCTTCGGGCTCGTTGTGCCACGCGTTAATCGCTAGTGTCGAGAAGAAGATAGAGAGATCTACTCCCTCGCTCTCTCTCCCCCCCGCCTCTCTCTCTCTCTCTCTCGTACGGTCCTTTTCACGCGTCGATATGTGCTCCGAGATAGGTGGAAGGTATATAACACCGTGAGGATTACCTTACGGGAGAAAAAGCACCCTGTGCCACCCCTGTCGCACATCCTCGTCTATCCCATAGTGGCTAATATGGCGGGAAGAAGTACTTGGAAGCGTACGGAAGCCGCGCACGCGCTTTTCCCGCGTAATACTCTCGCGAGCCATGGAGTGTGGGTAACTATCGATCCACCATGACGTCACCGTACAACCTCTTTCCTGCTTCGCGTCCGTCCACCATCTCCACCCACTTCTTTTTCTACGTCTATCCATGTCCTCGTTCAACGCCGGGGTTCAGTCTTTGATTTCCTTTCGATACATCCCCTCTTTCGTCTTCCCTTCTATCTCTTTCGCTCGAATCGTCTGTCACTTCCATGTGTGTCTTTCTTTCTGCCCTTTCCACCCCAGCCCCATCCTCTTTATTTTTTTCGTTCTCTGAGACGTACGATCATGATCTCAGAGAGAGAGAGAGAGAGAGAGAGAGAGAGAGAGAGAGAGAGAGAGAGAGATTTAACATTTATCTACGCTCTACCATCGTCACCCTTATCTTCGCCCTTAGCTTCGAAGACCTCACGATCTTTGCATCAAACTTCTCATAGAAATTGGTCCTCCTCAAGAGGAGATAAGGATGAAGATGGACTTTTCTCCGATCGAATCGTTCGTCAAATACCAACCGAGAAAATGAAAATAATTCATTGTAGAGGATTCTTTTCGTCGATCAAAGTTCGAAGAGAAATGAAAAAGCGTGCGGTACGCCGCTGCGCGTAGTAGGTCGTAAGTATCAGTAGTAAAACGTGGTACTAAATAGTGGTGACGTATACGCAGGCGTACGCACGTACGGCCATCGACGGTTGAAAAAAGGGGAGTGGCAGGGAGATCGAAAGACAGTAGGGATAGGGTGAAGAGAGGAGGGAGGAGAAAGAGATGGAATGCCGAGCCAAGAGAATGTAGTAAATGGGGCTTTGGGGAGGAGGAGGAGGAGAGGAAAATGAAGAGGGATGAAAGACCCCTCTGGTCTTTGCAGAATCCTGCAATACGATGTCGGTTCAGCGCGCCTGCGCTTCGTGGACCTGGAAAAGCTCGATTCAACTCGTCTACCCGTCATCGTCATTTTGTCCCTGTAGGCGCGCGCACACGCGCTCTATAAAGAGAAAGGGAGATGGAATACTTGGCGCTTGCGCCTTTCGATTCCACGTTTATACGACTAAGATACGCGTATGTTTCGAACACCGTACCTGTCTCTCGTGTCGTATATAGGCTGTTATTAAGGATAGAAAAGTGTCAGCTACGTGTCGCTGCTACGTGTGCTGGACAGGTGAATGCGGCGCGGCTGCTTACCCCGTAGAGTATAGGATATATGCCTGTATCGTAGATTTGTGCGTAGGTGATGAGGCGTACGGCGCATGTGTGCATGGTTAACCGCTCGACCACGTGTCTCTACGTGAACTTTCCGCCACACGATAGACCACACGATACTCTGCACACGTTGGTATGCATACGATAAATACCTACTGACCGTGAACGTACATATACGGTTCATACGTGGTTCGATGTATTAACAGCCCCCTTCCAGTTAGCCCCATTTTCTCTGTTTCTATCGCGTAAGAGAATCGACAGCTATGCGAAGATAAATATATAGAGGGCAAAGAGAGATTGTGTGCGGTTATATGGGTGGGATGAAAGACGAGTGCTACGTATAATATGCTCTCTCTTTCTCTCTCTCCTCGAGTTTTTCTATACGTTCTTCTATACGAGAAGGAGCGTGCGTCGCCTAAGCTCAAGTGGAGAAGAGCGCGAGTCCGTCTCTACGGACTTTTTCCGATTGTGTTCGGCTTTCGTAATTAGCGAGCTAACGGTGATAAAAGTTCATTGTCAACGACGGTAGTCAATTGATAAAATATCATCCGTCATGATAATTTTTTTTTCTCGACGATTTAAGCGAAAGAGATCGCATTCTCGTTATATCGCATTAAAGAATCGAATGCTTCTTGAAATCTATAAGAACTGCGTGAACGGGGAAAATCGATGATCGGCGTCTATAAATATAAAAAAGTCTTTTCTCGTCTAGTTATATATAATATATCAAAGTCCCTGGATAGTCTTGACCTTTCCTAACACGATGATTTAGTGGATCACGAGAAATATATTCCCACGTAATAAGGCGCTCGGCGTACATTTGTAATATCATATTCTCTAAATGGCACACGGACGTTCTCTGATATATGTAATAATACTATATATACGCATTTATATATATATATATATATATATATATATATATATATATACAGAGTTGTATACGAAAGAGGATACGACAGATGGTTCTTTTTACGTATCGAGGATCCTTTCTTGTTACATTCTGATCAATTGGGCAAAGAGCCGTCCATAAAAATTCGCAATTTTTAGAATTCGTGATGTTCGGACGTATACACGGGCACAATGTCTCGCGGATCCCTATCGATGGATACACGAGATGCCAAACTCTTATGAAAGAAGAGCTTTGAAGGTAGACTAGGGAGAGAGAGAAAGAGAGAGAGAGAGAAGGCCGAGACAAGGGTACTTTTGACTCGGGAAACGAAATAGAATGGGTCACTCGGAAGATATCGCCGAGAAATCGGATCCGTTTTTCGAAGCTTTATCGAAAGACCTTTATTGGGTATCGTGGCCAATCGTGCGCGAACTACATACCCTATGTATTATGTATATAATCCTATCGGGAAAGGAACGTATGGATATGTATATTCTATCCGTTTCCAGTCCCAATCCATTGATATTCGTTGGCTTTTGGAATATTTAAGAAAATGACACAAAACGAGATAGATCTTAAAACGACTAAGACGACGGGATCTAGGGAGGCATCTAGATAGCGATAAGAGTATAATGTAACTTCATTTCTCAATTTAATTAACGTTATTTAAACGTTATTTAACGTCATTTTTTTTTTTATTTTTTTTATTCTGTCGAAATTTAATTAGACGAGACAAGGTGACATTAAAAATAATTTATACGAGATAATTAAGCCTTATCGGGATGATCACTTGATAGAAATAAGTACTGTATTAAATTTCGTAAGGAGACGAGAAGAATGATAGAGGAGATCGTTAACTTAAATATTGTCCCCAATCAACCCCAATATCGTTTCATGGATCTTCGCGGAAGATCAAGGAGCTTGATCTATTGCACGCGATATCTATACCTTTGAAAGTATCTTATTGCCCGTATCTGAGACTTTAGGATTGGAATCAATGGAATATTTGCAAGCGCATTGATCGTATTTCCAATAATAATTCCATATCTATCATTGATACCTAAATATTGCAGTAGGTACAAGATATTGACCAGTATGTCCCGTATCGTATGGATTCGATGGACGGAAATTTTTCGAAATACGCTACGCCGAGATATTGATTTCACGCCGCGCGTTCTTCTTTCTTTTGCACGATAGGACCCTTTCGTGCGATAGAGAGAAATAACCTGGGAATAGTCGCTCGGGGTTGCGGATGTGTTTATCGCGTCACAAAGAGATTAAAAATGGGTATGCGATGAGTAGGAAGTAAAATTCCATAGGAAACCGTTTTCAATCCCGTACATCAAAGCATCGCATACGAAGCGAATGAACAAAGAAATCTCCTTGGAGTTTGCACAGAAATGTTTATAGAATTTCCACATTCGTCAACATTTGTATTGAAAATATTCGATACGTCTGCACGTAACCGTGCACGATATTACGAAAGCCGTGGCTTAAAAGATTTCTTTTTTTTTTTCTTTTAATCAATTCTACGACACAGGATCGAATAATTTCCAAACTAGCAACAGTTTTAAAGAGTTTTAGTTTGGTAGCGAAATTCAAAAGTGAATTTTAACAAGGAATTTAAGCGAAATTCGATGCGCCCAAGTGGCATTTTAGCGCGTACGATGGGCCCTTCGTCGATCGCCGCATAGACACATTTTCTAGAGCATCGTACTATAATCTATAGATATCTCTCCCGAGGAATCTTTTCATACATTCTCACGTGGTACCACATGAGAAAGTGGTGGAAAAGAGGAAAGGGATCGTAACGATCCAACTGCTCTAATTCCGGTATGTGGAACGTGCAAGAGGGATAATTGCGGCCCAGCTGAAAATCAAAGAGACTTCCTTTTCGTCCGACATTCCCCGCTTGTGCCCCATTTTTTCCTTCTCCCCCACCCCCCCCCCTTTCCTCGGTCGCCCGCGCCCCACCTATATTTATATTCATCCTCTTCATTCTTCCCCACTCCCGCTCTTCTCTCCCTCTCCCTCTCCCTCTCTCTCTCTCTTCATTTCGCCGTCTCCTCTCTTGCAACGAGACTCCCGACGGAACGGCGAAAAGGGGGAGAAGAGAGTCTAGGCGAGGCGACAATTAGCCCTCCGCAATATGCAACCTTCCCCGACGCCGAGTTAACGGCCGAGTCGGAAAGTAAGGGTGGCAAAAGGCCGCTTAAGGACATGTCACGTGTGTTACGAGGAAATTCCATCGTCTCGTGGCTACCCCGATCGAAATTTCCTTCTGCATGCGCTTGTGCACTTTAACACCCTCGGCTTTGGCTCTCGTTGAAGCGATGAAAAGAACAAGTTTGTAATTATTGACTAAACCCCACCTAACGTTCTTCTTTTCGCAAATTTTCACAATTTTATGTCCTCCCTCGGATTAGGAAATGGAAAATCTAATCGTATCGATATCTATATTACAACAAATTTTGTTATGTATTAGCGATAATGCGTTAATTGTCGATTCGAAGGATAGTGCGTAGATAGAGAGCATCGATAGAGCGGCAGCGGACTCTGTCGGTATAAAGAGGGTAGAAGGATGGATAAGGTCGATGGGAGATAATTAGATATTGATTTCGCATTAGAGTATGCCAAGATAAACGGCTGTTCATTAATGTGACATAGCGAAGATCATCGTTCACTGGCCGTGTCATTGATACAGAAAGATCAATCGCGGATTTATGCACATTATCTCGTTCTCCTGTCTTTTTGCAATTTCGTTGATATAGGAACTTATACAAGTAAGAAAAGTCTAGATAATCTTTCTCCAATCGTACCGTTACTTGGAGCGATATTATTATTCTTTATTCGAGGAATATTTAAAGCTGTCGTACCTGAGCATAGAACCGCTTCGATTTCGGGATACTCGAGAGAGAGAGAGAGAGAGAGAGAGAGAGAGAGAGATTTCATCTACCTTTGTGTCCATCTTTTGAAGCTTTTCCGAGTGGAGAATGCAGTTAATGTAAAATGTAAAATGTAGGTATTCGCGAGGTCAAAGACCGTTGTTTGATGAGCGAACGTCCATTACTGCTTATTGCTGAATCAAAGATGTCCGTGTCTACTGTTACTTCGAGTTGGCTTTGATCTTTCTCTCTCTCATCTACCTGGCCCCGCTGTTAGTAATCTATCGTACGAGCCAGACAATACATAGAAACGTTGTTTGATTTCAAATACGTCAAACGCGTTGTGATTATTAGCGTGTTCGACGTAATTAGAGTTAAAAGATAAAAGTACTTGATAGAAATATGCCATAGAAAAGAAATAAATGTGGTCGCGTACCGAGTGAGTGGGGTCTTTGCATTTTCTACGAGTCCTAATCCACACTCGCGTAATTAATCTTTCCGTAAACGAGCATTAATTCAGGCTCCTTTAGACATAGAATCGTGCTTCGTCAATTGGCACAATGCGAGTGGCATTTTACGTCGAGATAGAATTTGGGTCGCGCTGAATGATTTACTCGTCGATCGAGGATAGAGAGTGCAACGTTCCTATATTTACCAACTATAAGTATCAGGGCGCTCGTACGATATTCGATATCTGTGTTTCCACGAATTCACTTGCCAGCCGATCGGACGGCTACGCGTCGCTTCGAAATGAACGCTTTTTGTCTATCGAAGACCTTTTCGACTCTGTAAGAAGAAGGGAAAAGGCCCTTTACGATTCGTGGAAATGCTTCTCTCTCTCTCTCTCTCTCTCTCTCTCTCTCTCTCTCTCTCTCTCTCTCTCTCTCTCGAGGACAGGAAGAGGAAAGAAAAAAGCGGACAAAGTGGCGCTTATTAAAAGTGAAGAATAAAATTCGCAGGAAATAATGGAGCTTGGTCGAGGCGAGCGAACGCTCGAAATTATCCGACTAGGAGAGTTCCAAATCCATAACGACGGAGGTCCTTCTCATAAATTGCGCTCGGCGCGTTGAAGCTTCGAATAACGAAGGTTCAAGTTGCAACGTCATTTGCTCCCATTTAACTTTGTTATTATTTCACCTCGGCTTTCGAACTATACTTGGCTCGTCCCTACGAAACATACGGTTCGCGTGCACACAGAGACATTCGATTGGCACATTATGCACTTGGGAGAAGTCGTTAGGTCTGAAAAATCGTCGCTACTTTTCGTGGAAGCACGCGTTCTAACGTATTCCACTAAAATGCGAAAAGAACGTTCGAATATCGACGTTTCGGAGAAGAAGAAGAAGAAGAAGAAGAAGAAGAAAGAAAGAAAAAAAAACGACAGATCGTATATCTTGCTAGCAGTTTCGAGAACAAGTTCTTTCATCGAAGACCCTTATCGACGAGCGCCTAATTAATTATACGATGACGCCATAGCGAGCTTAGAGAGCCTCGTAATAGATTGTTACGTTCTTCTCTTCCACGTCGTTGTCGTTGCGGTTGACGTCGACGTCTATGACGACGAGGACGCGGCTTATTATGTTATTGCACCATTTGCAAAATTTTAATGGATTCGAGAGCTTCGCCGCTCTTCTTCCTCATTCTCTCTCTCTCTCTCTCTCTCTCTCTCTCTCTCTCTCTCTCTCTCTCTCTCTTTTCTAAAAATCGATCGACGGTACGCTCTTCGTCTTTATCTCGAACATTTAGATCTTTCGTTTAACCGGTAACGGTAATCGAACAAGTTGCAAGGTTCTCGGCTTTGCAAAGTTTTCGAAGGGTGCCATGCCTTTCGGATTGGCCGAGAGTCGCGGCGTCGTCGAAAGAAAAGACACGCGTCAAAGGCCATGGTGTTATTGTGTCGCGTACTAACCCGCGCAACGAATCTTGCCACTTTCTTTTCTAAAAAATTTCACGTGGCCCAACGAGGCTACAAATAGAAACGGGGAAGATCTCTCGTCTTTTGAGAAATATTCTCATTTTTCGGCGACTTTTGGCCGAAACATAAAAAATGACGGTCGTATTCGGAAAAGAGTACATACGTTACTCGTGCCTACGTTAAATTTGTTAAAAATTGAAGATACGTATTTTTGAGCGATCGATTCTAAGAGATCGCTCGATTAAGCTCGGCTCGAGTCGAGTTCCTTCCATTTAACTCTCGATACGATTTATCTCGAGCTAATCGATTTAACGACAATAATTCAGAAAGCAATCTTATCCGGTCGACGGCACAAACGACCTTCCGTTCGTACTCGGCGCAATCCTGGCGCAATTTCTTAGCTCGACGAGAACGCAACGACGAATTGGATCTGAAAAAAAAGCGTTAGAGAAACTGGAGAGCGTCGGATAGAAGATTTAGATTTTATCTCCAGACGCAAGCAGGTTTATATAGATGTGGGTGGTCGGGAGGATAGAACTCATTGAGAATGGAACTAGTTGGATAGGTACGTTTTTCACTTACTTTCCTCCGGCCGCAGCAGAGCATGGCTGCTGCACTGCAATCGCGGCGAGCCGTAGACGAGAGTTGAGGCTGATGACAGACGTAGCTGAGTCGTGCGCCCCCTTCCCGCTGCAGCTGCACCACGCGCACCTGCAGCTGCACCTGATCCCGATCCTGCTGTCCTTGACCGACACCGACTCGACCACCGTACTTGATGCGCACGTGTTTTCGCCACTGCATGAGTTCGGTGCGTCATGCCCTCTTCCTGGATCAAAAGCGACGATGTTTTTCCTATCTATTATCTTTAATAGTCCGCCAAGGCTTTGCTGCGAAGATGGAGATTTGAACGAACGGGTTAGCGGGACGATTAGTTCGAGTCGAGCGCGGCCCCGCGGAGCGCGAAGGATACTCGAAAGTCGTTGCTCGAGTTGCTTTCGCGCGCGATTGTATGTGTGCGTGCGTGTGTGTGTGTGTGTGTGTGTGTGTGTGTGTGCGCGCGCGCGCGCGTGCGTGTGTGGACGATAATTGGAATTTAATTCGAATCGAAGCCAATACCGGCTACTCGAACTTTTCGCGTCTTGAAGGAGTTATCTCGTGCCGCAAATACTACAAATTCCACGCTCGAGGTACTCGATGGGTCTCGTTCATATTCCGAGCGATCGCGATAACACCGTTTAATATCGATTACTCGCGATTAGTTTCCAAGATTTCGTTTGATCTTTGTCAATATTGAGATTACCAATATTCATCGAGGATTCATCGTTGATTCATATTTTTCTTTTCGCCTATTCCCCAAGTGCCTGGACGATATCATACATATTTTATCATTTAACATTTTCACGAATCCGATTAACCCACTTTCCATTCTTCGTTCGATATCTGATAGGTTAATTCGCTAATGGATGACCCGTTTTGATCGAAAATCGATCGAACGATACGGACCACTCTGATTTATTTTTTCTTCTTTCGGACGATCACAATGTACGTAAATGACGAGTGCGCTACGATCGTATGCTACGTGCGATTCCATTTTCATGAGAATAAACGTAGGACGATCGATCGCAAATATTACCTTACCTAGGATCATTGATCTTTATATTTAAATACACGTCTATAGATAATACCGTGTCGGATTATGCGGTAAGTCGTTAATACGTCAGTATCGTAAACTTCGTAAACTTAAGTAAAGGAAGTAGTACGTCGCGATCTTGATGCGCGCGTTGAAAGATTTTTATATTTTTCTCATCCTATCGTAAAGACGAATTGGTTCCCTTTGTTTGGTTGTAATAACTTCGACAGTAATAATATGAATCTTATCCGTAGGCAATGTCGTCGGGACGGAAAAATTTTGCATCGTACTTTTCTCTGTCATCGAGTGCAAAGATAATACAATGCGATACGACGGAAAGAGGTAAATGCCAGGACGAATAGAAAAAGTCGAGTTCCAATTCGCGATACTCGGGAAGGACGCGGTGTAAAAAATGACGTGCAAAAAATCATACATGTAAAAAGGGGAAAAAGATAGATGATCTTATTCGACTATATGTAAACTATATCGTTATCGTACGCGTTTAGTTGCAATAAAACTCTGGATCGTGCATCTATCCAAGATAATCGATAAGATTTCATCCAATCCAATTTTAAACGCGTTATATCCGATGCACGAGCCATCCATGGGATGGATTTCGAGAAGGTGTCGTGCGGAGAACTGTCTTGAAACGTTGACCATTAAAAAATATAAAATAATGGAAAGTAGGTGAGCGTACAATAGGAAAAACTAGGATGAATGGTGTATCATGTTTCGTAGGAGACATTGAAAAGAGGGATTTAAGTAAATAGGGATTAAATTTATTTCTGAAAATATACGGCCGAAAGTAATCGTTAATAACAGATCATAGTGTCGTAGACACGGCTAATAATCGATCATGCATAATCAAGAATAATTCGGATAATTACATATTTCCAGAGTGATCGACCAACAACGATTAATTACTCTGGGCAAGCGTAGATAAATGAATAAGGTAAGAGATCCAATTGTAATATGTATAAAATAATCGTGTACCTTCTAAAAAGCATTTCTCGCGTGAAGGACCGACGTGTCGCTGCACGACCAGTGTTTCACAGATTCTTTCATTCTTGTCCACGTGTCAAGCTCTCTTCTCCTAAGCACAAGAGAAAATGACAGGATTAGAGCGATATACTTCCGCGCGAGCACCAATCGATAGTATCACGCGTCGTACATAGAGCGGGTATACGCGGGGATATGTAGGGCCTTATCGGACGTCAAATTTCGCGTCTCGCGAGGGAGCAGTTGGGAAGGAAAAAAGAAAAAAAAGAAAAGAAGAGAAAAAAAAGAGAGAAAAAAGAGGAGAAAAGGGGGGAACAAATGAAAGAAAAAAGAAAAGGAAAAATTTAAAAGAGCGTCAGGCCGAAAAGGAAGGAGAGAAGTTTTATTACGTGTCCACGTGTTACACTTTTCACTACTTTTTCTCTACGACCAATCAACACGTGTCTCGCGTACACCTCCGCACAGTCTCCAAATCCAGCTCCTCCTCTCCTTCCCCCTCCCCTTCCTTTCTTTCTCCTCTCGTAAAGTTTTCTACGGAGCGACGCGACGTGGCTCTCATCGAATTCTCCAACTCCCCCTTCTTTTTTCACTACTCGTACGATACTGGAGACGCGACTATTTGATCGATCATCGAGGAATAAGGAACTAACGACGGCGCTTTTAAAAGGCAAGAAAAGCAAAAAGAGCGAGATTATTCTTAATGACGAGTCCTCGCATCGTTCGAGTTCCCGCACGAGGATCAATATCACGTGTATTATTGTAAAAACGTACGAGTATCGTGAACGTACTCGATCTTGAAAGGGGCTCTCGTAGAAAGGGAAGAAAGATTTGTCCGTACGCTCGTATCGTAAGCAAATGGAGCCGTTCTTCGATCGATAAGAGATACGGGAGCTTAAGAGAACCCACCGGCAGCAGCAGCAGCAGCAGCAGCAGCAGCAGCAGCAGCAGCAGCAGCAGCAGCAGCAGCAGCAGCAGCAGCAGCAGCAGCAGCAGCAGCAGCAGCAGAAGTAGTAGCGGAATTATTAGCACCGTTGGTGCCGACAGAACACCAGTAACAGTGGCTACCCCGATATATTAATTGTTAGCGGCCTTTCAAGGAACGCGCACGTTTCCGTTCCTTCTTGCCGCGAGCGCGGAAAAACGAATGAAAGGGTAAGAAGGAGGAAGAGAGGGCAAATACGAAGGAAGGAAAAGGAAAGAGAGGTGGATGGGGAAAAGCAGAGCAGAGCCACCAGCACGGAATCGTGGTGGCGTGCCAGCCGATGGTCCCGGACCAACCGATCGATATACCCTTTTTTCGAGAGTAGCTTCCACCATCTTCCCTCTCGCTCCCACCGAACCGCCCTCTCATCCATCTCTATCTCTTTTTGTTCTCACTTCAAAGAACACGCGTATAAACGTAAAAACGTAGAGCGATCGAAGCGATGCGCGTGCTCGAACAAGACCACGTTCGTTTTTCCTTCGTTTACTCGTTCGTTCGTTCGTTCGTTCGTTCGTTCGTTCGTTCGTTCGTTCGTTCGTTCGGTCGGTCGGTCGGTCGGTCGGTCGGTCGGTCGGTCGGTCGGTCGGTCGGTCGGTCGGTCGGTCGGTCGGTCGGTCGGTCGGTCGGTCGGTCGGTCGGTCGGTCGATCGATTGGTTGGTCGGTCGGTCGGTCGGTCGGTCGGTCGATCGGTCGGTCGATTGGTCGTTCGATCGCTCGTTTACGCGCAATCACGAAAGAGGAGGGTTCGTTGGGTTATAAGCATAAGGATCTTAAACGTACCTTCCGGAGAATCTCGTGAGAGAGTTGGCGATCGTACGTTCCTCGGTGCAAATAGCCGACTCGATTGATTCCAATTATGAGATACTTTTACTCCCTCTTTCTCTTCAACGTTTCTCCTTGTCGGCGAAGGAAGCAGAAGGAATCTTCCGTTCGCAGCTTTCTCACCTCGCCGTATAACGCCACGCGGGAATCAATACGCCCGCCTGCCTCGAGTAGTCTCTCTCGCTCGCCTTTCCCACCCGCTCGCCCAGCCCTCTCACTCACCCCCTCTCCTTTTATATCCTTCTCTCTCTTTCCCTTACTCTCACCCTCGCTCTCTATCTTCTCCTTCTCGTCTTCACTATTTAACCGTATAGCCGGTGAGCACTGCTCTCTCTCTTTCTCTCTCTCTCTCTCTCTCTCTCTCTCTCTCTCTCTCTCTCTCTCTCTCTCTCTCTCACATCTATGTATGCCAGTCTACTTATGCGATCCTCTCTCTATGTTGCCTCTTACGCCAAAGACCATGATATTTGTAGAGATTCCTGCGAAGAAAAGATGTGGAAAAGAAATGTTGATGGATTAATTAATGTTGCGAGCGCGAAAGATAGAGATAAAAGAATGCAAGACGACGCGACGGCAAAGAAGCACTTTTGACGAGGACGTCGAAGCGGCTCGAACTAAGACGGGGTGGAAATTGGGATTCGAGCCGACCCTGTGCAACGCGCCGCGCCGCGTAAGCACGACTACCCTATACCGACTCTAGTCAGTCACCGAGACGGACATGTTGGATGTCGGGAGTGCGCATGCCGACGCCGGCGTACGCGGCTCCTTTATCGCGGGACGTGGACAACGGACGAGAAGGAGGATGTCGACGACGACGACGACGACGACGACGACGACGACGACGACGACGACGACGATGAGGAACGAAACGATCAACCCAACTCGCCCGTTCTCTCAACTTTAATTCCATTGAAAGATAGCATATATATAAGATACGCGTTAATATAGCAACGTAAGTACGTACGTTTTCGCTTGATCCCACAAGCAACCATTCGCCCTTACAACGTTTTTGCATCCTTTCGTTACAAGCAATAATCTCTCCTTTGTGTCTTCCTCCCTGTCTAAAGGCTTAAGATAAAATATAGACCTACTTACCATTTATATGGTACATGCTCGTGTACGTTTCTTCGCGTTTATCCAAGGATTTCGGCGAGTAGAATTCGTTTTTCTGGTCGTTCGATCGATCCCTTCGATCGCATTCGAACGGACAGGATAATTTCGTTTTCTAGACCAAGGGCTTCTTCGATGACACTCCTCGTTCTATATGAGAATAAATCCAAACTCGAGTCTTTAAATCTTTCCTTTGATCTAGCTGTGACTTTACGAATCCTTTCTGTCTTTCTCGAGTGTCTTAACATTCGACAAGGGTTTCTATCCTCCTCAAAAAGGAGAATCACAATCAGAGGTCAATTGTCGCGCGTTGATTACGAGAGACTGCTCGTCGACGCACCAGAAGACGTCCTGGAGGACTGTGGCAAAGATTGGAGGCAAAGATTGGTCGGCTTTGTAAACGACAGCGTTACGTATCTCTTACGATTAAGATTACGCTTAAGGAAATCGATCTACCTGCTACGAACGTTGTATCGATAAATATTTTTTTCTTCCGTTTTTATCTTTTATATTATATTTCCCACTTCACGTTATATATTAACATACCCATACTTGAATGTTTTAGTCCATCTCGGTTATGATATGAAAAACGGATAAAGAGGTTCCGTTCGATTCGCGAATATAAAACAAAAATGAAAAGAAAATATAAATGACATACGCTAATGACATTATATGTATGTTTCAAGACAAGAGGTGTACGATTCCAAACGGAAGAAAAAAATTGCAATTCTAACGCGTAACAACTATGACGAGGCGACGATTTGAATGAATGCCAGACGGCGGCTTTCACAATTCCTTTTCAATTTCTTCCTTTCATACCTATATGTCCTAAGCCTTCGAAAAGCAACAAGGGTTGTTACTCTCGAGCCGAGCATTACCACGGCGAAGCGTTCGTGCGTGACCGACCGGGTCTACTTGTGCGCGGGCCAACTCGCATTCCTGATTCCTGATCGATCGTCGTAGATCGTAGATCGAAGCCATCGTTCGTTTTGCTTTTTGGAAGAAATCTATTTAGATTTCTCGCGAAGCGATTATTGGATCTCGATATATGGATCTCGATTATTATCCCTCCTTATGGAGCGCGATCCGCGTACGTATCGCGAATATTCCTGTAATGTACGTAAATCGATCTTCGCGAAACGGGCCAAAGGGGTGTGCGCGGCTTCGCATGCGAACCGACGTACTACGAAATACTACGTTCTGTGATGCGGTGCAATTAAACCCGCGTCACCCCGTACCACCGTAAGCCCTTCCGCGCCCTGCCCTCGGTCCGCGTTCTCTTTTACCGCCCCCTACCGTTCGTTTATTCATTCGCCCATTCATCGGAGCACCGGCTTTAAAGTACGCTGCGCTTTTGCGAACCGATCGCGTCTAATCGATGCGCGCGCGCGCGCGATGTAATTATATTAGATGTTATTATATTACATCTTCTTAAGAAATACCATATAATAGATATAAGAAAGGATCGTCACTTAACTTTTTCGTTCTTCTTTAGGGCCGCCGCGACCTAATGACAGAGTGTAGTTCCGTACCGGTACACCGACGAGTACACGAGAGTACAGACTTATCTCCATTCGTTGAAATCCCACCGATTATTATTCCTTGCAGTTATGGCCAAACGAAATTTCTCGAAATTTCTTCTCGCGTAACCTATATGAACGAGAAAATTTCCTTTTCACGTCATTATGCATTTACATGGTAATAGTAGGACTCCGTTAATGCGTTTCTCAACGAACCAATAGGCTACTTGTTGAATCACCGTTGCACTTTGTTCGTAAGAAGACTCTCGGACGTAAAATGAAACGACAACATAGCTGCGTACCGTTACGATTATATATTACCTTATGCACGGTTACCATATGGCGATACCACACGAAAGTCTAATTTACCGTCGGTCGATATAGCACACATTCCCTTTACCTTTTGATATCCGAATCGAAAACTAACCCTGTTCACGTTGGTCGTTAGTTTTTCCATAGGTTCTTATTAACGCTCATCTCCTCCTCCGTCATGCGTATGTATATATTATTTTTATCGATCCTCCCATTTTCGATCACGATATTCGACATTTTTATTAATCGCAAGAGACGAAACGTCTCTAAGTCGTCGTATATTATCTGCAAATTAATTGCCGATTAAAAAAGGATTTAATATTATGATTAAAAGATCTTTCAGATATCGATGAACGAACGAGCGCGTCCTTAACCTGTCGTCGACAAGATTTAACGAATGAATAGAAAAATGCGACCACAAAAATTTACACTTCCAATTGACGCTGGCAGGTAAATCTAATATAAATTAGTTATAAAATAGGCATTACGATATAACGATTTATAACATTTTAGTTTTTCACATGCAAATAAAAAGGTCGTTATTGTGTCTGTATTTGGTAAATCCCAATATCGTATGAAAGGATGTAAAACGGATATGTTAAGTTCAATCCTCCAAGTGGACCTTTTGAATGAGCCGAATGTAGATGAAACATCTATGGTAATTATATTTTGTCCTATAAAATAAATTGACTTGAATAATATAAACCAAGAGATCATTTAAGATAATTGAATAAAGGTGCGTTGTAATAAAATATTTCAATATAAAATAAAAATTTCAGTGCGAAATCGAAGGATATCATAATGTTAAAGACAAAACCGTCTATCTACATTTACGGGGATTCTTGGATTCTCATACTCTTTTGACCGAATACGATAGATTCGTAGAAAGACAAGATTGCAAAGACTTTCTCAGTGTGTGGGCGCACATGAGATACAAATATGCTAGAGCTTTGCTGGTGTTATTTCATATATCTCACGTTATAATACTTACTCATCCGACTCATACGTTTGATTACAGTTATATACATCTATTTCGTGCCATGGATATAGTACGGTAAGACACATCCTCCCGATCGATATTATTACCATAGAACAAAATTTAGATTAAGCGTATAATAACGATTAAAGCTCTGTTTGACCAACGAAAAATTATTTCCTTTTTCTATAGGCAAAAAATTTCTCCTCAGCTTTCGGACGTATTGAGTAGTATATCTGGTATACCAAAAGATTGGATATCGAATGCTAGACCTTGTTCTCCGAGGGTATTATTCTATTTTGAAAGCTGTCCCATACCTATGGTACTTCAGGATGCAGATAACGGAGGAAATATTAAAAAATTGGAACATTCCTTGGAAGATCAGATTTATCATGTATTGAGAAAAAATAGAATAGTCACGAATATTAGGTAAGCGGATTGGCATTCTATTTTCTTTTTTTCTTTTCTTCCTTCCATTTCTTTTCTATTCATTTGTCTATCTATTTTTCCTCTTTCTCCTTTTTTTGTTTTAGTTCAAACTCGCTATTTGCAATACCAGCGAATCAAGAATTTGTATATGTACATAATGGTCCTACTGAATCTAGAGATATTTTGGGCTACATGATGAAAAAATTAATTCAAAGCTGTAAAGTTAGTTCTGGTGGTAATACGTCAAGAAGTCTCGCTAGTTTAGATACAAATCTTGAAACGGATGACACCGAGATTGGTGTATGGTCTTTCTAATTTATTATTTGCCCATGCACATATGCGCATAATGCGTTATAAGGGAAATAATCATTTGATTGATTTCAGAAACACGTTCCTTTAAATCGTTCCTGCAGCAACATATAAATCTTGCTTTTGGCAGAGGCTTCGACGACAACGTTGGTAGACATTCGGTACCGGCTTACTTCGAGGTTGCTACGAATTTTATATTAATCATAATGATCATATTTTGTTAAAGAGGACAAAAGGAGAAAACAAAAAAAAGTTAATATTTATTTATTTTTCAATAGATACCTACGTTATCGTTATTCTGCAATGTGGCAAACAAAATTTTGGAATACTTTATAAAAGGAATAGACAAAGAATTACTATCTTTGCATAGTTTATTGGATACCGATGTTAAATTCAGTAAAAGTAGATGTAGTAAAGTACTCCCAAGAGCCTTACAAACTTATCAAGAGAACCTTCCGCAACATTACACAAGGTAATTACATTCGTAATAATATATAAATCAAATGCGACGATTATAATAGTTGTGCGTGAAAGAGGACTAAACCCAACTAAAAAGTAATTCTATACATAGAAACTCGGTGTTTTATTTAGAGCATATCATGAATCGAAATTGGCACATGCTATGGCAGTTTTTGAAATGCATGCACGAGGTCCACTGTTTGAAGAATTTAGTGAAAAATTGCAAGCAGAATGTGATAAACATTGGCGAACCGGACGACAAATGTGTGAGGTATTATCATTAACTGGGAACCCTTGCACAAATCCAATTCATAAAGGAGGGAGCGAAGGTGCTGGTGGTGGCGAACAACTTGAACCAGGAGGAGATAATAGGTAAGCGTAAATTTATAATGCTTTTCCTTTCCCTTTCTTACGCCTTCTTATATATAGTACTATTTCTTTTATATTATATGAAATGAATTGACAATACACCATCCAATCCGATCCAATTTACAGTGAATTACCGATCATGGAGCACTGCAGCGGAGTTCGATATATATGTGCCTGTAATTGTGGAAGATGTCAAGGACCACGAGAGGATCCTTTTGGGTTGCGACAGGCCAATTACGATTATTTTCAAATGTTAGCAAAGCAATGTGGCTGTGCACAATTGGAAAGTATACAATTTCCTATTTTTCAACCCAGTACACATAATTTCAGGTAAACCGATAATGCATATGTTTTACCTATCAATAAATGATATTATAAGAAGGTCTCTTGTCTCATAATATTATCTTTTATTTTCTTAGAGCGGCACAATTATTTTCAGGAACAAAACGTAAAGATTCCCTTAGTAGGACTAATTTATCCACACCTCAAGGTCAGACGCAACCTTGCAGTCTTGGGGTTGAAAATACTTTAAATGGTAATTATGACAATGGTATAATATGAATTAAAATTTTTAAGGACGAAATTTTAATAAATTGACAAACATCTTTCAAGTTCTTTCCTTTTTCTTCTTATAATATTACAAGACGACATAACGGCGTATGAAAGTGGTGCACCCTCTCCATTGAAAAGTGATCCCACGGAAGAGGATGTTCCGAGATTGAGTAACAAAACGAGTCTTACTCCTAGCGACGGGCACAAAGTCGTTATAGAAGTTTCCGATGATGCAGAAAATACCAAAGGTAGTAGTTTACTTAAGAAATACATAACACATATAATTGACAAACTATACGCGATATATCAGAAAAGTCTTTGGTGAGACAACCATCAACGACGGAATATCTGCCAGGGATGTTACATACGGAATCTCCAGCTGGATTATTACCGCAATTTTCTAGCTGGTCTCTGGTTTGTCTTGGCCCAAGCAGTTTGTACTCACATAATTTGGGCTTGCAACATCAGGCAGGTGTATTGCCAACTTCTGCATTTCTTTTGCCATGGGATGTGACAGTAAGGTTTGTGTTGGAAAGAAGAGAAAAAAAAAAAGAATATAACAAATTATTGCATTATGTTACGTTGATATATGAAAATACTATTAAATAATGCATGAAAGATTTCATTTCATTAGATTAGAGCATCAAAAGGAAAGGGGATCTTTGTGGCCTACTATAAATGATCATGGCGTTCACGGATATTGTCCAAGAGGTAAAAATTTTCAAAATCTTAATACGATCCGAGGTAGAAAATCCAAAAGTGGGAAGGAATTTGTTGTTAAGATATTTGTTGGTGTCGAATACGAATGTCCGAGAGGCCATAGATTTATGGCATCTGCGCCTGACAAAGTTTTAAAGGCAACCGGTAATGGAATCGTAAAGGATAGCGGAAATAAAGTAACATCCAGTACCACAGATATGCCTCTTTACTTTCCATGTCCGTGCAGGTATATTGTATTTAACGTAAACAAACTTTATATTATAGACTTTAAAATAATCAATAATAAATACAATATGTATGTATGTATGTATGTATGTATGTATGTATGTATTTATTTTTGCAGGCAGGCACAACCTTTGATAGCTCAACTTATGAGAATTCATGTGGTTACTCCAAAGGCACCGGTTCACGTTACATTAAATCCTCGAGTTCAACCGGGACCTCCACCGTGTCCCATATTTGTAACCGGTTGTGAAGAACCGATCAAACTTTCGCAAAGTGCTTATTGGGTTCTGAGATTACCGTATCCTTCAAAAGCCATAAATACTTTTGCGCATCTTACATTAAATTCTTTTCAATAGATATATGTATATATATATATATATATATATATATATATATATATATATATATATATATATATAATATAAACCTTAACCTGTTTATATTTACATAGTTATGTATATATGGGTGAGAAGGGCCCATATTTACCACCAAAGGAACCAGTACCCCCTTCTCATGGACGATTACTAGCTGGGATGTATGGTATCAGCGAAGTTGTGCCAGAAAAGAAATAAGATTTCTTAATAAATCATTTCTCAGAATATTCAACAATATTAAAGAATTCTTCTAAAGAGATTATCTTATAATAAAGGTAATTCGATGATACTAGGGATCGTGTAATGATTTAGATGCATTAATAACGAAGCATTTAATGTTCCTGAGGAATATAAGTATCATATATTAGATATATCGTAATATTATGTAATATCAGTATATGTCAGTTAATGTAACATTACAATAGACTAAGCGATCGTTGTACAGTCTTTTATCGAATTAATAACAAAGCGATAAAAAATAAAACTTAATGAAGCGCATATAATATATAATGATAATGTAAGATAATGTATTAGGATATTTATATATTTTATTTTCAATCCTCGGCTACATTAACTCTCTCTTCTTCTTTATTCTTAATATCTATAATGACCTGCAAATGAAGAATTTTAAACGCATTTCGTATAAAACCCACAAATATTTTTTATAAAACAAATAAGATATGAAAAAATTTATTTAAGCACTCGCCTTTGCAGAAGTTCTTCCCTCGGAGGAAAAACGTAAAGCCTCGTTGACTTTGTACAGGCCAAAAATCATAGAATGAATTGGAATAATGAGACCCTCTTCGTAAAAATCTAATACTTCTTCTCCGGCTTGCCTATATAATTGCACTGTAAGTTTTATTGCGCGCGTTTCTAACTTAATCGTTTTTTTTTCTTTTTTTCTATGTACGTGTCTAACAAAAAATGCTAATACCATTATTGCATATGGAATAGTTAATTAATAAGGATACTTTTATTTATATCAGAGTCGCGATAGAGAATAGCTTTATATCTTCGATATAAAACGAATAAAATGTACTGCTATGCGATCTTATCGTTTCTACGAGCATTACGACGTCTTGAAAAACTTAATAGCAGACAATGGGAATATATTTTATATGGAATCTGAAATAACATATAACTTGCCGATAGCTATCTGGATCCTTCTTCCTGTATTCATTGAGATTAAAACCGGTGATACTGAAAGAGCCTGGTTCAATCTTCGATTGTACATCTTGCGTCTTAACAGCAGCAGCGCCAGCGATTACTACGCGCCCTTCATGAGAGATGCTATAATAAACGATCTTATGCTCATAAATAAATATTAGATATTGAATTTTATACCTTCACGAGATAAATGATGTATCGCCACGGTAAAATTATCGTCGCGCAGTAAATTTTTCAATGATGTCCCGCTTTTATATATATCAGTGTAACTAAAATTATTCATTTTCTTTTCGATAAATATGTTTTTGAAATAGCAATAACATTGGAAAAGAAGTATAATTATTGAAAATATCAGGGATATTGTACCATTTTAAAACTTTCTTAAAATATTCACCGCCATCTCCATCAAAAACAGCCTTAATGCCTTTATCGCCGGCAATTTCTTCTATGGACTTTAACAAGTCTCGTTCATTGTATGCCAAGGACGCAAATACACCCCTATTACGAACAAGAACAGCGTCGTCGTTATTGACACATATACCAATTACCTGAAGTTAAAAATGATATATTTTATTTTACGGAAATCAATTGTGGAAGAATAAAATGTTAGGGAATAAATATTACCTGCGATCTAAATACATTGGTTGCAAGATCAATAGTCGCCAGGCCTATGCCGCTTAAGCCCACATTTACTAAAATCATATCATTTTCATCTATAGTCACTACTCTTTCCAATGCGATAAGGGCGCTCATATAATCGTTAAGAAGACATACGGCATCCAACGATTTAACATTTGATGGTATTTTCCAAATATCCTCAAATGAAAAAATACGTTTATTAGATTGACATTATTGGATTAAAAATTTTCTTTCGACGATGCATACGTACGGTGACTTCTGCCACGCATTGTTCCGCAAAACCTCCATATCGTTCTTTATTAAGTGCTATAACCTTGTCCCCAATTTTATACCCTTTGTCTTGCGCATCCTTCCCTACGTAAACTAATTCACCGATTAGCTCATATCCAAGCGTAATAGGCAATTTTGGTTCGTAAACGTACAAGTTTTTACTCAATAATACATCAGAAGGATTTACAGTGCAGTAACGAACGTCTATAATAACCTATTGGAATAATGTAGGAAGCCTTTAAGAAATATGACACATGAGTGTGTGTGTGTGTGCGCGTGTGTGTGCGTATATATATATATATATAATACGCGAAGAGAGTGTGAATAAAAAACTTCGTGTGAAGGAGAATTACTTCGTTTGGTTGAGCCGTTTTCAATGATTCTAGATTTTGTATAATCAATGAATTATCGAACTTATTCAAGGTCGCTGCTTGAAATTTACCCGCTTCAGGAGCCGGAATATTAGTTTTGCAACTGTCATCGGTTGGTTTTTCTTTAGTGAGAGTTCCATTAGTTCTTACACTAAAACTTTGGCTCATTAAACTTTTCCAATAATTTCTAGGTACGCGAGAGAAAAATACTCGTCGAATCGTGACGGACATTCTTGAAATAGCTTCTATATAAGTTAAAAGAAAACGAGAAAATGTAAATGTAAAATATCACAAATATAACCTAAAAAAGCGTAATCTAAAAATTAAAAAATTTAATTTCCCGATTCATATATACGTATATACTCACTCTAATAAATAATCGCCCCGTATTAATATTACGGGGAGGATATATAAATATATAAATAATAAATGGTTAATTTCTTTTTTCTTTCTCACATATAACCGCACGTATTACATGTTATTCCATTTAAACGTCAACACACTCGATCTACTCGCCATCTGACGGAGAAAAAGTACATTTTTAAAATGGTCACATATATGACCGATACTTTTGTTTGCGTTAACGCTTAATATTAAACTTTGTAAATCAATAAAATTAAAGTTTTTCAATCGGTTTGAAAAATATATTTTTGCCATAAATTTATAAAATAATTAACAAATTTGAGGTGTACAGCTGATTGATATAAAAATATCGTTATTTAATCGATAAACTTTTTCTATCTAAATTTTTCTATTACTTAAATGTTAAAATTTAGAATAATGTATGGGTGTGCGCGTGTGTATAAAACTCATTCGTACACAATTTACAAACTGTTAATCATAATGCTAAAATTATAGAATACTCCTTTATTATAGGTGTAAATTATTGTATCCAAGTATATCAGATTGTACGTAAAATTATATTAATTTTATTAAGGCACTTTTTTAAAATGATTAAACTAAAATAGTATATCTACCTCTTAAATATTATATTAATTTTGTTATCTTGGGTTATAACAGAAGCATTTCTTACTGACAACTTATATCTGCTCTAATCGTAGATTATAAAATTACTTAAGCATTCATCCAATTTCAACATACATTGTATAATATACATAAAAGTAATGAGTATTTTGCTTTTATATCTTATGTAAAAATCAAATAAAAATTGTAAAATGTAGATCATTAACTTTGTATACGTACATGTCTTAAGCGCATTTGTCAAAATGTATTATAATAAATAAGAAACATATCACTAACCTTGTATCGTGGCACATTCCTATAAACTACATTTAATTAAGTTAACAAGATAAGGAACATACGAAATACCTTATTGTTTACTATTATATCGATTAATAAATATAACTATATAAAAGTATTATTTTTATTAAAATATATTAGTCGGTTATAATGGATGTGCCAGTAGAATGACGAGAACAGAACTCACGACCGACGGTTGCAAACAAACGGCATCTCTTTCCGCCTCGCGTTAATCCATTACATAACATACGTGGTACTGGGCTACCGCTACACGGGACACAAATGGTTACATTAAATATGCATATATATATATATATATATATATATATATATATATATATATATAGAGTATATAGTATACATGCGCTCTCGCGTATCATTAATCCGACAAATGTGTATACCTAAGTATGTTATAAAAATTTACCTCCTGGATGAGCTTAGAGATGAATTTTTGTCTTCAGTCGTAGCAACAAACTCCCTTACTCCTTTTAAGCGATATCTGAGATCGTTTCTATTCATGAAATTATTTACATCATCAGTAATATTATAGCTATTGTCAAATTTGTTAGGTATATCTTCCGGTGAAATATCGTCAGACATGTCAGGATAATCGTAGTTATAGACATCATCGTGCGACTTTTTTGCCGGTATATACGAACAAGAAAGCTGCTCTTGTACAGACATATTTTGTCGACTCCACAAAGCTACCGATTGAATCAAATTTATGGTTTTTTCTATAACAGTAGAAATATATGACATATTATAAACCTTTTCAATTAATTATGAGATAATAGATATGAACAAAAGGATTATTAGAAATATTATAGAAATAAAAGCAAACCTTTTAAACTATTTATTTTATTAAGTATAGTAATGGAAAAATTCCAAACTGTCTTTGTTATTACGGAGCAGGTGAATGCTGTTTGAATGGAATTGGAATCAGAAGGTGATGCATAGATACGAGCATTACCATTGGATAACCCATTAATCGATCTTACTGATTCAGGATTTTGAAATTTGGATCTACAAATATATTGTATGCCATTCATTAAAAAATGCACTAGAACAAAAATGTAGCATTACAACATTATAATGATGATGAATTATTTACAAAATATATATATATATATATATATATATATATATATGTGCGCGCGTGTTTCTTTCTTTCTAAGTTTCTTACTTACTCATTGTTATCAAAAATATTAATGCTGTGATAGAAGGAAAATCAAGGCAAGCGTCCAAGCCATGTTTCAGATAAGAACAAAGATTTAAAGGTACAATGCCCATTATAGCCGCTCTGGTCCAAAACGGTGCATTCAGAAATGCAGCAGTTATCATGGCAATTAATAGATATAAAATATGCAAAACTGTGCGATAAACTTTTTGTAATTGTTCCCCTGAAAAAAGCATTTCGAATTGTTCTATAGTTAAACATTAATAGAAATGTGGTGATCAATATTATCATATAATGGGAAATTATTACATACCAGTATCCCCGATGTAATCTGTAATCCAATCGAGTTGATGAATGTTCTGTTCTATTTCTGTACGGATTTTATTGGTCACATTGGAGATAAACTGAATAGTATCATTAATACGTGTCAACTTTTCCATCATTTGTTCATACTGATTGGCAGCTTCCTGATGCTGATCAAGTATAAGGCTAGTACTAGATTCTACCTTTTCCCAAATTAATTCTACTTGATTTTGTATATTTGTTAAGTCATCTAATATTTCCTTATGACTTTCTCCACGTACTGTAGATTGTTTAACAAGTTCTTCGGTTGCCTTCTCTTTAAAATATGGTCATTTAAAGACAAACTTATAAATTTATTATTATTTCATCGATTGTATTATGTAAAAAAAAAAATGAAAATAATTAGAATATTTACCTAATTTCCCTTTCACGTCTTCGACCATGGTCGCAAGCTGAGAGTGACCTAGGCGGATCAATGCCTTTTCGTTATTTAAATTTCTAAGATTAGTAGTTACCAATTTGTGAGCACTCGTTTGAGCATCCTTTAGATTTTGTTGTTGTAATAATAATGCCTTATTGCTGTCCGACAACGAGGATAACGCCTCGCTTGTCCGATCCATCAAATGATCCTGACTTTCCTTTTTTAATTATAAATCAGAAAACATATTAATCGTACACTTTTTAATCGTACAAAAAATCTTTTACTTATGCGCACCTTCAAGGATATTAACGTTTTAATTTGCGAATGTGCAGTTTGCATCAATTTATTGACCGTTAATTCGGTTAGAGCACGAAATTGTGTACTTCGGGCCGCATAACAAACTGCTCGAGCCCTATTACTCATCAAATGATATGCATTCCACATATCCGCATCCATATCCGTGGTGCATTGTTTAAGGGACTAAAGAAAAACATAGAATAACTTTAAATATCTTACTTGTATAAGATTTCTGAAGGCACCAATTTTGCTTGTATGTAGAAAAAAAAAAGGGAAAAGAAATAAATGAATGTATCATCAATATTAATTTCACTAATATAATATAGGAAGAAATAGACTAATAGATGGGAGAGAAATGGGCTTATATAAGGATACTATACTCCATACTGTGTCAACTAAAAAATATCTCTGAGGTGGTCCCTGTATATTTAAAATGGGAGGGGGAACTTGCAGGTTTGAACTTGCATAAGAACACCCTACGTATACTGTTACCACCATGCTAAGCTATTGGTTAAAACTAAATTATTGAAGTATTTTTTCAAGTATATTTCTAAGTAGTCAATAACGTAGAAAATAATTATTAAGTAATTGAAAGAAAGTATTGAGAGAAAAATGAAAAGAAAATTTTTACCATCTCTTCTGTACAGGGAAACATTTTTCTTCCTTCTACTGCTGATTGACAATTCAATAAATTGACGCTCAATTTGGCAAGCTGCTCTTCGGTCATATCGTAGCAGGAAGTTCTTATTTTCATAATTACTTTATGCTGACACGTTTCTAAAGGGGATGAAACTTGAATATCTGTAAACTTTGCAGCTTCTTGTAGAAACTTTTCATCTTCCGTCATAGCTTCATACGGTATTGATATCAAAGGTACACCATCGGCAACCAAAACGTTTGTATCATCGGTATATGTACCCCATAACCAGTTAAATAGTCTTACGGAATTTGCTTGATTTAATATTAACGTCAACATAAAAATCCACAAATATAAATTTGCCATTTTCCAATAATAATATCTGTAAAATTACATATCAAGAGCAAAGGGTAATTTGAAAATTATACCTTACTAATACACGAGATTAAAAGACTTGTAAATAAATAGTACATATTACTTAAATTGACTATTATTTTTAAAACAAATATACAAATATATTTACCACTTTCCAATTTGTCCAACGTTTTATCTGCCGATAAGTCAGCTTAATTAATTAATTCATTAATTCAACGAATGATTACAATTGTCGATGAAAAAAAATATAAATGTCAAACGCGATGACAAAACTTATTTATTATTTATCTTTCCTTCTTTATACCCACATGCATATATATATATATATATATATATATATATATATATAATATGTGTGTGTGTGTGTATGTACATATATATTCCGCGGCTCTGTGTCTCTAACGGTCGTAACCGTTCATAAATGCTCTTATGCTAATTTTTTGGCGGGATATGTAATACCTATTATCGAAAGAGACGAAAGAAAAGTGTATTTTGATATTTAATAAATTTACCGATATACTGTTCGATTATAATTACATAATATTTACGTAATGCTCAGAAGAAATTAATTATTATAAATAGAAAAGAAATATAGGAGAAAGTTAAATTATAGTATAGTTCGTTCTCGTTCGTTTTTGATCGCTGCAAATTGGCAACTCGTATAATTTGTAAAAATACAAAAAAGATTTAGGAGTTGACCAATCGAAGATAATAAATTTTGTATTGTCAAGACTGAAGGAAGAATAAGAAGGACTAGAAATCAGAAAAAAAAGTACTAGACCTGAATCGATGGGGGAAAAAAAAGGTTCCAACGTTAGTCGTACCTTTTGTGTATTTCAATTAGCATACGCAGAGATGCTACGTATATAATATATCTCCCCTATGTATATAATATATATCTCGAGGAATATATATTGTTTGTAGAAATATAATAAGGATGATAACTGTTGAACGATCTTTGAAGAAACTTTGGTAATAAGCTTTAGGAATCTAAAGAAATAGGAAAATTTCCTATGAGTATGAGGTAGGAAAGAAGACGATTCGAAATCGTATCTTGCAATGCCTAGAGAAATTATCACGTTAGATCGTTTATTTTCTCTAGAACTAAATCCCTAGAACTTATTCCGTATGTTTTTATATCGTCCATCTAATTACAATCTTTGCGTTATGTAAATGAATTATTAACAATTATTAATAAATAGTTTGTATTAGATCAGATAGAAGAATTTAAAAATCCACTTTCATTTATTAGTTATGAATCTTGACTATAAATTTGTCATCACTAGTATCAATAGTATGACTAACCTGTAAGATAACCTTTTTATATGAAACATTGGCAATATTCGGGTAATTACCTATTTACTTTTCACTTTCACGATGAATTATTTTTTTATTTATAGAGTAAGCATTTTAAGTCATGTCGAGCAGCACGCGTAAGAGTTTCTCGGTAAATATAATTTTCATTGTATGGTTTAAATTTGTAAAAATAAACAACGCGCAATTTAACTGCAATAGCGATAGATGATTGCAAATCATTATTTTGATCCTTATCGTTTCAATTTATCTAATTTAAATCAAAATACTTGTAATATTTGTCAGATTATAATCATCAGTTTTTAAATATAGATATTATTAATTTATAAAAATGCGGCGATACGCTACACTTACATTTTATATTCTTCGCATAATTTATTATATTTTCTTTCTATTTTGAACAGGTGCAAATGGTTGGGAGAAAAATACAGCAAGAATATTATGAACTTCTTCCCGATTGGAATAAATATGACGTGAAAGATTTAAACATATTGCGCCAATATATTGGATATGCGCTAGGTCATTTTAATAATGAATGGGAACTTGATAAGATAGGAAATGTTGAAAGTGAATCGTATAGCGTGATGGACAACTACTATTCAGGAAATGAAGAACAGAAATCGGTTAAGTGCGATGAAGAAATGAACCGTCAAAGGGAAATGGTATCTTTAATATACAATCAAATAATAACATATGGTAGGGAGTCAGATGGGAGTATTTTCTGCGGCATTATATATAATGTCATATATGAAATACCAAAAAAGAATGAACCAATAAATTATGATACTGTTATGCACCTACCAATTTTTAAAATTAGAAATCATGACAAAATAAATTTACATTGCAATTTTTCGGAAGAATATAATATACAATATATAGACAATGATGGAAGATTATACAAAAATTGGAATGATTACTTAATGTCTAATAAATTGTTCGAATGCATTATGGTAGTACCCAAAAATGGATATTACGAAGCAGATCCTGATTTTACGATAACGGAAGAGAATTCTACGGTATTGATCGCGACTTATCTCTCGCCAGCTTGTTCGAAAAACGCCGAAATTGTTAAATACATAGATAACACGTTTAGCTTATTAAACGTTGGTGCTCTTGGGGTTACCGCTGTGTCACTCTTTACTCCTGTTGCACCTCTGGCCCTATTGGCAGGTAAATATATATAAACATTATTCGTAGCATTATTATTTGTAGAAAAATCATTTCTAGTTAAAGAAGAGAAGGTAATTCTTATTTTTCTTTCTTTTTCTTTTTTTTTTTTTCTTTAGGATCAACAGCAACAATCTGCGGCGGTATTTGGATGGCTGGCAGATCTATATATAATTTAGTTGATCGTAAGTCACATAAACAATCTATTAGTCCCACGAACAAAAATGCCCTACCATCCTGGATCGCAGTTGCCGGATCTACAATGGGGGTGGCAATGAGCCGTGGAGGTACGATAATTTCAAAAGCTGCGCAAGCTGGTAAAAATGTTGGATTAGTTACTAAAGCAGCGTATAATACAGCAGTAATTGGTAATATGTCAGTCAATCTCGTTGGTATTGGATTCAACGGTTATTGTATCGTTAAAAAGTATCAGGAAGGTCGTAAGGTCGATGTGATCGATGTATTTTCCTTTGTAATGCATGCAATGTTTTTTGGTAATACTATATTGAATATACAATTTGCCCATGATATTATTGATAGTACTCATGGTAAGGTTCTGCAAGAGTACGAAAGCACTTTACGGAATAAACGTCATCGTAAAGCGTACAATAAAGTAAAAAATAAGGCACAATCAAGAGTGGAAATAGTACGATACATTAAGAAAGTTAAATCAAAAGCAGAACTTTTCCCTTCTAAGAGCGGTAGTCAAGCAACTGGTAGTAAACCAAGTGATGGTCAACCAAGTGGTAGTCGAGCAAATGGTAATAAACCAAATGATAGTCAACCAAGTGGTAGTCAACCAAATGGTAATAAACCAAATGGTAGTCGAGCAAATGGTACTAAACCAAGTGATGGTCAACCAAGTGGTAGTCAACCAAATGGTAATAAATCAAGTGGTGGTAAACCAAGTGGTAGTCAATCATCAAATGGTAATGAAACAAATGATGGGAACAAAAGTGTTCAAGAAACAAACGTTGAGGAAAAAAGTATTAATAAAACGATTAATAAATTAAAGGATAATATTCGAATAAATAGCGATACAATAAAAATGTTTGCGAAGAAGATAACAATTGTAGGAGGTAAAATATATATTGCAAATTTCATTATATTGGATCCAGTAGTATTTATAAATAACTTGAAGGAACCAAACATGAAATTTAGTGAGACCTTTTTAGCCAGTATTGATGTTTCCGTTACGCCACTCTGCGGTCAAATTTTGAGATTGTTAGCTTCTCATTGCAGTGATTATCCTTTCGTTACTAAATTAAATGCCATCCCAGAATTTAAAATGCTCCTTGTTGAGATGCAGTATATAGATGATCCGGAAAAGCTCTTAGACAAAATATTTTTGCTTTCGGTAAAGATGCTTATCAAACATTTCCAAGGTTCTAATCAGCCCATCCTACATGAAAAGGAGTTATTCGAAATAGCATATGTCTTATGGCGCTATGGGAAGGCACATGCGAAAGGAAAGCTACGAGAAAGTAATCATGAAAGAATGACGTCAGAAATATCTATTCTATATGATGTTATGTTGGATTATTTCGATACACTAGCTCCGACCTTTTTACATGCATTACGTATTTATTGGGAAAATTCCGCAAGTACAGTAACTTATACAGATAATACACGCCTTTCTTATTAATGATATATTCGAGCTAAGATACGTTATATTAATACGAAGTTATAAAAATAATAAAATAAGGTACTTTGTAAATATAGATTTATCTGTTACAAATCTATCTGTAATACGTATAATATTTGTATTTTATACATGAATTTTTTATATCCCTATTATTCTTTATCACGAAGCAAACGAAAGAGAAGATTTTTATTACGAGGAAATATGTTATATTTTGTGTATTAAGAAAAAAAGAAAAATGATATTAAATATATGACGTAAAAAGCATGAATATTATTATTATTATTATTATTATTATTATTATTATTATTATTATTATTATTATTATTATTATTATTATTATTATTATCATAGTGCGAATGGATTATAAAGTTTAGGCTGCGTCTTGCCGTGTGTTTTGTTTTGGAAGGCCTACCCTGTCCTCTTCCCCCTCCTTTCCCTCTCTACTAGAGAGTAAACGTAGACCTGCGCTGTAAGTAGAGTTTCGTTTCGGTTTCTCCGATCCAGCCGACTGGAGAGGGGATACGCGCACTTACTCTTTTCGTCAGTCACGTGGAGAAGTTAGGCGATTACGGTTCGAGTTTCGCGCCTCTCTTTTTCACTTTCCTATTATTATTTTCTTCTAAATTCTTCGACAACAAAGACTTGTGTTTCACCGATCGTGTCTCGATAGAGCCAGGAGACGTGACAAGTGTTAAGAAAAACACGTCGAGAAACGCATCTTTGAATTAGCGGACAGGGAAGCGTACTGCGTCAAATTCAAAGGTTAGTCACTTATTTCGCATTGTTCTCTTTTCTTTTTGATCATTTTTTTTTCTTTTTTTTTTTTTTTTACAATATGACGCCATATTGTGAGAGTTGCCGATTATCGTCACGCTTATAACGCTTTTCCACGCGTTTTTTCTTCGTTATCATCTGTCCGACGGGAAAAGGTTAATATTTCGAGCTTCCTGCGATATCGAAAAGTATGATGCTGCAGCCTCTTTATTTCGAATGTAATGATTTCGAACGAATGTACGAATTTTAAATATGTCTTGTATTATATTGTATGCGCACGTAAATTGTATTCCTCTTTAATGTTTCAAGCATCATGACAATTTAGTGTTAATCAATAAGTACGATTCGAAGAAGAGAATCGAATTTTATAAAAGAATTCATATACATTTTGGGTACATTATTTTTACGGACATATTTTTATTTCATTCCAGTTTAAATAAAATTTCGTCGTACGTTATATTAATAAATATAAAAATTATATTAAAAAGTATTGAATTAATACTTCGGTTTGAAGGGAATTTGAAAAATCGCTAATGTTTCCTTGGCACATCTTTCAAAGAATATACCGATTGCGGCATAACTTTACATAAATAAGATTTACCATCATTCTCGATTAGTCGGAAAAGAAAAAAGAGAAAGGGAGAGAAAGAAAAAAGAAGACGACGTCCGTCGAATATTTAGGTCATCCCGATCTGCGAAGCTTTATTTTCGTGTAAAAATCTTTTCCTTCTGGCTATCATTCGCTCGCTGGTAAGAAGCTTTTTTTTTCGGAGCATAAAGCTTCGAGAATCTTTGGGTATAACGATAGTTGCATGCGAAATTTTTACTTTGCGGCATTAAAAAAAGTTTGACGAATAAAAATATTCCTACCTACGGCACAACGTAGCTTGGGCGCGTTACTCGCAGGAATTTTTTCGTCCGACCGAAGAATTTGCGAATCGCATGTATTTGTCTATATATAGCTACATATATATATATATATATATATATATATATATATATATATCTATATATATACACACGGTATGTACATACATCGGTACTTTGCTTCGGGGGTATCTAAAAGCACTCGTAGAAATTGATGAACGACTTTCGTGGTACTGCTGAAATACGGGCTTTTTCTCTCTCCATTCTCTGCCAACCCGATCGTGGAGGAAACAAATCAAATTTTAAACGCATCGTTCCCGTGACCGATCTTGTTAGGCCTTTTTCATCGAAATCGGATTCCTCCGTTCTTTTTCTTCTTTCAATTTACCTTGCGAGAGCTCTCTCTCTCTCTCTCTCTCTCTCTCTCTCTCTCTCTCTCTCTCTCTCTCTCTCTCTCTCTCTCTCTCTCTCTCTCTCTCTCTCTCTCTCTCTCTCTCTCTCTCTCTCTCTCTCTCTCTCTCTCTCTCTCTCTCTCTCTCTCTCTCTCTCTCCTAGCACGATTCGGTCTGTGTATTCGCTGTCTCCCTCCTCCCAAAAAAAGAGACAAAAAGAACAAGTGTTTGCGAGATTTCATTCGTACACGAGATATATTCCGTCGTTATCGCGTGGTCATGTTGCTTTTTGTTCATAGGATATCGATCGTTTTCTTTTTCTTTTGCAAGGTTGTCGCATTGGAACGTCGTTGTTTAGCAAATTTAAAAAAGAAAAAGAAGCGTAATCGTGCGTCTTTCATTCGGATCGTCGAGATTCTGAGTTAGTGCCTATAGGCTATATCTATTTTGGATTATAAATCTTCATGAGTTAGGAAGCCGTGTGCAAACGATAATTAACAATTACGCCGGAAGTAAGAGCGCTTACGTAGAGAGAGAGAGAGAGAGAGAGAGAGAGAGAGAGAGAGAGAGAGAGAGAGAGAGAGAGAGAGAGAGAGATCGAGATCTTGGAAATAGTAATTTTGTAAAGCAAATTTTGTTGAAAGAATAACGATCGTGCGAGATACGCTTAGAAGAATGTTCGATTAATTCGATTAATTAGATCGTTTTAGCGTCAATGAATAAAAAAACTAAAGTCGATGAAAGATCCAATTCGAAGGCAACAATTTCCATCTCGCTGTCGTAGAAGAATCGCGATAGTTAGACAAGGTATTAGGAATCCATTGATTCGCGTTTCTATCATTCTGCCGTAGAGAGACTCGTGTCGTACCCTTGAGCTTGGCTATGCTGTATCAAATCGATGATTGAATGTAATAGGATAGATATTAGAAACATATCTCGTGAAAAATTGAATCTATGCTGGCTCGAAGGTATAACCACGCGAAGAATTCGCCTTGTTACGAATGTAAACGTAGTTGTACGAAGGATATCAAATTAGCCATCAACGAGTTATATCTCGTCTGATCTCTAACGATAAAGTCTTCGACGATATTCGATTCCTTCTTAAATATATCTATCTAATATCCCGGTCGTTATTCTTATTATTTACAAGTAGCAGTTTTAAATAGAATTTGACCAGCCGGTTGACTAGCCATTTCTCTAGGAACACGAGTTTTCGATCGGTTTGATTCATCGATTGGTTTGAAATAATAAATGTCATATCAGATTGTTTACACGCAAGTCTGGGACTTTACTTTCGATCCTTCTTATTATTCTCTTCGGTGCGCGAATCAGATTATTTATCTGTCGCGTTCTTGAATTGAAATTATTCTTTGTTCCTCTTGCGTATAAATAGGTAAGAAATCGAAACGATTTATTTGCCTAGCTGCAAATGTCGTAGTACGAAGAAAGTAAATTTGCATAAGCATCTTGTCGCGATTCATAAACTCGTTTGCGACTCTTAAATATGTCGGAAATAAGAAATAAGGGAAAGGGACGATTGCGTCTTCTTCGCAACTTCGAAAAACGAACAAAACGAACCCGATTGGAATCGAAAGCTATTCATATAGCTTTGATCATTATCGAGCGAAGCTCGAACCGTAGAATTAGACGTTTACTGCAGCGAGCCGAGCGCATCGTTCAAAATCACGCGTACCGCTCGTCGAGATGACGACCGGCTTGCGGATAGGGATACATCGTAATAGCAGCTAGAATCAAGTTAGAATTCAATTGTTAGGGCCATGCAATCTTATTTATTAACTTAACTTATTATTGTCCAACAATATTGGCGCGAAAGCAAACGATTCGAGATATTATTCGGCCATTACGATTCATCGAACGATTCGGTAAATTCATGCAAGTCGCAAATAGGATGAAGGACTTTCAAGGTTACCATCGCGATACGAAGACGTATTGTCATGAGCAAACTTTCCTCGAAGACGGGAGGAACGTCGTTGCATAAGGATGAGTTGAGAGAGAGAGAGAGAGAGAGAGAGAGAGAGAGAGAGAGAGAGAGAGAGAGAGAGAGAGAGAGAGAGAGAGAGAGAAATAGAACAAAGAAGGAATGTTGTACGAAAGAGTGGAACCGAGCATATTTTCTCTTTTTCTTTTCTTCGCTTTAATCATTCTCACTCGCGAGGGAGATATTTTCCTGCGAGCGACACGTATCGTCTCATCGAAACGACCCTTACTTTCCGGAATTTTATCGGCTTTCCCATCTCTCTTTGCTCCAATGTCTTCCCGTGGATTTCTTCCTAAAATCGAAGAAAACAATTTTCTCTATTCTTTCGAGAACGGTCTTTTAACGTTATATACGACTATGTCCGCGTCGATTTATGTCTATGTACGACAATGTACACGTAAAAATACACATGCTTTTCTTTTCGTCCAAATTTCGGTAAACATAAAAATACATATGTAAATACGTATAACTTCTTCTTCGTCGATAAATACGGCATGTTCAAGGAAATTAATGACATTTCTTTTATTTTATACGTAGAACATTTTCTTGCCTTGTACTTTTAAGAGAGGAAGATATACACACATAGTTTATATGTGTGCGCGTATACATATACCTACGTATGTAAATACGTAGCGCATCGAAGTTGAACAAGTTTCGAACAGTCGTACCTTACCAAGTGTTGTTTAACAATGTTTCTAGTTTACCATCGCAAATTTATTACACATACCTTTAGCCAACAACGAGACAAATCACTCCGCTTGAATCCTTATAGAATAAAAAGTCCAAACATATTCGTTCATTGATTATAAGAGAATAATCTCTGAATATTTTTCTCCCTATAATAAACTAGATACATCTAGTTTAATTATTCTACTTGTATATCTCAGGTTCTTAGAATTTGTCTTTTTTCCATTCGTTCGATTAGATATCGATTTTTTTTCATAAATTCATTTATTGCCTCCTCTTTCATTTATCTTTTATTTCCACGATATCATTTATCGAAGGTATGCTTCTTGAAAAGGATGAAAATTAAAATCCGTCGTAAAGGAAAGAGGAACTGACTCCTTCGTCTTCACTGGCAAACAACAACAAAAACAACAACTTTATTATCGTTTTACGTAGTATGGTCCTCTTATAAAAGGAATACCTTGACCGGTTGATGAAAAGCAAATACGATTAAAGTATATATATTGGTAGGTTAATGGTACTTTGTTCATCGCTTTATTGCGTATAGCGCTTTATGACGCCGATATTACGACGACGATAGAAGGAAGATCTCGATAAAGAAACGTTCAAGTTGCGTCGTTGTCGCGATTCGTGATTCAAGGACTCGACAAAGGCGCGCGCGCGCCAGAGCGAAAGAGAGTGTTGCTTAGAAAATTTCATAAGACGCGTCTTCTTCGCTTCTCTATTGATTAGCCTACGGGGCTGCACCGTATCTTTCTTCGGCAGCCCTTCAATTATCTTTCCAGCTACTTTTTCATCTATCGAACGTCCTCGCTTATTAACTGTTACCTAACCAGACTCCCCGTTAACAGCTTTACATAACGAAATACCGGTTAGCGTGTAACAAAATCCACGACATTCTTTACAAATTCAATATCGTCGATTTAAAACGAGTCAGTTTCAATTACGATCGGAGGCACTTTCGAAATTGGATAAAAATTTCTTGAAAGATTAGATATAGGTACACCTATTCGTTTATTAATCGTAAGCAATTAGTACTCTTTTCTTTTGTGCTTCTTCTTCTTTTTCCCCCCTTTGGTCGTAACGTAATCTAGAGTCGCGAGCAGGAGAATGTACGTCTTGTAAAAAGATAAGAGATGTCGTTAGAAAGGAAAATGACGAGTCTCGATGTAATTATCTTTGCTTACTTCCTATCCCCCCCCCCCCCCCCCCGGCACGATTTTCTCGCTCTTTATCCGTTGTCTGCCAAGCTTTTAACGGTAAGCACATCTTCTCTTGAAATACGAGAGTTTGAATTGGGTTTTCTTCCTACGACATCCCTTTTCACAAGTATTTATGTACACTCATCTATAACGAAAAGCTTCGCAGCGCGTGAGTAGTTTCATTTTCCCATCTCGTCTATATGCCTATAGCGTAATAACACTCTATATTTTTTTCCTTATTATCTTATTTCCTTTTATATTTAAGCGCGCGCAGGCGCTCTCTCGCTCTTTCAAATTTATAAAATTCGTAGAATTCGAGAAATCGCATTATTGGCTGTACCTCCGTTGAACATTGCATAATGCAATCGGATTATGGTTAACCCTATGGCCGAATATTGTGTGGTAAAGGCAAGATATATCGTTCGTATACCTATATCAAAGTTTGCCAGAAGGGGTTCGTTGAATAATGGATTCTGAAGGCAAAGTAAGTATACGTATCGATGCCTTTCGCATAATTAAAAATGATCTGCCATGGTAACGTAATACCACTTCGTATACCGCTTAACCGAGGACAAAACTAATTGGCGTATCGTTCCTTTCTGTTTCAGACTTTTGATAGAAAAAAAAGCAAAAAAAGAAATTCGTTCGCAGTGGAGGGTGGCAGAAAACATCGACATGTCACACCTTTGCCCGTTAAATATCAAAATGTCAATGTCAGCGGTAAGTATCGTAAGTCGCCGTAAGAATCATCGAGATGTAAATGGTCGAGATATATAGACGAGATATATAACGTAGATAGGTTATGGAGGTGCTCGTATTTCCTCAGGTGACGTAACAAAAATCGAGGTGATGCTCGAGGAAGCACCAGACGAGGCCGTCCTTGCTGGATCTATACCCTCGGAATTGGATGCTGGGATCGAATTAAATTCAACATATCCAGGTGGTAAGCTCGTAAGAAGATCAAAAGGAACGAGATCGGTTTAAAAACATTTTCAACCTAATTTCGTCTTATATTTATCTGATAAATAATAAATGAACGAGCCAGTGATGATTACAACTAATGCGGAATCGCCCTTTGATCTTCTTTGATCGGCGACGGCTTTGCGATTAACGATTTGTTGTTAATCTTCATCAAATATCTACGACGTCCTCAGATCACTTTGGTATTCCGTAATAAGAGAGTTCTAAGAGCTATAAATCTAACGGTTTCACGTGAGATATAATACATCTCTCTATATATACATATTCACGATAACGGCGGACGTGGATTACTCGTAGAGGACATTCGGTAAATGTACCAGCACTGTTTTACAGAGACGCTCGGATGTTCCCAATAAATATGTCGATTTTCTGATTTATCGTTATCGATTATATCGCAGGACAAACCAGCAAATCGCAAACTAGTAAATCGAGAAGCAATCGTAATGGCCCCATACACCAATTGTTTCTACTACTTCAATGATTATATATCGCGTTATATAAAGTTCGACGTTTTGAGATTCGACTTTTTATGTTATCGTTATTGATTTCGGAAAGTGCAACAAACGGTGCTTGCATTATACGACGGTAAGAGCGAGATACAGATACGTAACCACGTTAGGTACTTTCGGCGCTGTTACTCGGTGTCGTATTTCTCGGTTTTCACTCGCACGAAAGTTGTTATCGTATCGCGGGCTTCGAACGTTCTTCAAACGATGGCCACGGTCAACAAATGGGGAAAACCATTTTGCTTTCGACAAAAGCGCGCACCGCATGGACTTAATAAATAACATTGATCTGTCAATTGGCTCCTTCATTTTCTTTTTAATGATTATTAACGATAAGAAAGCGACCGATATAAAAGCATTCGATTTTTTTCTTTCCCCTTTATAATCGTTCTTTCAGGAGTACCAGAAGCGGGTGCGGTCGTGGTCAGAGCCGAGGAAGCTCTGATCGTCGTCCTAGTTCTCGTCCTTTGGGTCGCAGCGATAGCGTTATTTTTTAATCGATGGGGAAAGATCAGAATGTTGGAGCCCTATCAGCCAAAGTTTCAGCAACAACACAGGCAAAGCTGCACTATGGTCGACATGAACGCGCTTACGGTTAGAACTCCATTGATCAGTTTCTCTTGTAATCAGTTTCTTCCTGACTTTTCTTTCTTCGAGCTTCCTTAGTTTAGTTCAGCATATCTCCCTTTTATCCCTTACCTTAGAAAAAATATTAAGTAGGAAGTAGCCGTCGTTTCGTCGGTGCTAATTAAATTGGCTTACTTGTATATTTTCGTTCGTAATCTATAAGTCTCCTAATCTATAATGTCTCCAAGGAAAGGATTAGAGTCGTAAGACGTTAGGAGAACTTTTAGGTCGATTAATTTCTCTTAAGATCATTAAACCGTGTCTACGCTCGAGTTTAGTAAATTTCTCTTTGAGTAAGTTTGCGTTCAATTTGATCGTTGACGACGGCGTGCTTCAAACCGGATTACCGGTATGTCGTGCAGGGCTCTACTAGGACGACCCTTTGTGCGCGACGTGTCCGGTCAAGTCAACGGAATTAAAATGAAATCGTACGCGTTGTCGCCATTCGTATGTGTCGCAAAATAAGAATTTTCTGCCAAATAGCAATTCTATCAAAGCGAGATCGTTAGACGTTCGTCTGCAGTATCTCTTACCTCTTACGCACAACGTACGTACCGAGAGAGAGCATCGCATACCTACATTACGACCTCGTTAGAATCCTCCTTCTTCTCACATTTTTCTCAACCAAATTCATTTATTTATCGAATTATGAAGATTATGAGGATAATCCATCGAAAGTTAAGATTACGGTACTTTTCTTTAATAAAGAAATAAAGATAATGAGAAAATAAATTTAATTGGTACCATCGGGGATAACTAAAAAAAAAGAAATGCGACCACGAGATGAAATGGGAAACGCAAAAGAAGACGTTAGAATTTTTCTTTAAGTTTTCTCGAAATGTCGAGAAACAAATTCTCCGGAAGGCGAGATCGCTTCTGTTACGATCTTATAACGTAAACTCGACGGCAACGTCGTTCATCATTCATATATTTATATGGGTATCTATTCGTATCTATAGTTATCTATGGACGTATCTATATCGTATTTGCATACGTAGGTAAGCAGAATATCGATGTGAAGTGCCACGATGGTAAATTGAGAAACGTCGAGTGGTATCGAGTAAAATATTTCTCTTGATTTATCTCATCGAGAGAGAGAGAGAGAGAGAGAGAGAGAGAGAGCGCCTGTTAACATTTTCAATCGTGATCACAAAAACGTAGATACGACGAAAGCTTTCGATCGATCGAAAGCAGAGATTGTGGGTTATAGTTATTTGGTAGAAGATTATACGTTGTAAACATAGACTCGCAGTAGGAGCAGGGAAGACGCGCAATCCGGATGCGGAAAGACTAATGAAACGTATTGAAAGTAGCTACGAATTTTCAAGCAATGAATAAGCAATTACGTAAGTAAAGAAACGGTACTTCTTGCATTCTTTTTTTTCCCCAATATTACTTTCAATGTGGATTATCGTTCGTTCGAAACAATTTGATTGTACCTATCGGATGCACCGACGTTTCGGTCCTCATCGAAACGTTTTGACGGTAAAGAGATCTCAGAATCGACGTACGCTTCGAATAGCTCCCGGCATTCGCGGTGCGTACGAAAATACTCATCCAACTAGGAGTGCAACGTCCCCAGTTTGTTCCCTCACTTTGCCGTCTCCGAATATTTATAGTCGATCGAGAAGAAGAGAAATTGTCCTTCCGGGATACATACGGGGGCCTTTACATAGGATACGAAAGAAGAAATATTTTTAGAGAAAAATTCTACTACAATATGGACGAGCTTTAAGAGTGGAACATTTTTAAAACTTGTAATCCACGATTCGTTGAAGCTAGCTCTCGTTAGAAGCCATGGCTCCTGGGCATATTTCATAATGGGATCACCGAAAATAAAAGTCAACGAAGGCGCATTTCCAACTATGACGCTTACATAGTTGTAACACTTTTTACAAGGCACCAAAAATATCTGCATAAGAAGTTTCTTTTCCGGTGGCAACGCGATAATATGGTAACAGTACGGAGCTTCTCTCGTAGTCACTTTGAAATAAATTTTGACCATTTCTCAAAATTACACACTCGCACTTTTATTGCAGATTTCGTGAGAAAAACGACGTGAGGAGAAATCGTAGTTAGCGTATGGATGCTAATGGAGCGCGATATATTCTCCGACGATAACGCATAAATAAGTCATAAACCGCGTTAACCGTTGCCAGCCAAAATTAGCACGTCGTCTCTGATTTTATCGTCAATTTTCATATTTTTCTTCTTCGTAGATAATTGGTTGCATTAAGTGCGTGAGTCGATAACCGATGCTTAAGTAAATTATTAGAAAATTCAATTGGCGGAGGACGACGGAAAGGGCAATGATGAGAACCAAGGAAAATGCCACGCAAAATCGAAACGCGTCGCTTGTCGCGGTGTCGGACGGAACGGAGATGAGCGAAACGAAGGGGAAAGAGAGAGAGAGAGAGAGAGAGAGAGAGAGAGAGAGAGAGAGAAGCACTCAGAGAGAAGACCGATTTGATAAATGATCCAACAAACGCGTCTCTTATCGTCGTCGAATGTTTTCCGATAATGAGGATCGCTCAAATTAACCGGCCTTCTTAACTTGCAAAGCCCGGCTTCGAATTGAAAAACCTCGACGGATTTCGTTCGGAGTGGGTAAGATAAAGGCGAATTATTCGATCGAATTATCATCGTCGATGCCCAAGAAGAAGAAAATTTTTCGGAAATTGAAGATTTTAATGAATTCTCTTCAAGGACAGAGAGAGAGAGAGAGAGAGAGAGAGAGAGAGAGACGAATAAAGTCTATCGAACGTTAAATATCGTTTCGCTGAATTAGAAAATAATCGAATTATTTCGTTCGGAAAACAGTTTGGAGCTAGCCTCCTCGAGGACTCGTAAAGTTTACGTTTAGAAATTGAAAAGAAATTGAAGAGCGTTTATCTTCAATTTTATTATCCGTATCATCTACTTGTTAGATCCGATCGATCTATGCTCTAGGCACATTCCCAGCCGACTAGATTAAAATAAAAAGAAAAATATGTAACGACGCTAATAATCCTGCTATCTCAAGCACGTTACTCTCGTTTGCATAATCTATGGAAATGGCGAGCTATCATCGCGGTATATCGAGGAGAAAAACGACGGACGTGCTTGAAGAAAAAGAAAAAAAAAAAAAGAAAAACAAGAAACAAATTTCAAAGAATACTAGTTAATGAGATTCGATCGAGAGTAACGTTTGACATTAAAGGAAAATTAATCTTATGTCAGCAATGGGAACTTTTTTGGTTGGTTTTGGCTATAGTAGATTTCACATTATTCGTCATTCTTAAACTTTGCCACGATTTTTGTTTCTTTTCTTTCATCGTTTTTCTACTTTATACAAGCTCCTCGCCAAAATGCTTTATCGGGGGAAAATTATTTATTGGAAGAGAGACAAATAGGTGGAACTTTTAGCAAAACTTTCTCATATTCCTACATTTTCCACATTATAATGCATTAGGCGTAAAAAAACGTGGTAAAACTGCAGCGAAAGCGCGTGGGCCGAGATAATTGGACCGACATAGAGAGTGTAGAAAAAGTGGTAGAAAAAGTGATAGGAAAAGAACGGGGGCGGCGGCGGTTGGAAGGAGAAAAATGTGATTATATCGAGGGATAGGGATAGTCCGAAATGAACTCGAAACTTTTTTTCGTCTTGCTTGCAGCACCGTACTTACTCGAAATTTAACATCCACCGGCAGGATCACCCGGTGCACCAGAGTAGCTGCGTACCCAGCACCACCACCGCCGAGTGCTGGAGACCGAGACAGAACAGCGTCTTCGTCGGTTCGAGCAGCGCGTCCCTTGTCGCGGTCAATCAGGAAACACCGAGACGCGCCAAGAGCGCGTTCGATCTGCAGTCTCTCGTTTTGGCGGAGTGTACCATAAGGAAAAATACCATAGAGGACGATCGCCCGGAGAACGAAGAACCGGGGGGAACGGTGAGGAGTTCGAAGGAACTAGCGATGGCATTAACGACGACAGCCGGATCCCAGTTTACGGAATCATCGAAAGTGGGTCAACGTAGGACGAGCGTTTGTAAGTTGTTGGACAAGCCGTTGCAGCAACGCGAGAGGGGTATGAGCGTTTGTCAGGTCGATCGCGGGGATTATCAGATTCTTCAAAGCAGAACGTCCCAGAGAGATCGAGGTATGAGTATCTGTTACTTCGATAGAACGGACGTTTTGGCGAGACCTCTTCAGAGGGATCACCGGGGCTCCTCGAGTATTTGCCACTTCGACAGAATGGACGTGTTTGCGAGACCACCTTATCCACGTGATCGCGGTAGCAGCGTTTGTCAATTCGACAGAATGGACGTTTTGGCACGGCCGACTTCCTCCTATCTCGGTAAGTCCCTCCTAAGAGAGAGACGCGTAAGCGTTTGCAACTTTCTCGAGAAGAACGAGGAGCCTGTGCTCCGAGCTACAGCTAACGTTCCTGCTAACGTCTCGCAAAGCTTCCAATGGTACGGGCGTTCCAGCGTCGACAGCAACGTCGACAAAATCGAGACTATTCTTCGATCGACTCCTTCCCCTTCTCCCGTCTCGAAGAAGAACGCTCGAGATAACAAGGACGTTTCCCCTTTGATTATCGAACATCAAGGGGGGGATCACCTACCGTCCGATCGTCGGGATGACGAAGAGAACGGCATTGCGTATTATTTCGATCGACCGTCCTGCAGCAAAACGCCGGACGTTGTGCTCGGTTATAAAGCGACTTGCGTTTGAAGGTACGCACCGTACTAGTCCTAGTCATTCTCCTTCGTATCCTCGAAGTTTCCTCGAAGAATTCTTCGAAGCAGGCAACATGGAACGAATTAAAAACTAATTCATTAGAAATTTTGAATCGAACGAAATCTCGAGCGATCGAGTAACCTGTTAACGAAACGCGCGTCGGAATCGCTTTAATTACGCCGTTTTATTAATTCGTCTATCGTCTGTGCGCACTGGCCCGCAAATATATCTATATCTCGTATAGATGGCCCGATAACGAGAAATGAAAAAAGATCGCTTTGAATGCGCGTTCCTAGGGGGACACAATGAAAAATACGATACCTTAACATTATTTCTATTCTTCGGTCATATCTTATCTCATGGTACGCGCACAACATTTGAACGAATATTTTTTGCGAGCCACTGCGTAGACATTCGTTGTACATAAGATGGAGCATTTAAATAGGGTGGGGGTTGGGGGACCCGAGATATAGTGGTTAGAAAAAAGATATGAACTTTGAAGAAAACGAGGTTATCTACTTCTACTATATATCAATTATATTAAGTAACTACCATTTGAATGTTCCTATTTAAATGTCTACCATCCATAGATACACGTAGATGTAATTCCGATGTTAACAAAGTCCAGCTTGGGAGTAGTCTCATTGTCGATCTATTTTCATATGAACACGATTGAGTCCGCTCCGATTCGTTACGCGTATCGGTTAACGCGTTCTATTCATCGAAACTCAGTTTGTATTTCCTCATGAACGGTGTAATTTAATCGAGAGTAAGCTTCGTTAAATAAACGTTGTGTATACAAGGAGCAATCTAAAAAGATAGAAAAGAAGTTACACGGTCAAGAGCTTCTCGTTGGACCAATCATGAATCCTTTTCGTACGTGAACGAGAGGATGTAACCAAACGAAACGTGATAAATTACATGTATTACATTACAATGAAAACAGATGTCAAATATTTTTTATTAAAAATCTCTTTTTAAAAGTACAATAATAGCTTAGCCAAGAGGAAAGGGAAACGTTGTCATTGGCTCGTAAAGCTTTATCAACCGTTCGATCGATCTCTTTCTTAACAAGACCGGACAATGTTCTATTTCAAAATAGTACGAAATATTTATGTCTTTCTAAAGGTTTTAAACGGAGACTCGATCCATATTTTCATCGAGTGCGTTATCAAAACCAACGAGAGAATGTTATGTCGTTCGTTACAATGCCAAAAGTGAAAGATTACAAGTTATCGAAAGCATATGCAATATTTAAGCTCAATATTCGAAACGACATTAATTACGTTTACTTCGAAAGGCGGATCTCTGACGTTATTCGAAAAACGTAAATAAAAGGGAATCAAAATGTACATTTCGACAAGGAAAGAAAAGAAAAGATGGGAGAAAAAAAAGAAAAAAAGAGAAAAGAAAAAAAAAAAGAAGCAAAAATGGCTCGTGCCCTTATCTACTTTTTGATATGACTTTGTTAGGCATAAATCGAGAATGCGAGTTTTTCGCTTGATCGTTAAAAATTGGACAAATTACGATTAAACGTGCCATCCATTCAGTCGTCGACGTCGTCGGTATTGTCGATTGAATTTTTCCAACGAGCAAATGATCGAAGCTTTAAGTAGCGATCGATCGACTCTTCCTCTTTATCTCGTAACTCTTATTTTCTTTTCCTCCAAATGGACGTAAATATAGCTAGAGAGTTTAGTCCTCCGACCATATTTTATCTCTTTCCCACGGCGAGTCTTCTCTTTCTCGCACTAGTAAATTCATAGAAATTGCTCTATTCTTCGAAGCTGACTTTATCGTTGAATAGACGGATTTTCTCTATCTCTCTCTGAAATTGTCCACAGATAAAAATATTTAAATGTTAACAAACGTTCGATAATAAGTCCCTTCGTTTAAGGGATCCTCTTTCGAAAATAATGTAGTAGAAATTTCATTCGAGTGTAATAACGAATATTTATTTTAAAAGAAATTCTTCCGTCGCCAAATTAAATATAACGCGACGATGGGAAGAAATAGATTTATCGAGTCTGGTAAGCATTGCTCAACCTGTACTCAGGGAATATCTTGGAATAATTAATGCCAATCGTCAAATAATAGAAAAACTATTCCAAATACTGGATCTTTTATTTTTCCTGGCTTGCCTTTCCTCGACTTGAGATAAGACCACGTAACTCGTCGATATGTCAGAAATATCTTTTCCGAATCATACGCAAATGTTGGTTCTAGGTATAAAAAGATGAGAAACTAAGGTATGTACCTATCTATGTATACCTATCTATCCGATGTCGCACATTTGTTGATTATATATTTATTCCCTCGAAGAAACAATAGGGTAAATTATCGTTTTGTTACGTGTACAAATATGTATATGTATTATACAACAACGTATGAATACTTATACACCTCGCTTGTGTTTCCGATGAGAAGATAATGGAATAATTGGAATATAAATAATATGCGCGTTTTCGAAATATTATTAATACCTTTGCGAGGAATTTCTATAAACGATTAATTCAAAGTTTTACCAGTCGCATTAATTCTCGTTGTTTTATAAAATAATAAAACATACTGACGAGAATATTATGAGATCGAGTATTTTTGAAGGATAACATGATCGAGCTTGTAAAGGATGAATTGTTCTCTTCTCACAAAGTATTATTAAAAGAATACAGGAGAAATGAAATATACACCGCTTCGGCCATATCGCGTAATCAGTTTTAAACCGCGTTATATACAAGTATGATTAATTTATACGTTTGGCGGTAAGGTTCTCATTTAAACTTCTGTATCTGTTCATGATCGTATAATGAACTTTCAAATATTTCAAATAATATATAAATATTTCGTTTAACTTTACGTCTCGTCTATGTAAGAATAATGTATGAAAAAAGTACTCCGAATATACGCATACGAGGAAGGATCATTTGAGATAAGTAATATTTTCTGACCAAAAATATATCTCCATTCGGTTAAAGAAATTTTATCGCTATAAATATAGTTATAAATTAGTTTCGCTTTAATATCGCGCGACAAACGGACCTTTTATATAGACTTAGTCGAATTAGCTGAACTATCGTCAGACCAAAGAGAGAATTTTTCTCATAATATTGCGCGCGTTTAAAATTAAATAGATAATAATGCTTCGTTATTTTATTTCGAAACGAAATGAGACAATTATACCAGTTATACTACAAGTAATTCTTCGTTCAACGACGACTGATAGAAAGCAAGATGATAAAACAGTTTTTAAGATTACAAGGAGATAATTACAATTATATAAATCTATTTAGCCTTAAGCTATTACAATTAGTTTCTCCTTAAATTTTTTTTCTTCCCACGTCAACCGTATGGAAATAGAAATGGGCGTGCCTATTGCTTAATAATTTGCTTAATAAAAGAAGATAAATTAAAACGATGGAGAATCAATCATGGAGAATCTTGTTAATTATTTGTTAATATATTTATTTTGTTAAGCTATGCCATATTGAGGATCGAGTGTCGAAGAGGTAACACGGAATGTCGCCTTCCGACGGTATAAAAAAATTTCTACTACATTTCTCTAATATCACTTGTATAAAGTTCTCCTATAAATAAATTCAAATTTGTGAATATAAAATAACAAAATAACATTTTCAATCGTCGTTACCTATGAAAATATTTCAGATATAATTTGAATAGCGAGATGCGTTCTTGACGGAAGGTAAGAATTTCTTTGACAATTAGAAAATAAATAATCGATAGTAAGGAATAGAGAGAATTTGGAGGAGCTTTTTCCTGGACGTCTATTGGAAATACGGGAAGAATAAGAGAGAAAGTAAAAGCACGGCAAGATCGAGGGACCTAACGTTGTGCTTACCGCTAAAGGACTCTAATATCCCACAAGGTTAGTATTACCTCGATACCACTTAAGAGTCTCCACTTTCCTTACCGTTCGTTCTATCTCTCGGATAAGCTCGAAACCGAGGAGGAATGAAACCTGTTTCATTCTTACGTGTTAGCCTTGAATATAGAGAAATGAGAATGGGAGGATGGAGGCGGTCCGTGCGAATTCGAGATAACTTTATACCTTTTATTCTATTGCATTTGGAGCATGAATGAAAACTTTTCTTCTCTTTCCCTCGTCCATGCGCATTCTATATAGGATAAAAATGATAGCTACAGCGAGAGGATTTTCCGGCCACATGCAATTCCGAGATTAATCCGTCGGCGTATCCTGCGGCTCGATCTATCAGGGGTGTTTTTCCGGAAAAACAAGGTACTTTTCGAAAACGCTTTCGATCGTTTAATCGAAATCTCGAACGATAAGAACAACTATTCGAGACAATTCGACGTCTCTCTCTCTCTCTCTCTCTCTCTCTCTCTCTCTCTCTCTCTCTCTCTCTCTCTCTGAGAGAACACGATTCACTCGATAAGAACTCGTTCAGAGTTCCTTGCTCCGTGGCATTCTACTCGACGCACGTAGAGAAAATTGAGAAAATTGAGCCAATTTACTTGAACCAGGGTAACCAAGCTTTTTCACATTCCGTAATATCACGGAAAGGATAAATGATAACGACGAGAGTGGTAAAAAAAGGTAAAAGAGCTAAAGAATTGAAGCATACTTATATATCTTTTTTATTTGGCAAAAGAGATTGGATCGTAAACTTATTTCGCATACCTATTGAGGATATTATGGAATAATGTCAGTAATACGCTTAGACGTGACAACGGGTTTAAGCCGAGGCATATCGAGCCAAACATTTCGATTTTCTAATAATTCTAATCGAATTATGTTTCATTATCACTTTATGATATACGAGATGGGATTCTGTTAGACCGAGACTGTAGAAATTTTCTTGGAGGATTCACGATAAACTAACGATAAATGTGAGACTCACGATTATAATTTAGCCGATAAATGATATAAATAAAGTGGTCGTGCAAGTGAAGGACTCGATTTATAAGGTCTTAATTTTGATAGTAAATTATTACAATTTCTGCGAATGAAATGTTATGGAGAGAGATAGCACCGATAAAGTGATCTCCCTTTAAAGACCATTAAGTACAATTCTATTCAAGGTCACAAAGAGCATTATCCTTGACACAGTTTTGTATTTCAACTAGCAGGGAGGTTAAAGACACTGCCAGTCATTATCCGATCGTCTTCGAGCACATAAATCTCTATTAGAAAGCAAAGTTTTATTTGGAAAAAAAAAGAAAAAGAAAAAAATATATACCTATTAGCTGTACTAATCTTTTCTTAAAGAGAAAATATATATAGAACATATTTTTGGCACGAAGGGTAGAAAACTGTAAGAAAACGGTTAGGTGGAGTATACAGAAAAAGATTTTTCTTCGTGCACGTTGGCCGACACTATCGTAACGTTGAAAAATTCTTCACAATGTTTTTCGTCGGATTCGAAGATACTCGCGAGAAAATGTCACGGAGGAGAGAGAAAAAACAGCGGAACGGAAGGAGAAGAAGAGAATGACGTGCGAAAGAGGAATTCGAAGGGAAGGTAGAAAAAGATAAGGAAGAGAGAAGAAAATCCACCTTTCGATCTATCGTCTCGAGAGACCTCACGAGTATAATATTTTTTTATCTCTCACCTTTGGACTTAAGTTGATAAAATAAGGAAAAGAGGTCGATGAGATACTTGCAATGTTTGTGCCGTATATTTATCTGCAATTCATCCTCGATTAGATCACATTTATTAAACTTTATCGATTAGGAATAATTAATCGTTCGAAGGAGCGAGGATATAAGAGCAACGTATGTGGTACATATGTAGAAACATTGATCGTTTGAATTTCTCAGGCGCGCTGCGACCGACATGGTTTTATTATAATAAATACCGCGGAGTGATGCAACGCAAAGAGAATTTTAAAAAGCAATAGCGTGCAATAAAAATCCGCCATTGAGAACGATTTCTCCATTTAATAAATACTCACCGAATTTGATTATTTCCAATCCACTCATTTTAATCGCTAACTCGATAAATACAATTTCAATATGTAGCCGTAAGCATAATTTTTTCCTCTCGAACGATCCGTATATAACCGGGGAAGATATCGATTAACGAGAGACGAGGGAGGGAGATGTATCGACGAGAGGTAATTGAGATAAACGCAGGAGTAATGTTATAACAGGTTTGGATCACAAATCGAAATTATCTTCGATTCGTGATCCAATGTTTCTACGAGCGTTAGCATTAGGTTCCTTCTTAAAGCATACATAAAGTGTTAGCTTTGTGACAAATGTATTTGTTCCCGGATGATCCTCGTTAAACATTCGATTTACTCGTGCGCGTTACTAATTACGCCAATTCGAGCGAATTCGTGATAAAAGGCGCATGATATCGATAATCGAGCTAGAACGATAATGAAGCTTTCGTCCGTTACAAGAATCGAAAGGTTTAGAAGAATCTGGCGTTATTAGCAAGTAAGTTAGACTCGCAAATTCGAAAATAAAGATGGAAGAAAGAAAAAAGGAAGAGAAGAGAGGAAAGACGATGAAATAGGAAATCTCTGTCGGATCAATCGAGTGGTCTCGATTGTCTTGAAAAGAAAAAAAATCTATTGCTTGTTACTAATGGCTTCGGGTCGTTCGCTCGTCCATTCGCATTGATCGAACGATGTTTTCGGAGGTGGTAGGTGAAGGGGATCGACCGATGAAAAGGAAAACAAAAAAAAAGTCAATCCTCCGAGATTGGCTCGATTCGAGGAAGAAAACTTATGGTCGAATTCACTTCAAGAGAATCAGGATCGATAAAACGAAAGAGTTGGATAATTTCGTCGCAAGACTGTAAATTTTCTTTTCAGTTAGCGCTCAATCGTTTCCAATCGTTTAAGTTTCGTCTTCAAGCTCGAGATAAAGGCGAATGCACTTTATGTTAAAACCTTTAACGATCTCATTCTTACGTATATATATATATATATATATATATATATATATATATGTATATATATATATATATATGTATATATCCCAAGTGCTTTCCAATGCAAGTTTTGGTCGTAAGTAATGACGCTTATCCCAACGCTTTCAATGTCTCATGTAGTTGTTGTCGTTTTACTTTTCGTCGTCGTCGTCGTCGGCGGCGCATATATCGTAGAATTAATAAGTTCTACGAATTAATTTTTCTGCCCATTTCCTCCTCTCTTACGTTTTTCTTCTTCTTATCTATTTCTTTTCGAAACGATAACGGAAGATTCATCGTTGGGATGCAAACCCGTCGAGCAGATTCCTTGATCGTTTCATCAACGAGAAAACCGAGTTCTCTACTCGGGGTATTTAACTCCTGCGGGAATACCCCGATATCCCAACTCCTTAATATTTCCCGCTTCTTACTCGTTTATTTATACGCAAGTCTTCTCGTTAACGATTCTCTCCGAGATATAAGAAAATATCGTTTAACTCTCCGACGAGGGATGAAAGCGCTTAGGACGATCGATTCGTACATCCTTCAAGCGTTCTCGACTCGAATATTTCTCTTCCCTTTCGTTTAGGAGAAGGAAAGATGAACGACGAGTGATCGTGCCATCGACAGCCTTCCTCTCTTTCTCCTTCCGAAAGCATAAAAATCGACGATTTTTACGAAACGAGACGGAGATTTCCTTACCTTGAATTTTATTACGAATTCGTCATATTTCTGGTATTTCAACGGTATCTCTTCCTTCATGCACCGTAATTGGTCGAGTTTGTTTGCGATCGAATAAAAAGATGAATAATCGGTTCGCCTGACCTTGCAATCGAGCATTCGTTTCCTCCTGCCCTCTCCTCCATTGGATATCGATAAGGTGATAAAAATGGGAAGTCGTTGGTAACAGCTGAGGAAAATTGAGTAGACGCGTTTAGTCATAAAGTCCATCGAAACACTGCCACGTGACTCGTTTCGAATGATTTATCAAGATAGCCAGCCAAAAGGGATAATAAAATTGGCGTCATTCGTCGTCGTATCGCACACAAAGAAATCTCTATTCTCGTTGCTCGTCATTGATCTAAGAAGAATCTCTTTCCTCTCCATTTTCTCTTTGTTTCTTTCTCTCAAACAGGATACGCTAAGGTTTCCTTTCGCTTCGTTCAAGTGCCATCTTCGATAAGTACTTTGCCGCAAGAACGAACGAAGAAAAGGATCTCGGCAGGCAGACACCCTTTCCCATTTTCTTCCGCCAACACGCAGCGAGATAGATAGAAGGAGTTTCTTCTACCCTACTACGACGATGTTCTTCGCGTAAACGCGTAACCGTGTGTTCGTGTGTTCGTGTGTTCGTGTGTTCGTGTGTTCGTGTGATCGTGTGTTCGTGTTCGTGTGTTCATCTCCACCACGCCCCTGTTTTCTTTTCTCTCTTTTAAACGCCTTCGCACTTTCGCTCGAAAGTACGCTCCAGTCGTCTCTCTCTCTCTCTCTCTCTCTCTCTCTCTCTCTCACTCTTCCTCTCGATGGATCGTAAAGCGGTTCGAAGAAGTGCTGAAAACGCTTTACGTCCCTAAAACCGGACGAGTTAACGAGAAGTAAGTAAACGTCGACTCGTATAAGTTCTGTGTATATACATATCGATTATATTTATATTTATATCGATACTCGGGTACACCAAGTTCTTGCACATAAAACAAAGTTCGCTAATCGATTCGATAGAAATATCTGTCTCCCTCATCGAGGAGCCCATTTATCAAAAGGGTCGTCGTTCCCATCCTCTTTCACGATCATCGGCCAAAATATTTCTTACGCATTGTCGTTCGAGCCAAGTGATGGATGATGGCCTCAACTTCTTACCCGAGTAAGATTGCGTTGTATGTCTTCTTGTTGCTTGAACAAACGCTAAGAGATTATCGGCGGTATCGATTAGCTTTATCGATTTCCCATACCATTGTTATTATATCGTCTCGTATGTACCTTACAAGGGATAGACGTGAGATGGTCGTTCGCAATGTAAATACCAATGGGATTATTGATAGGTGGGTGGGCTGCATTCAGCGAGCTTCCTAGCCGTCGCGTCGGTTAATAAGGTAAAACGAATCGATGACAAAAGTACGCTTCTTTCTCTACGCTTTACCAAGTAATAAATTTCTCCGTTCGAGATGAAATATGTATCTCGCGAAAGGAGAATTAACGATTTCGCAGCAGCGGCTATTGGCACATCGCCATAACATTTCGCAAAACAATGGTCGCGCGTACGAAGCGCGCGAACGAGGAAGAAGAACAGTGTGCACTCGTATAGTTGTACTCGTTTGCGATCGAATCAAATTTGTCATGAACGTATGCGAAATTGGCTATGTACCTAACTACATACGTAGATACGATATATACAGGAAGTGAATTTCTAGGTATAAATCGAATCTAGGTATATGTCGCCTAAAGGGTCTCTCGTTGAATGAATTTTTATTTTAATTATACGTTAATAAGAAGCACGTTCCTAACGATACCTACGGAACAATTCCGATCGAATGGGATTTGAAAATAATTTCTATTCATTCGGCCGTAATGATTCGAAAGCGTTTTAATTAAATCGTATATCGATCGTACGTCGTAATCTATTCGCTCGGCTATTCGTAAATAGGACAGATAGGTTTGTTTTTTCAACGCATATTTCTTTATCGCATATCGATGAAAAATAAATTACTTGGATATCAGTCAATATCTTTCTATTTAATTCTTAAAGGTTAATCTTCTTTCGAACTATCAGCACGCGATCGTATAGATCGTAATAAATCCGGGGGGCGAAAAGATTTTTCGAAAGGGAAACTTTTCCAAGACGCCCTTCTTTCCAAACTAATCGAGATAAAAAGATCGAGCTGGAGTGTCCCATTTTTTCTTTGTTCCTTTTTTCCTTTTCTTCTCTTTTTCGCGCACGAGTTTCTCGCGAACGAAGTCTCGTTGGACGAAAATCGATCCGACGAGCAACGACGCCGTTGAAAGGAAGAAAAATCGAGAAACAATGTTCATTCGTGTCGTTGGATCGTGCAATGGGATAGACGAGAATATCCGTTGTTCGTCGCGTATATTTTAGATACGCAATATCTTTGAAAGAAGAAAAATTCTATCGTTGCCGTGAGTATCCGTAACATTGTGTTCAGTCAGACGTAATCGGTCAAGTTGAGCCGTCATCCTTGTCGTTCAGTTATCCGAATATCGGGTCAAGGTTATCGAGCTCTAATGGATCAACACCGATCCACCGTGACTCTTGATAGCCGGCAAAGAAGAATTCAATGGTTATTATCTCGGAAATGACCGTTCGCCGTTCTGACCCTGCCGAAGAAATCAAGGACGAGAACGTTCTCTTTACTTTTTCTATCTGATCGTTATTAAGCAATGGGCATTCATTTATTACGTTATACTACGACGATAAGACATATAACTGACTTCGCCATAACTGTCGTTAAAAGCGATTCGCATTGCCGTAACAATTGCGTTTAGCGTTTGACAAGAGAAAAAAATGTAACATAAAGTAGAGTTTATCGTAAAAACTCACACAGACGATTAATTAATTATCGTCTGCTATTTAAACGTCTAAAAGGAACGAATGAATTTCACGAAAAAGGTATCGTAATATATATGTTTTACGTCTCACAAACTATATATCACAGTATAAGAGGGGAAACATCAAATATATATATTGAATTAAAGCATTATTTGTACACGCGCACGCTCTCTATCTATCAAGAGATAAAATCGACTTGATCAAGATTTCATTCATTGCCAATTAGCAATTCGAATATCCTAAAATTTGTTCGCGAAGGTCAACTAGCTAAGATTTTCAATCGTCGTCATCGTCGTGGCGCTTGACTGCGCGTGTGGGCATAAAAGAGACAAGAGAATCGCTCGAGAAAGGGACCTTAATCAAAGTGAGCGGTTTATAAGAGGGCGCCCGACAAATGTTTCACTCACAGTTCACCGAGCAGAGTCCCGCGAGCAAAGGCAAACGGGATAAGGCAAACGTCGCTCCTTCATTATCTTTACATTTGCGCGATCTATCCTTTTGTCAAAAATATTTCGTTGTAGAGAGGATTCTTTTCACGATATTCATTAAAGTGCATCTTGACCGCGGAAACGAATCAAAGAATTGAGAAATCGAGTCGACTTTCTATATTATTCTGCACTTTTTTTCCAAAGAGTTTTTTCTTTTTTTTTTCTTTTCTTATTACATAAACGAACAAGGAGGAGCGAACTAACACGATATTCGCGTGATTAAAATCGACTCGAACGATCGTTCGTTGTAAATAACATTTAACACGTATGATACCCGGATTAGAATGAGTTAGAAAAAATACGGTGGTACACCGGAGGTGAGGTGTTAAAGGAAAGCAACATAATTTCGTTTACCTACCAAAAATTTCTTATCTAATAACCTTGTACTCTTTGAATGAATACGTCGTTAAAGCGGCATATCGCAGATATAAGAGAAATTGCTATTCGGTCGAGTTGAGTCATCGCCGACAAAAAGAGATTCTATTTCAATGTCATTTAATTAGGACAAAAAAGGTGGAAATAAGTTAGACGGACAAACGTTTTGCGGATTTGTCGCGAATGGAACGACAACGGAAAGAAATCCGTAATGCTTCGGCACCGATATTGATATCGCGAAGATCGAGAAAAATAGAGAAGCAAGAGTGACGGTCAAACTCGAAGAGACAATCTATTGATAATAAAGATCGGAAGGAAATTTCAATACTTTTGCGTCATCATCATGACGCTCGATAAAAGGTAATTATTACAGAGAGAGAGAGAGAGAAGGAGAGACAAGCAAGTTCATTCCCCTTTAAAGTTCCCCATTAAATTAGATTTATTCGATTCGCAGCGAAGAAAATCAGTCCATGTTGCAATACAGTTCGAAAGATTATAGAAAAATCTCCAAAACTAAGGATATTTACGAAGACATCGAAAATAACAACAGCTGTACAAACTTGGACGATTTATACAAAGTGGAAAATGTCGTAACTCAATACACGTCGAATCGAAAAGCCATCTTTGCACAGGTAAAAAGAATAATCTAATCCTGTCTTTTTCACTATTCATACTTCAATATTTTTTGACTTTTTAATAAGAAATTTTAAGCGCTATTTAGATTCGTACGAAATGACGCGGTTATAATCGCAATTGCTTCAACGAACGATTCTTTTATCCGATCGACGAGTTTTTTCGTCTGAGATAATAGTCATTGTTATTACAGTGCTTGGTAGCCGGTGCAGTTTTGCTATTGGCAGCTGGTGCCGGCATGCCCATTGGTTACAGCGCTATACTTTTGCCACAATTGTCCGCAGAAAATGCGACTGTGTACGTGGATCGTGAGCTTGGATCGTGGATAGGTAAGTAATCATAATTTTCTTCCTTTTCATCTCTTCGATAAATGTCAAGTTTGTGATTTAGATCCGAAATAGAACATATCTATGTATATATATATATATATATATATATATCTATTGGTCTTCGGTGTTAGCCCGCGTATAGCAACTTCTCGCATGATCTTAATCGTAAACGTGACTTCTATTCTCGCTCGAGAGACCTGTGATTCATCCATCGTCGGCCGAGGCGAGAGCAACCACGAGATTATATGAGAGAGAGAGAGAGAGAGAGAGAGAGAGAGAGAGAGAGAGAGAGAGAGAGCATCGTAGAGTTGGGAATTGGACAGTTGGACCGTGACCCACTCGCAAGTAGTTGCTTTTTCACGGGGATAATCTGCTATAGGCCGCGATCATTTATCACCGACGATTAGCATCGCCGTCAAGCGTGAGAGGTCTGCTTGCGATCGGTAATCCGCAACCAAGGATCATCCCCTTTGTTGTATCGACGGATATTACTCGTAACGGTATTTGGTCTAGCGGCTCGAACAAATTATATTACATGATTTAGCATTAAAGTCCAATCAGATTAGTATTCTTTTAATATCCGATCTTATCTCGAGAAAAGGAAACGGAACGGAACGTAAAAGTCGAACGATTCGACAATTTCTTTAATTTGATTAAATCTTTACATTAGATCTTTGGAGAAGTGTCTTTTCTAAAAGGCTCCGACATGGATAGATGGGTAAACCGATTGCATTCCTTGAAAAGAAATGGGGACACTGCGGAGAAGGAAGGAATTTAACGTTCTTTTAGTCTTACTTTTACTCTCTCTCTCTCTCTCTCTCTCTCTCTCTCTCTCTCTCTCTCTCTCTTCCTCTCCCTGCGCTTATATACGGTTCCATAAAGGGCATAATGTTTGCCTGAATGTTTCGACGATCCAGAAAAAATTAAGATCCATTAAGCGATCTCGACGAGTTTCAAGTAACGCGAAAATTCATTGTTCCCATTAGAAGAGAGAGAGAGAGAGAGAGATGAAAAAGTAAAAAGACATAAAGTAAAAGTATTACGAGTAATTGATAACCGTAACATGAAAAAAATTGTCCACAGCATCGGTCCATAGTTTGGCGACTCCAATAGGAGCGATCCTCTCGGGTCCATTTCTCGATACATTAGGCAGACGAGGATGTCTGCAATTATCGGCGATACCACTTTGCCTCGGGTGGATAGTGATGGGTTTTGCAAAAAACATTCCTGCTTTGCTCGTCGGCCGAATCGTATCCGGTTTCGCAGTAGGATTTATGGGTGTACCAAGTCAGGTAAACGAAATTAGCAGAATTTTATGTAGATATTTTTACATTTGATTTGGTACCATATTTTTCTTATTTGTCAACGATATTCCTATATGACAAAATTATGACGTTGCTCTATACGTTATCAATCGCATTTATAACGTGTTATAACGCGTTAATTTTGTTAATAGATACTAGTAGGAGAGACCGCCGATCCAGGACTCCGTGGAATTTTAGTGGCCAGTTCTTTTGCGGCCTACAGTTTCGGTATACTTTTGATTTATGCTTTTGGTGCATCCTTCGAATGGAACGTCGTTGCTTTTTGCGGCACCGTTTTACCCGTCGTTGCATTTATCTCCCTCTCATTCGTACCGGAAAGTCCCGCTTGGTTGATCAGAGAAGGAAAGATCGAAAAAGCGAGAAGCGCTCTATTGTGGCTGAGAGGAGGCGACATAGAACGGGTAAAAATAATACTTTTAACGTCCCATTAATTTTCTTATTAATATTTGAAATAATAATCTCTCGAGTTGTTTCTACTAGATGAACACGGAAATTACTATATTGGAAGCAAGAGGGAAACTCGACATTGGGGAGAAATCATTAGGAACGTCATTCGGTCAACGAGTCTCCTTGACGTTATCCATTATCGTTAGTCCTAACGTGCTCAAACCGTTGTCCATTATTAATATCTTCAACGCTTTGCAATTAAGCAGCGGAACGTACGTAATAGTATTCTACGCGGTGGATCTCGTACGAGACATCGGTGAGTTAACAACGATGGTACTTATGACGCCGCTTACCAGAAACTATTACATTTATTTGAAGAAAAATAAATGAACATTACGTTTGTCACTTTCTCTCGTTGTCATACAGGTGGCAAGAGTGTGGATAGTTATGTAGCCGCAATAATAACGGCGTTGACAAGATTCTTTTTCAGTCTGCTAGCTTGCGTCTTATTACTTAAAATTGGCAGACGAAGTCTTGGTATTTTTTCAGCGATAGGCACGAGCTTGGCTTCGCTCGTACTCGTTGCGTATACTTTGTTAAAGAGCGAAGAATCCGATATGGATGTAAGTCCGTTTGAATCGTTAGATTAGGATTGCGTCGCATATACCAGGCATATAACAGTTTATGTTTTATGTTTCAGGCATATGTTCTTGGTATATGTTTGTTTGTTTACGTCGGCGCCAACACCGTAGGCTTGTTTACCCTTCCCGGCTTGATGATCGGTGAATTGTTACCGCAAAACGCTCGTGGTATCGCCGGTGGTTTCAATTTCTTTATTTTCAACTTTTTACTATTCCTTGGGACCAAATCTTTTCCAACGGTACATATGCTTTTCACCATTTCTATTTATAATTTTTCAGTTCTTTGAAACACCCATACGATAATAACTAATAAGCTTTTGAACAATCGAAATAATATTCTGAATATCATAGATAAATAATGCGGTAGGCATAACCGGTGCCTTTGCTATTTTCGGTATATCCGCTTTGTTAGAGGCAATTTTCGTTTATGTTGCACTACCCGAAACGAAGAATCGTACGTTAGAAGAGATCGAGGATTATTTTCAGGTGAGAACGAAGGATATATAATCGATATCGTAATCGTCCAACCTACGAATAAGCGAGTCATCGCATTTTCTTTCTTCCTTCTTTTTTTCCAGCAAAGTAATCTCCTTTGGATAACCAGATCGAGAGGACAAAGGCGGAACGATGGAATTATCCTGAGGCACTCTTAATATCATCCATCATTTCGTCCCGTCGTGTGTAAATAAACGCGTCCTTTAATTTATATCCATTTCGATACTCCTTTACGATATTACATATATATATATATATATATATATATATGTATATATATATATAATATATTTTTTGATAATTGTTATTAATAACAGTGAGTTGTATAAAGATACGATTAAAATGTGTTAATGATGTTTGAAAGGGTACAAGAATACAATATTTGACAAATTCCATCGTTTAAAACGAATCGATACCTCTTTTATAGACATTACTTTTATTTATCAGTTCATTTGCACAGATATGTTTCTCATAACAACGTTTAACTCTTCTAGAGGATAATTATAACAATTTTCTATTCTGTTTAATGAAATATGGTTTTCCATCGGATTAACCCGGTATATAATATTTATCTATCTTTCGAACAATATGTCACGATCATAAATATAACGTTAATATTTGCTGTATCGATTAAATTACAACTGAAATGGATTATTTATTGTTATAAAAACAAAAAAATTGAACGAAAGAAGAAAAAAGTCGGCGGTAGAGTACGTTTAATCTACGTAATGAGGCTGTTTCTAAAAATATACGTAAGACGTCGTGTTATTACGTAAACTTATCACTTTAATGTACTTTACAAATGAGCTTCGTAATAAGGCGCATAACATAGACGACGACATTAGGCTTTTTAAGCATGTGGATTACGGAATTTCTCTCCGGCAAATTTGGCTGCTGGTCCAAGTTCTTCCTCTATACGAAGGATTTGATTGTACTTGGCTAAACGTTCGGAACGACACGGTGCGCCAGTTTTAATTTGACCGGTCGACAGACCAACGACCAAGTCGGCAATGAACGTGTCTTCCGTTTCTCCGGAACGATGGGACACCATGGTGCCCCATCCATTTTCTTTACCGTATTTGTGAGCATTGATAGATTCGGTAACCGTACCGATTTGATTGACCTTCAACAAAAGGCAATTGCAAGCCTTCTTCTCGACCGCTGTCTTGATTCTGGAAAAAAAAGAAAGGAAAAAAGAAGAATATAGTATATTTAGCTTCCTCCTCCTCCTCCTCCTCCTCCTCCTCCTCCTCCTCCTCCTCCTCCTCCTACTCCTCCTCTTACCTCGTCGGATTTGTCACAGTGAGATCATCGCCCACTATTTGAATAGGAGTAGCAGCTGTCATGGCCGACCACGAATCCCAAGCATCTTGATCGAACGGATCTTCGATCGATACGATTGGGAATTCTTTAACAAATTCCAAATATAGGTTTTTAAGAGCTTCCGGCTCCAAATACGTGCTAGGGTCGGACTTTTCGTTCTTGAAATCTAAATCGTACTTTCCGTTTTTATAAAATTCAGATGCGGCTACATCCATACCAATCTTTATCTTGCCTTCGTATCCGGCTATCTACGAATTATGATAACACCAATTGATTCGATCGTATGATCAAACGATTTGAATTCAAACCACTTGAAATTCTTACCTTAATGGCATCTATGATCAAATTTAAAGCTTCTTTGTTTTCCAAAATATTGGGAGCAAAACCGCCCTCGTCGCCAACAGCAGTAGCGTCCAAACCAAACTTCTTTTTAATTCCTGCTTTGAGATGATGATACACTTCGCTGCCCATTTTCATAGCTTCGGTGAAACTAGAAGCACCCGTTGGTAAGATCATAAATTCTTGCATGGCCAATTTATTGCCAGCATGGGATCCACCGTTGATTACATTGAAAGCAGGAACCGGTAAGATAATTTCATTGTTTCCAGCCAATTCTGCGATGTACCTATATAATCGACGAATAGAAAGATATCGACTAACGTTTATATCGATAAATATTGTTTCCTACGCACTTATATAATGGAATTCCTTTCTTGGCAGCTGCCGCTTTGCAAACTGCCAATGAAACACCTAAAATTGCATTGGCGCCGAGTTTGGACTTGTTAGGAGTTCCATCTAGTTTGAGAAGGAAATTGTCAATTTCTGTTTGTTGGGTAATTTCCAGGTTGGCCTATGAAAGTATTCAAGATTTGGTCAATGGCCGTATACAAGTGTACAAATAGTAGACAGCAAAGTCATGCCAAAGAAAAAAATGTTAAACCTTCAGTAATTCTGGAGCGATAATAGTGTTAATGTTATCTACAGCTTTGCATACAGACTTTCCATGATACTTTGATTTGTCATTGTCTCTAAGCTCTAGAGCTTCGTGGACTCCAGTAGACGCGCCAGATGGTACAGCGGCACGGAAAAGACCACATTCAGTGACTAAGTCGACCTAAGAATCGCGCGCATTATTTCTTTAAATTGATAATGATAATCGATAAGATAGTAATCTTGAACGAACTTTACAAACATTCGAATTTTCTTAAAAATATATTTTTACCTCCACAGTTGGGTTACCACGAGAGTCAAAAATTTGACGTGCCTTGATACTCTTGATAGGCATTTTGCTGATTATATCGCAATTCAAAGTTGAAAATCTAAAACAAAAAGATGATGACACGATTATACGTGCGATCGAGATATATATATATATATATATATATATATCAAAGTCCATTTTACGGTGTGTACAGGTATATCTTGCAAAAACAATCTTTCTACGATTAGGAGAAATTACTAAGGAATGAGATCACAATGTTCACGATATATTACTTTGTCAGAGGCCACCTTCGAATAACTTTTGACCTTGGCAAGGTCAATGCTAAGAGGACCACTTGAAAGTACACGTACGAGTGATAAAGATAAATCTTGCCTTTGAAAAAATTGCCTTTTTTGAAAACGTCTAGACGCTATAAATAAATCACGACGAGAGGAAAATAAATGACACAAAGTATCTCTTTCGAAATTTCGTATTGGCCATTGAAAATTCCCGGCACACAAGATTCTATTCAGCATGACGTTGATAGAGCGTTAAACGATCTATTAATCGACATTTCGGTTAAACGCGATCCTCATACGATGAAATGAAGTGAAATGTTTGATAAAAAAGAACAAGTTATACTTTTTTTAAATGACACTTATGCAATAAGCGTAATGATGTTCGTTCACTTACCGAGCGCAACGATCTACTCTAACGACAGTACGAAGCAGAATGAAGTAATAGCCTATTGGTACTCTCGTATCGAATCTTATTTCAAATCGACTTTTATCGATTGTCAACCAACAAAGATTTTCTTTCGAGGAACATCAATTGATCTTGAATAAGTTGATATAATGACTAATAATTGATAATAAATTAATAATTATTCCTTATATATATGATATATCGTTAATCTTATATTTCGAGACGATTTCGATATATGTTCTCACGTACGAGAAGCTATATTCGCTGTTTGTAAAAACAAAACCAAAGAAATATATTTGAAATATATTTCTATTCTTTGGCGCATTGACGTTTCTTTTTTTTTTTTTTATCGATGTACTAAAGTAGACAAAAATGAAGCGAAACTTTTTAAAATAAAAAATAATAACATTCGAGATTTACTCTTTATTTTCATTGGCTGCCGATAAGTCGTCTCTTTTACCGCGATTGGTTATCATTGGAATATTGCACGTCATGATTTAAAAGGATCGCGTTAATCAAAATATATTTAATGCAAATTTATATGTTGCAAAAAAATATTCTTCTTTCGCTTATTCGAAGATACATTATAGATATCATAACCTAAGTCAAGCTTATTGGATCTTACTTATATCTTTGCGACGTGTGTGGTATGGTTTACGAGGTGTACCTTCTTATCGAAAATATTTCCAAAGATCAGTATAGAATTTATATCGATTTCTATCGTATTTCCCATCTATGATAAAATGAAAATATCCTCTATAAAGGAATAATAAAAGGGATCTATTTTAAAGATTCGAAAGGATATATTAATACTTGAGAGTATTGCTATTAATTATAAGATTGAAAAAGAATATTACCAATGAGTTTCATTCTAACGGAAGAGGAAAGAAGAATCTTCGATTTATTGAGGTTAGAAGGATGTTGTTTAAGATGTTGTTTACGCTTCACCGGATGCAGAAATGCTAAGTATTATCAAGATCTTGCCGAATTGAAGAACCTTGTATGTTGTTTATTTCAAATTTATTTCATATATTAATGAGTCATGAGTACTTAGTTTCGTAACGTATGATTTATTAGGTACAGTATTCGGAGGTAAATAAATTATACGCCAAGGAACAAGCCCTTCCATGTATCGCATGTTTAGGCATTCTTCAACCTAAAGTAGAAGAACGTGTAATAGAAAGAGTAAGTCGATGGTAAATATTTACCAATTATTACTTTCTCAATGAAAAGCATTAGAAGTGTAGTATAAATACACATGTGTACGCACCTACGAGGTCTATATTTTTTTCTTTTTTTCCAGATTATAGAAGAAGTGAAGAAGCAAAACTACGATTGTTCGACCTTTACTTGTGCTTTAACCGTACCAATATCTTTGTGTCTCAGAGAAAGATCATTGCACATTTATATCGCCAAAAAGTTTAATCTAGCTAAACCAGACTTTACCAATCTCAAATACAAAACTCTTAATGTTAAGGACATATGGAAATGGATTGCACTTCCTAGATTGGAAGATACCATAGGAAAACATCCAGATTTAACGAAGCCATCTCCATTTTTACTAGAAATTTGTTTTGTATATGCCTGCGACGAAAATGAATGTTGTACATTGTAAGTTATCATTGTTAACATGTCTATATTATTATTATTATTATTATTATTATTATTATTATTATTATTATTATTATTATTTAAAATACTTAACCTACAAATATATTTATATATTTTTTCAGATTAGACAAATTGGGAAATAATCATAGCAAATGTTCAGATAAGAAAAGAAAGTATGATTACAATAAATACAGTAGAAAACACATTGAATCTGTGATGTCTAGTACAACGGATGAAATATTTGAAAAGTATTATCTATTTCCACCAGCTCAGCCAGATTCTTTTATAAATATTGGAAATGTTTTGTGCTCTCACAGTAGCATCTTTGTAGGAGGTAATTAACTATCTTAATAATTTTTTTAAAAGATAATCGAGCTAATTGTGTTATTCCTTCATTAGGACGCTATAATAAGCTTTCGCGACAGCTCAGTCAAACGCCTTGGTTCATCAATGGGGAAAAAAAAATGGAAACATCTGTGCAAGACATATTATGTGAACCTATTGCTAAAGCCGTTAAAGCCGAATGTAACTTGATAGTTTAATAATTTTAAAAATATTGTCATATACGATTATGCGCTTTATCTAACGCACCACATATATATATATATATATATATATATATATATATATATATATATATTTATGCACGTTATCCGTTTTCATAGCAATCAAATTTTTATCTTCTGGAAGAGAAGACGTTGATGTAAGAAACATACATTCTGGCAGACCGTTTGCAGTTGAATTAATAAATCCTCGAATAACAAAGATAACTTCTGAACTTTTATCGAACTTGGTTACCATCATCAATGATAGTTCTACGCAAGTTAAAGTAACGAGTAATTTGAAATTACTAACGAGGTGAGTATCTCGATAATTGGGTATATACGTGTATCCTATACTCTTGCACATTTTGTACGATCTGTTTCTAGGGACGATTTAAAAAAATTAAAAGAAGGTGAAAATGTTAAAACAAAATTTTATCGAGCACTTTGCGTATGTCGCAGAGCACCACAAGACGAATCAAGCCTTGAAGCTTTAAATAAATTAAAAAACGTGAAAATAATTCAAAAAACACCGATCAGAGTTCTTCACAGACGTCCATTGACTCCCCGTGTACGTTTCATATACGACATGCGTGCTCGTTGGGCGAAACCGCAAGAATTACCGAACACACCCATAGACGATAACACTTTTTTTGTATTGGATGTAAAAACCCAAGCAGGTACTTATGTCAAAGAATTCGTTCATGGAGATTTTGGACGAACAAAGCCAAGTTTATGTGATCTTTTGAAAACGGAAGTAGACATTGTAGCATTAGATGTTACAGGCATCAATTTAAATTGGCCATAAAAGATTGTAGAATTTAATCCTCCTTCTGTCCATCTTATGGAGAGGACTTATAAATTTATATCGCGCGTTACATCGCATCTGTAATAGTGTATAAAAATGTTACGATTTTATACAAGAGGACGTAATAATATATATATATATATATATATATACATACGTATAAAAATAATTATGCATTTATACAAAATGAAACATAACGCGACAACTATCGATCCATTATATTATTACTTATATTACTTTACATGAGACAATGTTTGTAAAATATCATTATGGATTATCCTTATGTTCTTGTATCCAAAAATGTTTCTTTACAGCTGCCAGTGATATTCTCTCAGAACCTTTCCTTTTGATTAGCTGATAATTATTAGAAAAGAAACGTAAATAAAATTTTCATATGGTGGCAATTTAGTCTTAAATTAAATGTGTTACCTTTGAAATAAGATCTTTGGCACCGGGCGTTATTTGTTCTGGCCATTGTATATTTAAAGTCTTTATTTTAACGTAAGTTTCTTGTTGAGAATCGCTGAGGAACGGTGGTCTGCCGACTAGAAACTCATAACAAAGTATCCCGAGGCACCAATGATCGACATATATATCGTACGTTTGACCAGTCACCATTTCCGGAGGTAAATAATCCAATGTTCCACATAATGTACTTCGTCTACGATAACATATTTAAGTTACATATCGTGGAAATGACATCAGTGATGAACATCTTTTAGACTTACTTTGACGAAGGTGCATGAACCGACCATCCAAAATCTGCTAACTTTACGTCACCGTTATACGTAAGCAATAAATTTTCTGGTTTTATATCCCTATGGATTACATTATTTTTATGGCAATATTCCAGAGCATCGGCTACTTGATACGTATACTTGGCCGAGCTAAAAAAAGAACAAAAAAAAACCCAATGAGAAAATGAAAATATCATTCTAGTTCGTCATAATAGCCAGTTGTAATATTATCCAAAATATATACAGATGTTCGTTAAATCTTTCTCCGGGTTGACGCTTTAGCTCTTTATAAAGTTCTCCTCTTGCAGCAAATTCTAATACCAAGTAAATTCGTTTGTGGTCATGGAAATAAGTTAGCAATTGAAGAATGTGGGGATGCCTGTAAAGGGAAAAAGATGTTTAATTTGTAACTAAACGTTTTAAATTCATCATCGATTTACCGTAAATGCGACTGTATCTCAATTTCCCGCATAACTTGTTTCTCAACGCGACCCTTTATTAATTCTATTTTGTAAAGAGTTTTTAAGGCAATCATATAACGAGTAGTCTTTTCTCTAGCAAGATAGACTCGGCCAAACTTTCCACGTCCTAGAGGAGCCCCAATTTCAAAATCATTCAAGCTCCATTGATATCTGCAAAGTGGAAAGAATAAAATTACAAAATTTTCTTTTTTATTTTCCCGCATCAATTGGGAATAAAACTTTATGAAACCTTCGTGTCGTACTTATGATCGCGCCCTTCAATATGCTCTTGCATTTTATACAATGTGTTTTGCGCCATTTCCATATATTCTGGAGGAATGTTTGAAGATAATTTTAAATTTTGGAGCATCAAGGCCATCTTATCGTTCACTTTTATTGCTCGATTTTCTGAAATAAAAGCAAAACGTGCAAGCAGTACCGTCAAGCAATATTTATTAACTGGCTAACTCTGAGGACACAATGTAATGGAACGATCTATATTTTCTAACGTAGATCTTTAAAAATCTCCTTAAAAGAAATAATGGAGAAACTTGATTCACTTCGACAAAAAAAAAAAAAGAAACTTGATAAAACTCGAAAAAGAGAAAAGGACGCGACTTCTTACCACCGACGAAACGTCCCTCTATAACTGATATTTCAAATCTACCTTTCTTACGGTGCAGGATATTCAAATGTTCTAACCGCCGTTACAGGTTAGCCAACGGTGAAGAAAGAAAAACTAGTAGTAATAACACCAAGTAGCGATTTGGTCAACTAGACTAGATGTCGCTATTGATTTTCTAACGCCCTAAATTCACAGGGACTATAAACATTCCATTACGATTCGTATGAGTCGTCATGTCTTATGGCGAGGCGTGTCCTGAAGGGTTTGCATGGATTTAAATGCAGACATTTGTTTTTTCTTCTGACGCACAATTAATTACATTATCATCGAAAAAGTTTGAACTAAGTAAGTAATCACATTGTAGTTGGAAATATTCAATAAGTACGTAAAATGGCTATTGTTAGATATGATTTTGTAAACTAGCACTTTGTACTTTTATAGGAGAATAAAGGAATAATAATGAATTATGGAAAGAGATCGCCAAGTATGGGAACGCCCTCGGTATATTCCCACGTTACGTCCAGAAGTAGCGCGAATCTCAGATCTTCCAGATCTGTGCGTAGCGTTAAAATACCTTGGTATCAAAAGCCAATATTAAAGCACGCTTACATATTAGATATTCAAAGGGGAGCTATGCTCATAGCCGTATTTTCATTGGTATTTATTCGACGACGTCAATTTCTATTTAATTATTTTACATTTATATTTGATATAACGAATTTAATATCTTCCCTCAGTGTTTGTCATTTTTCACCATATGTACCGCAATATTTGATATCTATTGTCTTTCGCAAGCTACGCCTGGTTCCACTCATTATGGATATTACATCATATCGTATGAATTTGTTTATATTGGCAATCAACACGGTAGTGATATTATTTACATCCATTTGACGTCGCACTATATAATAATCTTTATAAATATTCATGAAATATTAACAAGCTCCTTTGATTTCAGTTCGTAATGCTCTTATAGTTTTTGCATTATTCTCCATGATGGGCGGAGTAGTTGTTTTTATTACTTCATTGATGCTTATTACTGCATTACGTAAGGAATACGAAAAGAGAATGATACCATGGTTGTACAGTTTCGCCGCATTTACCATATTCCGTCTCTTTGCTTTCCTCTTCTTTAGTATCGTCAACGATTTGATATTTGCATACAATATCATGATATGTTTATTGTGGATATTATTTATTTCATTTTCCGTCTACGGATGGTTAATCGTATATTCCCTGTATATCGAACTAAGCGACCTCACTAGATTAGAAGATTTAGCGCACTTGAGGGTAAGAATAATTTAATATTTTTATAATTGACGCAATATAATTATAAATGATCGCGGGCCGATCATTTATAAACCAAAAATTGAATGACAAATGTCTCTACCAATTTGTTTTAGATCGGTACTATGCAATCTCTAAACGCATCGACGACACATTCTATCGCTGGTTCTAGACCTACAACACCGCATAGCACGGTGTCGACAATGCCGGTCAATTGATATCGGTGTCGTATTATTAATGGAAAGAGAGAAGTCGTATGCTTTTGACCGAATGCACCTTTCGTGCATTCACATTCTCACTCGAGAAGCTCAATTCCGTCCAAATATATATGATATATCTATATACATACATACATACATACATACATACATACATACGTTTACACAGAGAGAGAGAGCATCGTATTGAAGTGTACAAGTAGTTAGTATTAGAGTGCCGATGGCGATATCAAAATAATATCTTAAAGTATGTATTACACATTAAACAGTTGTATTTTGACAGATTTTTATAAATACGTTTGTATATTTACAAAATTTCTACGTATTACCAGAGTGATATGAATAGATATGATTTATTTCCCCGCTATTGGACAATAATTGCGAGTGGTCAAGATAGAGTGTTAAAGATCATAAGATCAAAGGATTTTTAATAATTATGATATATATAGTTTTTATTTGTGTTTGTGTATTTTTGCTTTGGCATTTTTTAAAAGAAATATTTGTATGGGAAATTATAAATCCTAAATTGCGCGCATTATTCTTGACCATGTGAAAAGACGCACACAATCGATGCACCTGCGTGCTCGAGTTAAGAAAATATTTTATTAAATATTTTCCAAATCGTCCAAGTGCTGCCTAAAATGATGAATGTTTTCAAAACTTGATGCATCCAGTACAATCTATAACATAAAAAAAAAAGATGAATTAGTTTAATTGGAGATCTCTATATTGATTAAAGGGAAAAAGAGAAGAAAAGAAGATTAATAAATGTCTTTAAACGTGATCTTGCAACGTAATAGATCGTAGTAACGTAATAGTAGATTTACCTTTTCCATCTCAATTTACTGTTCTCTAAATTATCTGGATCTTCCTTGAATATATAAAGGCGTATTCCTTTAATATAATTTCGGAAATAAATCTTCCAATCAAAATTTGTCATATTAAATCTAAAAAGTTGTTGATCCTTCGAATTTAATCTATGCCACATGTTTTGTACGTTGTCGTTGATAAATATCCAATTTCCGGTGCTGAAGAACGATATGACATCGCAAAAGTTGGTAATTTTTCCTATTATTTTTCGCATCCTGTAAATCATTAGAATGACATTCTTGACGAGATCGACTTCGATACAATTGAGTACGCTTAATTAAGATGATTTGGTATACCTTGGTTTCTGGCCGACGCAGACTAACGCTGTATCTATAAGAATCGCTGGTATTAAGTGAAGGAATATAGACAAGAATTTGTAGAGCGACTTATATTTGGTGGTTATGATGCTTGGATACCAATACATAGAGCTCGGTGGATAGTGAGCAATGTAAGGGTAAGTCCATTTATTATACTCGTACCATGTTAGAGGTGCATCCACCGATGCTACGACGTTATATATGAGCACGTCATTTCCTTTTCTTTACGGAAAGGAAAAAGTCATTATTAAAAGTAACGCGTAATAAAAGGAAATAAGATTGATGGACATTACCTATTTGTTTGCATATAAATGTCCCATGCGGATACGATCAAGGTATTTATGGTGATATCGACGGGTATTATATCGGCGATACTATTGGCATCGCACTGCATCACCCTTAAAATACCGGTTGTAACGGCAACGGCAATTCCGTTTGGTCCATAAATGTTGTCAAGCCATCCTTCTGTAGGTTCATTAGCCGTCGATATGACTGCGAGATCAATGGACACATTCGTTCTTGAAATTTAATCAACGAAAGACCTTGGGCAATTAGATTCTATTATTATATCCTTATTTTCTTGGGGGAAAAAGATCGCCCTTTCGGACATTGAATGTGTATAGTAATAAATCCGTACCGAAGAAATTTATAGACATCGATTATCTCGGTATTTCATTCGTGATCTGTATTTATATCGAGTTTTTCGAAAGGCCCGTCTCAGAGGAGTGGACGACATCGATTTTGGGGTTCTCATCGGCGTTAAAGATTCGAGCGACATTCTACTCATAGTGGCCAGGTCCTCCTCGAAATCGGGATAATCTTCAGGATACATGGTTTCGAAAGGCACGGTATAACAAACGATTTGTTTCTTAGGATGGCCGACCGTATAAATAAGGGCGCATATGAAAAGGATACTTCTGCCGAGAAGCGTAAGAAGAAAAATACCGATGGCCATTGTGATTTGCCACAATAAGGAGACAGTCCCGGTTACGAGGTACATGCCGATCGCCAAGCACATTTTTTCCGCGATTATTTATTGATCTTTTCTTTTTTTTTCGTGTTTCAGATTTTTAACTCTGCCATTTTAGAAAACAAAAGGGTACCTCCTTTGGAAGAGGAAAAACAAAATATGGAAAAACAAAATATGGCAACAAGGGGTGACAACATTTTTCAAAATGTTGTTCCTTTACCAAACAAAAATAAGTAATAGGTATATTTATTTACCTATAGCAGGTCGAATTATTCCTATCGGTAGATTCCCGTGTTTCTCTCTTATAAGATTTTCCGCCATAGCTTTTGTGAATGTGTACGTGTTCGGCCATATTTTCTTGATGCTGCGAACGCGATAGAAAACAACACATTAAAATACCGCGATGTAATTGTCAGCACATAAATATATCTACCATAGTTACGTAATACATATATATATATATATATATATATATATATATATCTTACCACTGAAACTTATTCCCGAGTTCTTCTTCCGACAATTCGTTCGTTAATCTCATGAGTTCCTCGTGATTAATGGAATAATTGTAAAAGCGTTCTTCGATTCGTTTTTCAAAGCAATTCGCGTAGGCCGTCGATACGTGAACCAATGCCTGGAAAATATCTTTTCGTTTTATCCTCGACTAGATGCGAGCGCACGTTGTCTTCGCGATGGATCAAGCGGATGGAAGGTTCTTGAAAGGGGGAAAAAAAAGAAGAAGAAGAAGAAGAAGAAGAATAAAGGAGAAAAAGAAAAAGAGGAAGAAGAAAAAAAAGGGGGAAAAAACAGCGAATAATATTTGCCATTGGTTTGTTCCTCATTTGCATTCAGTTTGTTCCTCTCAAGTTTGAACGTTGAAGCGTCGACGAGGGTATGACTAAGTAGTTACATAGTACATACTGAACGATGGGCTCAAATAATAATATTTTTGAAAAAGAAAAACGCGCAGAGATAATGCGTGAAAGCGCGCTACGTAGAGTTAGCGAATATTTGTCAAAAGAGAAAACGCGCGATACGTGTAAAAAATAGAAAAACAAAAAATGATAAATATAACGAATGTTACCTTCAGGTTCGGCATAGATTTGCACAATTCCAATAGATCATTGGTACTACAAACGTTTATTATAGTTGCGAGCTTCAGTTTCTCGTTGAATCGGACCGTTGCTGCCACGTGAAAGACTATCGACACCTAACAATATCAAATAAAATAGTAGTGAAATAAGAATAACGGTTTTCAGGCCTCGTCGTTCCACATATTACAATAAACGAAAGATTTCTTCTCCAAGACGTTCACCTCGTTTATGAGCGTCCTACGATCTTCGGCCGAAATTCCTAATTCCTCGACGCTACAATCTCCGCATATGACGACGATCTTATCGCGATACTTTGGTACCTCTCTCTTTATTCGATCAAAAACCTGAAATACATTTTCAAATCAATCTTTAGACATACCTTTTTATCGTCCCAAAGAAGATTTAAAGAATGAGCTCGTTCGATCGGCACTTACACGATCCTGGAAGAGTTCTTCTATCCGAGCTTGCGTATTTTTTCCCTTTTTTGGTCGCATCAGCAAGTAAAGACGAGCAACGTTAGGGCAACTTTGCAAAAGTTTCTCTATCAAGATTTTCCCTAAAAAGCCTGTACCACCTGAAGAAAAGAAAGGATATAATAAAAAGGAAAAATAAAAAAAAAAACAAATGACAAAATACGATAGTTTCGTTCGGATATTCTTATTTATTTTCGTCAAAGCGATACCCGTTATTAAAATCCTTTGTCCAGCGTAAAATTCTTGTATCGGTGTCCCGCGCCGAATTTTCTTTTCATCGAACTTGAGATCCGAGATATCATTGTTATTTGTCTCTCCCAAATCGGACAGTTCCATTTTTTTCTTTTTTTTTTCTTCTATATGAATAAAAAAGAAAAAAGAAAAAGAAGAAAAATGACAATCAAAATGAAACACGTAAAATGTGTATAAAATCTCTTCGCCTTAAGATATAACGTTATATTATACTTTGACATTGATTATATTTAAATTTACGCGTGAATATTTCAAGAGCCTCAGAAGAAGTTGAAGATCGAGGAAAAAAAATTAATGATGCAATTTTTTCCCTACCTTTTTCAACGTTGAATACATTAGCGCTATTAGGGTAATGAATAAAAGTTAAGGTTATATCACGCCTATCTATATAAATTTTTTATCGGGATGAAATTAGCCGTATGAGTTATTGAATTTATGTTTCGAATGCACATAGGTTTTTATGTTTCGAATGTCTTGATATTTTTTCTCAAGACTCTTCTCTATCGACGAAGATTTTTTTCTTTGACCTTAGTTGCAATTAACGCGGAATCTTTATACAATGATCTTAACGATTCGCGAAGAGCATTTGTCTTCTTTCTTCTTATTCTCATTTTTTGGCTTTTCTCTTGGAAAAAAAAAAAAAAAAAAAAAAATGAGAATTACGTTGATCGCGTAAGATCGCAATCTTGCTGCGCAATCGATTGAAATGTTGGTCTCCGTGTCAAGGGCGCATGGAAAACTAGCTCTGAGAGCTCTCAAAGAAGCCTTTGCTTGCCGTATCCGACACGTTCAATGAGATTCTATGTACAGTTATGAGCATCACCGTTATTCAGAAACGAAACTAACGGTTATACTTCTACCTCTCTCGACCAAACTCTAGACATTTTTAACCACGGATAAGTAAAAGAAAAAAAAAAAAAAAAAAAAAAAAAAACAACAAAATGTTATAGAACGTTATAGAAAAGAAAAAGAGAATAATTAAAAAATCATCCGAGCGATTATGTGTTAAAATGCATCTGCACGAATATTATGCAAGGATCGACGATTTTCTGAATCGGTCAAGACATCGATTGAAAATTCGACCGACTTACGCTCTACGTGCGACTTATGAATCGCAATGCGTCGTGAAAGTGTTACTAACATCGTACGACGTATGTCGTAAGGAGTACCTCTATTCTACCTTCGTTCCACTCATTTGCCGATTCGGTGACCCAACTCGTCCTCTAATCGTCCGAACAATTTTATTTAGATTTTCAGCATGTCGCACTACTTTTCCCTATTCTTTTCGAGCAGACTTATTTGCGACAGGCAAATTTAAATAACTTGATTTTTCTTTGATGTTGCGTATCAAGATTTAAATGACATATCCAGATACGAAAAGTAAAGATTTAAAAGAATTTCGTAGTTTTGCTATCCCCACAGAGATTTATGAGATGAAGATGGCCGACCGTTAACCTTCGTTTGATCACAATGAAACACGCACGACCTTAAAGCGAAAAAGAAAACAACGTGACGAGCGAGGAAAATGGACGCAGCTTGTCCGCGTGTAATACTTTCTCGTTCGAAGAATGTACAACGCGTCATCTTTCTCGTCAATGTACTTTGAAAGCACTTTTATTCTTTCTTCTTATTTCTACGCCGTTTATTTGGTAAAAATTAATCGAAAAGAGCCTTTCTTTGACCAAAGATACGAGAAAAAAGAAAGAGAAAGAGAAAGAATCGTATAGAATTAAAAATTACTAACTTGATACGATTCCTTGTCCTGATTCAAGTCCAATGATATTGAGGAAAGGTAGCAGAGGCGGATACGAGAACGGTACCAAGTTTCGAAGAATACTGAACGTCGATATGTGATTTTACGCTTATTCCCCGAATATATATTTTTTTTCTTCTTAATCTTCTCTTTTCATACGCCTTCTCCAATGAAAGACTAAAATCGACTCTATCGACTTTTGATCTCATTAATCTCAACACCGCGTGTTCCCACTTTCGAGCTTTCAGGCTTCCCTTTCCTTTCCTTCTCTCTCTCTCTCTCTCTCTCTCTCTCTCTCTCTCTCTCTCTGTCTCTCTCTTCTCCCCACCTCACCCACGTATACTTTCTTTCGTACTTACTCGCCGTAACTTCACAAAAGTCATGTATGACTTCATCTCTTCAAGACTTTTCGCTTTTTTATTTTAGTCAACGAGTTAAAGCACGAAACCTTGAATTTTGATAACTCGAATGATATTTCAAAGGCGAATGATAATTAAAAGGCTTCTTTTAGCGATTTGCTTCTTTTCCTCATCTTCTTTATATTGTTATCCAATTTTTCCATTTATTCTCACATTTCAAATACGTGCGCAGTAACAATGCACAAGTATACATTTTCTTACGCGATAGGATGAGTTTGCTGAAAACGGAAAAGCTTGTCTTACCGACGTCAAATTATATACCCAAGTACGTACGAGCGAAGTATCTTGAACGATGAAACAAACCGAGACTTGCGATTTATGTCGTAGGTATGTAAGAAACTGAACAAGCTGAGCAAGCATAAACATTCTTAATGGCACAGTATCCAATTCGAAAAAATTATCACGGCGTAGTTTGCACGAGTAATTCGTTATAAAAAAAAAAAATATAATAAAAATACAATTCCAAATGTCTCGAAATTAATGCATTTTTTTAATTGCCCGTCCGACGCGTATTTAACTATTTTCTATCGTGAGTTCCAATTCATCGTAAGTAAAGAGCGTTACTTTTAAATCATTCATTTACATTTGTCAATGTAAAAAGAAAAGAAAAAAAAAGAAAAAGAAACAATCTGAAAAAAATTAACAAATTTCGGCACCAGTTTAGATTTACTATCAAAACTTTCGATATCTAAAACCGATATTTCATAAGTTGTAACTTTCTCTATCGACCTTTTGGATCAGCTTTATGACATCAGAATTCCGGTTGAAACTTGACTTAACGAACAATTAGCAACATGAACTGCATATTTAGATATTATAAAGTTTACCGTTCGAACAAAAATACTAATATTATACAATTTATTCTTCAAGATCAAGGACTTAATTAATGGAAATTAATTAAAAAGAATTCGCTAGGAATAATGAATTAAACATATTGAATGGATTTTTGTCAATAGAGACCGTTTTCAATAACAATGTCCATATTTTCGGCACCGTTTCATTCAATACCATTATCTTGAACGTGCGCCTTTATAAAGACCATTGTGAAACTATTAAACTTCTAATGTCACATCGTAACGCAAACATATATATATATATATTTAATAGATAAGAGGCACACAACAACCCATTCGTTTTGAAGATACAAACAACCCTCGTAAGCTTTTTTCCAACTTATCGCCGGCACAACAGCCAGCATATATTATGCTTATAATTTAATTCGCTCAAGCAACATTCTATTTCTAACACATCCTTTTCTTCAATATCAATTTTATTAATATCCCCGCGATCCTGAATTTGTCTCTTCGGACATTCAAATTGCCCTGTTCATTTCCAATTGAGTATCTGTAAAGGGCACATGAGTGCAAGTGATGCAAGAGACGACAAACGTTCGCATATAAATATTTTTAAAAACGTTAGATAATAAATATATTTATCGTTTTGTAGTTTTTTCACACAATCGAATACTTCATATATCGTATTCTGACTGGGGAGCCACCAAATGTTTTATTAGTACTATCTTTAATAAATATAAATTTATATAAAACTTATTAGAATTTAATTTACTGAATTAATTTAATTATGATCTACGATCATTATCATCATAATGTATATGACTCCAAATATTAATAAAATAAAAATATTCTATTTCTTTCTTATTTTGATTTTATTTAAATTTATTCTCTTTAATTGATAAATTTGAATAAGGAGATATTCGTCATTATGAATAAAAGATAAGAAATCGAAACTGTAAAAGATAAAAAATTCGAATATCCGAATAGTATGATATTTAGTTTGCAAAATGTATAATTACCAATAGATACACCTGTTAGATAAATCAGGCTTTCTTCTTTATCTTAGTTTTTGACCGATGAACGGTCAAACAAAATCCATTATCAGAATTCCTGGTAAAGTATGAAATATAAAATAAGCAAACCCAGTCGAAGACAAATTTATTGATCGTCGTAAGCATCGGAATACGATAGCGTATGCTTTCGATATTCGTTTTGTGATTAACAAATTAAAATAACAAATTCATCTAGTTACAATATCCAATTGGTCAATTGGTTATGCAATTGGTCAAAAATGGAGGAGGAAATTTGGTACATATGTATCTTTTTCCTTGCGAAAGATAATTTTGTTATTTATGTTTCTTTCTTATTATTCATGTTTGTGCTAATGAAACGATATTATATCGCAAATAAACCAAGATGTATGCACGTATATATATATATATATATATATATATATATACATAATGGAATACACAACAATTTCTTTTCATATATTCGCATTTATAACTACGTAATGAACCAAGACACTAATTTATACGTCAAGGTCACTTTGACCTACGCATGATTCTATTTACTTTTACCGACGACATTTTTGTCCACTTCAAGACCACTTTGTATCGAGCTATAGAGTAGTCTTGAATAATTTAAATTCGAATTCTCTTTTACGAAGTTATTCGTATGTAATAGTTTCGATTCACTTATCATTTATGTATATATTTATGTACATGTGTAAAGGACAGGTTATTTTACACTTATTTATCATTCGTGATAATGTCCAGTTATATCATGTTCTAATCAATCCAGTTTACAGTCCAATTGTCACTATGCCTGCCAACGAGCTACGTACAAAGCGACAGAGGACCCTTCTCTTTTGTAGCTAGACATTACAAAACTAATCGATCTTCGTTAAATTTAGTAATAACATAGATAATAATAGGTAATATAGAAAGATGGTGATTTAAAGCATAAAAAGTTTTCTCTTATCTATCCGGCACTATTTTCGTTGGACCATTCAATTTCCATTTGAATAGCTTCATTGATGAGAGCATTTGTTAAAAAAAAAAAAAAATTTTATCTACGTCATAATAACTTATATATACCATAATATCGACACTATCGTGTTTAACCAATGAACAAAAATTTTTAACATGTTTTTCATTCGGTTTTCCTTATACTTTTGCATGACCATCATCAGATATGGTCAAATATTGAACTTGCTCTCGTCACAAAATATCACGTTCTTTTGAAATTCGAATGAATTTTACGCGCTTGCATTATCCTCACATATAGCTGTTTCTTGACTACTCGTGACTATTAATAGGTTCGTGATTTATAATGAGGTGGAACAGGCTTGTAGTAATAAAATACGTAAACGTGCTATCACAAATAAAACAGACTTGTCAACTAGATCGATGAAAGAGCAGAATATCGTATAGATTATTTTTAACAATTAATAGAATCAATGCGAAAGAGATTTGTAGACGCAATAAAACAAAAAGAATATTCCATTATTACGCGTAAACACAGACGTGCGCTCACTTGATATATTACCTACAATAAATAATTAACTTTTATGTCCCGTGTCGATACTTTTATGATCGTAATCAATCTACGGAATCGTCTAACTTAACTTTAATTGATTATTTTCTTCTTGTTGTATTTTTTTTTTTTTTCTTTCTTTGACAGTTCCTTTCGTTCGAAGTAAAAATATTATTAAAAAATATTAAATGAAAAATACAAAAAGTACTCCTCATAATCTATTTATTTTTTATATTCCTATCAATTACCTGCGCATGATTTAGTAGTTTACTGTAGTTTATCGGGCAAATAACAGACAAGAAGTCTATTTTCGTTGCAAAGTGCGTCTGAATTTACTTATAACAACACAAAGTCAACTTGTCGTATACCTGTACTCCTTAAATAATACGAAATTCGATCTCTACCGAATATTGCTTCTTAATGTTAATATTCTCCATTTTCCACATTTATTTTCCCTTTGTTCTTTAAATTGCAAAAGATATATATTTATTTGCAAGCTATACATAGATGTCCAATAGTTGTATTCGCAAAGTTGAGAGGAATTTTGTATAAACACAAAAACGGGCGGAACCTTTTGTCTATTTTTCAAACTTTTTTTATTTCGAACTGTTTCTCGAATATATATATATATACACATAAATATGTTGCATTAAGAAAATTTACAACTCCCTGTTAATATACTATATAATTTGACGTTCAGAATGAATGTACATTAATCTTGAGCATGAATCATTAACGCTCAGTCTATTGGCTCGTTATCAAAAAAAGAAACAAAAAATAAAAGAAAGAGAGAGAGAGAGAGAGAAATTAACGACGTACGATGCATTAATTATTTTTTGTTTTATCTTAAAGCGCTTCTTTTTATTCTCGATTGATCGTTTTTGTCCAATTTGCTCGCGAAACATGAAACACCTAAATGATTAAGTAAGCAGCCAGACTTTTTTAATGGAAAATTCAAACAAAAGAGAAGAAAAGCCTGTCAATTTAATCCGTTTAATTGAGCGCACGAATTTTGTTTAAACTAACGTCGTTTATATCGCATTATAGATCTATAATATAGCGACGAACGAATAAATAAAAATATTTTCGAATCTTTGATATTCATTTCACGCGCAATCCTGAAGCTGGCATCTTATATTAATTGTAAATATATTAAATTCCCTTAACATTCGTAGAAGCTTACATTTCAAACTTTAAACGCTTTTTCCTCGATCCTTTTTTTGATGGCAAAAATTACAAAAACAACATGAAAACATTTGTTCCAGTATATTGAACATTCTATATTCCATATTGAAACATATTAGATTTTTTTCTTTACCTTTGTCGCAAATTTTTTATTTTAGTCATTTCAATAGCGACAGTCTTACAAATTAAGAATCCATTCGAAATATTCTTTCGGATCGATCTACGTTATTTCTTACCACTGTCAAGGTTGCGAAAATGCCAACAGTTCATCGTCAATTACTGCAGAATAAAAATACAAAAATAAAAGATTTTCTTTAAACAGTAAGTAACTTAATAAGTGACAAAAACAATCAAATTATGATATATATATATATATATATATATATATATATATATATATATTGATGTTGCGAAGAAAATTCACGAAAACTGTATCTTTACTCCTCCTATAGCCCAGCTCAGCCCCATTAATACGAGATCCCTTAAATAAGAGAAATCTTCGATTCGTACTTTGGCGAAAGCATAAATTATAATTATCCCTTTTTCTTATATGACCATCAGAGCTCTCCTATGCTCTCATATGACTACCTTGGGCTTTCTTATGCGTATCCGAATGTTACAAGTACTTTGGAAAGTAACGCCCATGTGATAATAAGAAAGACAGAAGCGATAACAAGTTTCAGCGTCTGATGCATCCAGTAAAGCCTTGAAAATTCAAAAAATCAGTATATCCTTTGAAAAAAGACAAAGGAGAAGAAGAAATGGAAAAATACCTTTGCCATTTTATACGAGCTTGTGGAATGGTTTCAATGGGATCCTTTAAAATATATATTCTTATTCCACGGATGTAGCTTTGAAAATAAGTATCCCAAACGAGTTCTTTCATATCGCAAAGGAATAACTTACGATCTTCGGCCGTTAATTTTCTAGTTAGTTCGTTCAATCTTTTGTTCGTAAATTTCCATTCGGTTATAGAAAAGTGACTGAGTACATCCATAAATTTGTGAATTTTATTATATATTTTGAGTAATCTTTAACACAAAAAGGATGAAGCTCGCATACATCTTTTATTTGCTGCTTCCTTGTTTGTCTCTTTTTACGTTCTATTATAAAATAAATTTTATTTAGAAAATAATATAAACGATTTACCTTGGTTGCTTGCCCATACACAACGCGACGGTATCGATTATAAGAGCCGGTAGTAGATGCAAAAAGTAGACATAGAAGAGATGGATCGGCCGATATTTCGTATTCCTAAAGCTATAATACCAAATTGATTCTTTAGTCGGTATTAATAGTCCGTACTTGGCAGACATGTCTTTTAGTTCGTCGTAGGTAATTGGATTATCCTTAGATATGTAATTATAAATAGGAGTATCTTCGTTGGATCTGAAATATCATGTATAAGAGTAAGCTCGGCTCATTTTCTTTTTTCTTCTCTCCCTCTCTCTCTCCCTCTCTCTCTCCTCTTCCTAATCTTCATTCGATTCGACCGCGAAAATTTTCTCCAAGTAAAAGATGATACCTTTTATTATTGGCAATGTCCCAGGCACTAGCGATTAGCGCATTGATCGTCAAATCTCCGGGTACCAAGTTAACCTTTAGCGATCCATCGCAATGATGAGATCGTATCAGTCCCATTCCAGCACCCGCTACGATTCCTATCGGTCCATACATATTATCAATCCATCCTGGAATGGGCTCCCGATAGGTGGATATCACTGGGAATATTATTTTTCATTAATCGATAATACATTATTTATTTTTTAGTTTTATAAGGATAACTATTCTATAAGAATAATACCAACCAACTCCTGGACGAAATATTCCAATCGGTATCGAGCCGGCTTGCTTTTTTACTACGTTCTCGGCAACCGATTTCGTATAAACGTATGTATTTGGCCATATTCCAAGTAATCTAAAAAGGGAAAAGAAATGTCTTCGTTTAAATCAAAAAACATGGCTAAACGACCATGGTAGCGGTAAAACTTACTGCGGTGTAATATCGTCGAGCAATTTCTCATCCAAACAATCCATCAGATCGATCAACTTGTCCGAATCTATCGGTGGATCGTAATACCTCTCCTCGATCGGATTTTGTAGACAATTTGCAAAAGCAGTGGATACGTGAACGAAACTCTGCAATATATCGATGATAATATTTATCCAAATTATCTTTCTTCGTTGAGAACTCCTGATGGTCCTTAGTTGAGAAATTCGGTACCTTCAGTTTCGGCATTTCTTTCGACAGGTTTAACAAATCCTTCAGGCTTCGAACGTTAATAGCCGTCGCCGATTTAATTTTCTCGTTGAATTTTACGGTCGCGGCGACATGAAAGACAATGGAGACCTCGCGTATAATTGTAGCTCTGTCGGTCATCGAAATACCGAGATCCGGCAAAATACAATCGCCCTCGATCGCTACTATGCGATGTTGGAATTTTGGTTGCTCCTCTCTTAGCGTCGAAAATAACTGAAGATAAAAGCACGTCTTATTATTTCATTCACAACGAAAAGATTTTCATCTACTAAATACTAATTTTTTTGTTCTCTTTTTTAAACTTGAAATCAAGGATAGGAATGAAGAGAAGGATCGATCGAAGACGGCTCACCGGATCTTCAATCAGTTCTTCCGTGCGTTGAAGCACGTCCTTTCCTTTTTTCGAACGAATCAGAACGTAAATGCAACAAATACCAGGACATCCCCTCAACAATTTCTCGATTAATAATTTTCCGAGAAAGCCCGTGCCACCGGTAACGAATATACATTGGCCATCGTAAAACTCCTGTATGGCCGTAAGCTTCTCGACGTTTTCGACGGGCGATTGCATATCGGTTGGCGCATACTCCGTCGGGGTGCCAGCTCTTGAACCGCTTTCGGCGACTGCCACTTCCTGTCCGCCCGCTTCCAACAGCACTTCCACCATTTCTACTTTTCCCAATTGGTCTGTAAACGTAAACATAAACGTAACCGCAAACGTAACCGCATGCGTAACCGTAAAAAAGCGTAACCGTAAACCTAGATATTTCTAATCGATCTCGTGCTTCCATCACTTTCGCACGAGTCTTTTCATACGCTCCTTTAGAATTAGACCGACAATTCTATTAACTCAATAGTCCATTGAATCAACGTGGAGGATCAACGCATAATGCAAAGCTCTCAAGTGCCTCTTAGAAAGTTTCACATGGAAATATTTTTTTCACGCATTTTCTAATTTAACGTGTTCGAGCGTGTACCGATCGATCGATCACGATGAAATTGGAAAGAAAGCAAAGAAGCTATTTATGGCGGGGCTATTGCGCATCTGAAACGTTGCTGCAAAATGAAAAGCTTCGCGATTGGAAAAAATCGTTTGATCGGTGACCCTTGCGATTGATAGGGAGAATACAAAATGAGGAGTGAAAAGGAAAGAAAATATGCCCACAGACATACCATCTGTAGATGTTTTTATTTATCGCAGATGCAAAAGCGCGGTAGTAATAATATATAACGAAAGAAAAAGTGTCCTTTTATTCGTTTATCGCGATAAACGAATCTTTTTACAAGACGAGAGAAATAATACACCACGGCAAGTTGACCGTTCGACTAGCCTTGTAATATGTAATTCGCAAAAAGAAATTGACACGATGCGTCTTAGCGAGGCGAGTGAAAGTTGACGGTAAAGTTGCATCGTTTCGTTCGTCGAAATCTATCAATACATAGATGCAATGTAAGAAGAGAAGTCGGGCGCACCTCATCTCGTACCGCGTCCGGCATATATAATAACGTTTAATTCATAATATTTATTTTCATACATCTGTCAAGATTATTTTATCGATAGTTATTTATCGATAAATGCATGTATATATGTATATGTACATATATACCGTATATATGTATATATGTATATATTTATAATTCCGCATTCGCGTATATAGGCAAGCGCGTGCGAAACAAAAAAGATTATTCGTAGTAAGAAAATATTTTAACCTATAGATAGAATATAAAAATATATCATCGATCTTTAGACGCAACGCGATCTTCGATTGTGCATTGTTTCGATTACGATGGAAAACCGCGCTATTATTATAATTTGTCCGTCTTTCTTTTCGTCATATAATTGATTCTTTTATTATCATCAACCCGCACCGATGGCTTTAATCGTTCATTAAAATTTCTTATCGATTTACCACTTTAGTATGATATCATACAATTCAATAAAATTCGAGCAAGGAACCACTGATAATAATTTTTACGTGACAAAGTATACGTTCGATTCGACACGTAATTAAATACACGAATCGAACATGTCATAAACTCTATTTAAGTAGACGAACGAGTTTTCTTTTTGGTCACATAATTAATAAGCTAAATGAAAAAGTATTATTCATCGGTAATGCACATGTAATTTCTGATCGGTCGTATGATGTCCGTGTCAATAATATTCTTGCACAAACAAATCAGAAGAGAGAGAGAGAGAGAGAGAGAGAGGCTAAAGGAATGCGAGATTTCTCCCAAGCACATTGTATTTAACCATTTTGTCTAGTTAATAGTCTAGAAAAACACGTGTTCCTTATTAAACATGCCAGTTCAAACATCCCAGTTTCGAGTTATAACCGCGAGGTTAACCGTAAACATTTAACGTTCGTCGCGATCATATTTGTTCGAATCCCAGCCATCCTTCTTTAACAGGAAACGTTTTCAATTGGAAAGTACGGTACTAGAGGCTAATCGCAAATAGACGATATTTATAGCTTTTACGAGGTGAATTTCGATCGGATTTCGTACGACGAAAATTCTTTTCTTTACGACGCTTAAAAGAAATATTTCTCTTTAGCTTAGCAATGCGCATTTTTTCCCTTAATCCGACGGATCATCTTTATCGCGCCGTTCGCCGTTAAAAAGTTAATGGAAGATTTTACGTAATAAGTTAGTTGGTAAAAGGCAAAAAGGCAACGAAGAGCGTAAAAAAATTGTAAGAAATCGGAGGGACGAGTATCTATATAGGTACGCGGTTGATTTTACGCGTGTCACTTGATTAGCACCGAGTTCGGAGTAAAAGTCTGTCTAGAGTCGCGAAAAGATTCTTAAGGTATGTATGAAGCGGAAGACAAGCATCGGTGATTACGCAAACGGGCGTAAACGACAAAAAACGAAAGATCCTACAAGAATCTTGTTTGAACCGTACGACGGCAAATATATGTTCTCAAGTATTTGGAAGTCTAATGCACGTCCGATCGAAAGGCCCTTTCGATCCCCGTCGAAACGCGCGCACGTGTCAAGCATACGTGTCTCCTTTATATAATAGAGTTGAGAAAGAAAGAGATTAGGAATGATTACAATTTCATATTGTACAAGCGAGGCTAGAATATGAGAAAGTAGATACTATATTGGAAAAGTTCGTTGCGATAGTTACACGATAAAATTACGGGAAAGTAATTTACTAAACTGTCTAAATTTACTCTTTCTAAAAGTTTCGACGTTAGACGAAATTTATATCATTTTTATCGGTTATAAAATATGCGGAAATATGGGGATAACGTTGATATAGAAAAAGCATAAGCGCGCGAGTGCATGCATAATTTAAGAACAATAATAGGAAGGAAGGAAAATGAAAAAAGAAAGTTACGAAAAGTGATTGACTACGCGTTTTACGCAGGCGCAAAAGAACGCGCGTAGATTTAATTACCGGTTGCCGTCTCTCTTATACTTTCCTCCGATTCTATACGGATCTAGATCGAACGAGAGTTTCTAATCTATCCGCATAGCACTTCCGTGATAGATCTAGGACGAATTCTTTTACTTACGATCTACATGTCCTCGGGACGCAACTTGTAGAAAAATTTGATTGAATAACGTTAACAAAAGACGTCAACGTTTTGTCGTCGTCGTCGTCGTCGTCGTCGTCGTCGTCGTCGTCGTCGTCGTCGTCGTCGTCGTCGTCGTCGTCGTCGTCGTCGTCGAGAGGATCGATGGGATTTCAGCGAACAAAGGAAGAAGTCGCTTCTCCGAATCTTTGGACAGATGTCAAGGTCTTGAACATTTCTCGCTCTTTCGATTCGCTCATTTCTCCCGACGTAGTTCCACCTACGTATGTACGAACTTAGCTATACATACGGTATGCGGAACATTGAACGGCGGCACTTTTAGTAAAAGGCAACTCACGAACCCCAATTTGTACATAATGGAAATAATAGATAGCGTCTTCTTAATGAAAGATTTTACATAATAAGAGGTGAAAAGACAACGATAAAAAACGATAAGAAAAAACGATAAGGGGTGAGTACGTTTGATGGTGCGCCGTTGTTGATTTTACGCGGTCGCTCGATTACCGTTTACTTCGGGATATGTAGATATATTTTATACGACCGTCATAACAAACGAACATGAATCGCAAACAATTACGCGGCAATCTATTATGAAAGACACGTGCTTCGTTGATCCTTAAAACTCTATCCTTTTATTAAATAGGCGATTAAATTCGATTTAAATCGTTAACCGTTAAATCGATTTAGGTAAAACTCAGGCTAATTCGCAGAATATGCGGGAAATCGAATTACTTTTTATAGTTAATCCATAAAAGAGACCCAATCTCTAGGGGAGGCCAATGAAACGAGTATACTGTGATAAAGAATGAAAATCGTAAAGATAACAAAAGTATTTGCTGCTAAAGTTTGCAAAAAAATAACATTCTTCTCGTGTCGTCTATCTCGTCAAACTGTCTCGTCGAATTAAATCAAAAGTTTCACTAACCTTATTCGAGCTCCCGCGAAAGTGATACGCGCTCACGTATCCGCGCAGTCGTAAGGAGAAGTGCAATCACAGCTAAACCACCGCAGCTTTCTCTCACAGCTTGGCTTTCTTCCTCTTTCGAGCTACTACTCCTCGTATTTTTTAACAGTTTGATCTTCCCTTCCCTCCACAAGTTTCAAAATTCTTATTTTATCTTGTTTGTTCTTTTTTTTCCAATCGTTTGCGATATTATTATATATATATATATATATTATTATGCTGGCTCACTACTCTCTTTTAAATTTAGTTCCAACTAAAGAAATTAACGGAGATAGCTATACGACATGATACCGCTTGCAACGAAGACAGACTTTGTATTTTTCAGGTGGACAGTACGAAAAGTAATATTACTATGAAAGAAGGAAAAGGTGGAGGTGGAATAGGAAGAGGAGTGGGTACTTTGTACCTCTCCTTTCTATCACGATCATTAAATCTTCCCCCCCCCTCTCTCTCTCTCACCCTCCCCCCACCTCTATCTCCCTCTCTTTGTTTTCTTCTCGTGCATTAGTCAACATTTCGTATTTTAACACGATACAAAGCAATTCGCAAATGTACACTGAGAATGTACACAAATGAGAAATAATATAAAGTCGTATTTTTACAATTAAACGCGTTAACGCGTAACGACGCTAATAATTTCTATAGATTTAATATCTATTGAATGGATCTCTTATAATGATACGTAAGACGTAGAATATAAAACCGTTAATAAGAAAAGTATATCTTTATTATTATTAAAAATAAAAAAATAAAAAAGAAAGAAGAAAAAAAAATTTCCACGTATATTATATTATAAATTAAACAACACGTTCATTCGATAAGTACGTGACTGTTCTTAATATTTTAATAAATTTTCCTCGATAATCGTCTTACTATCTTTTGCATCTACGAATCGCAACTAAATCACTGCAGCTTTCTCTCAGAGCTTGACTTTCTTCCTCTTTTAAGCTACTACTCCTCATATTTTTTAACAGTTTGATCTTTCCTTCCCTCCATTTTTTTCGATTCTTATTTTACCTTTTTTTTCAGTCATTTGCGATATTCGTATTTTACTACATTGATTCACTACTCCTGCTGCTGCTCTCCGTTAAATTTAACTTTAGCTAAAAAAATGAATGACGTTAGCTATACGACATGATACCGGTCGTAGCAAAGACAGATATTGCATTTTTCATGTGGACAATAAGAAAAGTAATGTTACTATGGAAGAAGGAGGAGGAGGTAGAGATGGAATAGAAAGAGGAGTGGAAGTTACTTTGTACCTCTCCTTTCTATCACGACCATTAATCCTTTCCCTCTCTCTCTCTCTCTTTTTGTTTTCTTCTCGTGCATTAGTCAACATTTCGTCTTTTAACACGTTGCAAAGCAATTCGCAAATGTACATTGAGAATCTATACAAATGAGAAATAATATAAAGTTGTATTTTCACAATTAAATGCGTAACGACGTTAATGATTTCTATAGATTTAATCTCTATTAAATGGCCCTCTTATAATGATACGTAAGATGTAGAATATAAGACCGTTAATAAGAAAAGTATTTATTAAAAAAAAAAAAAAATCCACGTATATCATATTATAAATTAATCAGCACGTTCATTCAATACGAACGTGACTATTCTTAATATTTTAATAAATTTTCTTCGATAATCGTCTTACTATCTTCCCTATCTGCAAATAAGAAGTAAGGAGATACGGTTTCAAATGTCTCGAGAAATGTAAAAAAAAAAGTGTGAAAAAGGAGTAAAATTATTTGCGGACAAAACCACGTACGAGCTTGATATCGCATTGCTAATAAACTCACGGAATATATTAATCAAAGAAATATCTGATATTAAACGATTAAACATTGGCGCTAACTCGAGATACACTTTTTTCATCGTTATATTTTCACTCGTTAGAATTTACTTGAGCTTTTTCGTCGAAAGACGAAAAGTGTATGAAGCGCTAAAATAAGAGTCGATAAATATTTCTTGAGTGTTAATGCTTTTTTTATATTTGATCCTCTTTTTCGTTTGAAAACAAAGACCACCGGCGACGGTTTGAATTCGCATCGTCGTTCTTTATGGAAACCGGTAGGAGAAAACGAAGGAAAAAAATAGGAAACGAAATTCTTGAAACTTACTTCGACGATTTTCCTTTATTCTCTTAATAGAACACGTTTGTGTCGCGCATTTCCTAAAACTTCACTGAGAATTCCGTTACTCCGTACCATTTTCAAAATTTGCTCGTACGTCTTCTGGTGCAGGCGACATAGGTGAAGTGGATTAATGCAGTTAATGCAGTTAGATAAGAAAGAATCGCCATTATGTACATACATTAATGTAAATGTCTTGTTCCCCACCCCATCCCGGATCCGAAAATACACCTTCGAAATCGAATCGATAGAATTCTTTCTTTCTTTCTTTATAAAAAAAAAAAACGATCGAGACCGATCAAAAGAGTAAAAGAGAAAATATTTTATATATATGTATCTCGTGAGATAAGATTGATTGGCTGCTTGTCGTGCAGTCTATCCGAAAACCAATTCGAATTAAAATGATGCATCTGTCCTTTCTCTCTTTCTCTCTCTCTCTCTCATCGGCGCGAAACAGACGTCTTTCTATGTGATTAAACCGCGACATGGAAGAGTCCAAATTTCTCCATTATTCAAACGCTTCTTTTGTCTTGAAATTTCTCGAAGCGTTGTACACGATTCGGTGGGCTAAACAAAAGAGAGAGAGAGAGAGAGAGAGAGAGAGAGAGAGAGAGAGGGAGGAAGGGAGAGATGCCCCGTCTACGTTACGTTAGATATTTTCTTATAAGAGAAATACTCGGTTATTCGTTGACTCTCACTTTGATTCATTCCTCCTCGATGCCGTCGTTCGCCCTAACGAACAACCAGGACTGACTGTATTTTACTGTACGAGTACGTAATTATCGAGTGCACTGTTAGGATGCTACCCAAAGACTGTCTTACAGTGCCATCTAGATATGAAAGTTTAAAGAGAGGAAATAGCAATAATAAAAAAACAATCTCGAAGAAAATCTGTCGATCATTTACGCCCGACAAATTAATAGACAATTATTAATCAAAGAAGAATGGGACATTTGTAAATTAACATTTCAAAGGAACACGTTCGTTCCTTGAAATAGAATCTAATCGCGTACATTCGTTTATGAAAATGATCCTTGCCCAGATGATAATGTGCTTATTAACGAGCTCATTAAGTAAACAATCGAACGTCCGTTAAACTCACGTAAATAACGATTAATTCGTCAGATATCGAAGGTACATTAGAAATAATAATGTTTCAAAAAGAGAAGCGTACATGACAATTATCAAGTAATATTTTGTATCGTAATATTTCGTATAATATACTTTCTTTGATCCTCTTTACAACTTAATTCACGCATCGTTCGCTCCGTTCTATTAGTTAAGTTTATAAAATGTATGATGTTGATAAAACTATCTCTTATACAGTTATCAACACTTATATTTATATTATATTTATCGTGTACAGAACGAAGGAATGAGTAAAGTATAATATTTTTGCCACAGTCTCTTATTTTTTCTTTTCTTTTACTTTCTTCTTCATATAAAGATATTACTCCATTCGGATATATGTATCGTGTTTCGTAAAAGGAAAATCTTTCGTCGTAATCGTTTCGATTTTCATTCTTAAAGGACCATCGAGCAAGGATGGCTCAACATCACAGTCAAATATTCAATATGGTATAATAAAACTCGATAGCATAATATGACTATGCTAGAAAGGGCGCGTGAAAAAGAAAAGAAAAGAAAAAAAAAAGAAAAAGAAAAAGAAAAAAAAAGAAAAGAAAAGAAAAGAAAAGAAAAGAAAAGAAAAGAAAAGAAAAGAAAAGAAAAGAAAAGAAAAGAAAAAAGGTTCCTCGACATATTCCCGACAAATATCATATTCGCACGATAATTGTAATATTATTGACCCCCTCGTAATTTGCATACTCATTATTTTGAACTTTACATAGAATATACATTTCATTGTACTCTTTTACGTTTTCTTTTATCATTCAATACACATCACATCGGAATAATAATTGTTCCTTATAAATCGATGGATTGTAATTAAATTGTATCCAAGTAAAGATCTCGCGACATCCCTACATCTCGCATTACGCATTGCAATAAAAGTCAATTGATGGTAAAATATTCAAATGATATATATTTAAAGGAAACGAAAAGGACACATCGTTCGTCCATTAAATTCTCCATTACGGATGTCCAATGTAGCGGATATAAAAATAATTTGAAAATGAATTTATTTCTGCACGGTAAATACAAGGGGAAAAAAAAAAAAAATAGTGTGCGAGAGAAAGTAATAAAGTACGTAATGTCTTTTTGTACGAGACCGTGGTGGGCACGGTGCATAGAAGCATACGGTGCGCGCTCGATGTAAAGAAAAATCGGACTAGATCTTCACGGATTAAGATGTATGATTGGTCGACAGGTGACTGTTCAATGCGGCCTTATGACTAAATTTTTTTAAGCAAATCAAACATTCGTGATTTTTTTCATTGATATGCATCGATAAATGCTTCTTCAACGCAGCTTTGTCCTTAAAAATTTTCTGACAAGTACTGCACTCGTAAGGCCTTTCCCCGGCGTGTATCAAAATGTGACTGTTCAAAGTAGTTTTTTGCGTAAACGCCTTGTGACATACGTAACATTCGTAGGGTCTATCGCCCGTATGACTTAACATGTGCTTTCTCAACGACGACTTTTCTTTAAACGTTTTCTGACAAATATGGCATGCGTGCCTTTTATCACCGGTATGTATCAGCATATGAGAATTTAATCTCGTTTTTTCTCTGAACGCCATGTCGCAGAGATCGCAGGCAAATGGCTTTTCGCCCGTATGTATCAAAGTGTGTCTATTAAGATCGGACTTTCGCGTGAAAATTTTATCGCAAACCTTGCAATCGTATTGCCCGCCGGTATGTAATAACATGTGACTGTTCAAATCGGACTTACGCGCACACGCTTTGTGGCATATATGACATTCGTGGGGTTTCTCGCCGGTGTGAACCAACATATGAGAATTTAGCTTAGCCTTTTCCCTAAACGTCATTAGGCACTCTTTACATTCGTACGGTCGTTCGCCGGTATGGACCATCGTATGCCTGATCAATTCCGATTTCCTCTTGTACGTTTTCTCACAAATATTACAGGCGTGCGGCTTTTCCCCGCTATGCGCCAGCATATGATTGTTCAGAGCAGTTTTTTGGGCGAACGATCTATGACACATGGTACATTTGAACTGCTTCATGCCCGTGTGAATGGGCATATGAATATTTAATTTAGCCTTCTCCCTGAACGCCGCATAGCATATCTCGCATTTGTAGGGCCTCTCACCGGTGTGAATCAGCATGTGTCGATTCAAATTTCCTTTTTCTCGGAACGTAGCGTGGCATACGTCACACTCGAAGGGTCTTTCTCCTGTATTCAACGACTGCTCGTCGTTACCTTCAGGCTTTTTCATAAATCCCTGTTGCAAAGCATCACAGTCATATGGTTTATCTATCGAATGCATTTGCATATGATTTCTTAAGCACCACTTATAAGCAAATCTCTTCTGACAAACATTGCACTCCAGTGGACTCATACCGACGTGTGTTAACATATGCGCATGCAAGCTGGAACTGTCTTGAAAGTTTTGCTGACAAACCTCGCACTGATTCCCGTTACAATGCATTCTCAAATGCGTGACCATAGAATCGTTGTTAAGAAACCATTTCTTGCAGATGGAACATTGAATCTTATAAAATTTGGGCTGCTGTCCGTTAGCACAAAATACAGGATGTTTTTCAACGTCTTGAGCTTGCATAAAGTCCGCTGCACTTAAACACCTATGCGGTATGCCATCTTCTTTCTCGCAAAGATTAGTAGCCGTGATCTGTGCCGTCCAATTTGGATGTCCGCTCGTTTCTCCTTCCAACTCGAGTTTTACCTATCAACGATAAAGACATTCAACAATATCTTAATCCGTTAACTGGCAAGGTTTGCCTCTAAACATATATATATGTATATATATATATATATATATATATATATATATATATATATATAATTGTTACGTCTCAAAGTTAATCCGGTTACCATCTCATTGGAAAAATCCACTTCACTGTTTTCGATAGGTAAAAATACCTTCTCGAAAGTACCAGAGCATATATCCTCCATGTAGTCCGGATCGAATCTATCTCCAGGTTCCTCTTTAAGTACGACGCTTACAATATTTTCGTCCTTAAAGCAATGTTTCTATTAAATTTCGCGCGGTATCATCGAATCGTATCGTGTTGCAGTTTCATGCAAAATGTTTACCATAACCTGACTGTCTATGGCTAATGCATCCATCGGTTCATCTTTCACCTTAAAACCTTCCATTTGCTATACTTCACTCTGAAAGTGAAATTGATTTACTTGTTTACATGCATTTTCAAAGCGTGTCGAGAAAGAGAACAAAAGAAGACAATTCTAAGATAAAAGATATAAATAATGTTTTACACGATGGGTGCAGCCAAAAATTTTACTAAAATGGATAATATAACCTCAAACACAACACGACGGATTTGTTGTAACGATAGGCCATTTTTGCAACGGAGCGATCGACGTCTCTGTGGTAAAACATCGTCGCAAACGTCGATCGGGGATGATCGGTTAAGTGAATTAAGATCGATCCTCGCACCTTTCCTGGTACTTACAATGGAAGTCACATATCCTATCCATCGAACTGGTCAAAATTTACGACATAGCTGGTGCGTAAGCAACAACCAATTTTTCTTTCACGGCGCTCTGTCAAAGCACTTTCCTATTGCCGACCGTTTTTAATCGTTCTATGTTATCGCTTCTATCGTACGCTACGAAGATGACGGCGTCGACGACGATGACGGCGTCGACGACGACGACGACGACGACGGCGACGGCGACGGCGACGACGACGACGACGACGACGACGACAACGGCGGCGGTGGCGGCAACGACGACGACGACGACGACGACGACGACGACGACGACAACACGAACGAAATCAATCGAAAGCGCGATCGTCTAAACGTACCGTTTCGCTGGCCATCGTGCGTCTTTCGCTTGGATATACCAGGTAATACGTATGTGACTCTGCGCGGGCGCGCGCGCGCGCTACTTCTTCGTACGTGCTTCGTAAGAGGAGGAGGAGCAGGAGGAGGAGGAGGAGGAGGAAAGTGTTTATACGTGTGCGCATCAATTTTCCCCACTAAACTATAGACAAACGACCTACACCCTCGAGAAATAAACAATGTCCAACATTTACTCATCTCTATCTAAGAAAGAATCACATTCCTATTTTATACAGTATGTATATTGACTCGCGCCAAATAAATAATTCAACTTTACGAAAAACGTGAACGATTACGCGAACTATCCGTAAAGTTATAATAATAACGTAAGTTATTTCTCAATTTTATTCCAGCTTTTGAAATACTTTCGAATAAGACCAAATTTAAGAATTCGTTGGTTCGTTCCTCTAATTCGCCATTGGGTCAAAGATATAGTACATATGCGTAAAGTAATACCAGTAAAATTCTTTCGAATCTTTATTTATATTTGTCAAGTAAGCAAATACCAGATGATATCGCCATCGCTCCATTTTAGTAAATCATCGGAAGACGTAAGCTCGATTGCCTAGCGTGATATTATTTACATAATAGAACCGTGAGTAAAGACAGGTGTAATCGAAGGACGCGAAAAAATCGTATTACATTTTACTCTATGAAAATTTAGTAACTTTAGACGCGACATGACGATTTGCAATATTACAGTTTTATTTTTGATAGTCGCGTCGGTGTCGGCAGCTATCGGCCGAGGTAAGGAAAAATAAATGCGTATGCTCTCGCGATTTTTTTTTTTTTCCCCAATGATCCATAACAATGACGAATAGAAAGAAGAATTGCTCTATCTATCTATTGAAATGATTTAGAGACTCGCGGTCCGCGCCTCAAAAGAATAGTAGGAGGAGAAGACAGCGGCTCGAACGAGTTTCCCTTTCAAGTTTCTTTACGTTACTCGGATACCGTGCACATTTGTGGAGGTGCCTTGATAAGCGAAAGACACGTCTTGAGTGCTGCACATTGCGTATGCGAACTTTTCGACGAGCCTTACGACGATCTGTCGGTGGTAACTGGTACGAGGAGCGTTAAAAAAGGCGGTCAGTTTCAACGAATTAAAAGCATCCATTGTCATCCCGATTACGTTTTTGGGGTGAAAGGCTCGTGGACCCACGATTTGGTGATAATCACGGTGAGGCATCTTCGAAAAAAAAGCAACCTCTTCCTGAGAGTGCCTTGCGTGTCAACGACTATGGCGAATTAACATATTTGAAATATTTCCTTTTGCAGTTGAGCGACAACGTAACTTTGAATTCTGCACAAAATCTTATTGACCTGCCAGTTTCGGACGCGCCGGAAAACATATCGGTAATCTTAACCGGTTGGGGTAGACATCATTCGTTCGGTCCATTGTCGGATATTTTACAAAAAGTTACTCTCACCACTATAACCAACGAAGATTGTCAAACGTATTACAATAATACCATTTTACCATCTCACCTGTGTACTTTAGAACATGAGGGAGTTGGCGCCTGTAAGGTAATCGTCGATCTTTATAACTACAATATTACTATATATGGATATATCTTTCCTTTTCTTTTTTCTTTCTTTTTCTTTATCAGGGCGATAGCGGCAGTCCCCTAACTTACAATAATCAACTTGTCGGTGTATTTTCTTGGACCAAGCCGTGTGCAGTGGGTTCGCCCGATGTTTATACCAGAGTTCATCAATTTATAGATTTCATTAAAAATATCACGCAATTGGAAAAGGATTAACACGTTGCTCGATCATTTTAAATAGGGGGGGAGGGGGAGAAAAAAAAAGAAAATTAAAACGACAATTGAATTATATAACAATATTTGTATCATCAGATCCTTCGATAAACGCGGATTACAGAGAATATTCTCAAAATGTTTGAAATGTTAAAGAACACTTTCTTCTCTCTTTTAACTTATACAAATGTTCTATAACGTATGTTGAATTTACGAATAAATGATCTTTTTTTTTTCGACACGTACGCTCTCTGACGACGGAGTTGTAAACTCTCTTCGATTAGCTTGCATTCGATAATCATTCGCTCGAGACCGGATACCGATTGGATCGTCCAGTTATATTCCTAAAGTAATATTGATTGGTTTATCATTCCGATCGATTCGTTATCATTTGAAATATATTTCTTAATAAATCGTTATTTTTAACATTAAAGAGTTATCCAAATGGCGAGTATGGAAAAGCGTGTTTTCTTAGAGAACACGGTTAAAGAGGTTTGTGTCCATTATTATTCATCGAGGTAAATCGAGGAATAAAGATTATGTCGACAGTTCTTAAAATACAGATATAAAAACCTAGATTCCAGAGATGGCACAATACATACCAAATTTTATAACTAAAGAGGAAGAAGAACAAATAATAAAACATATAAATGCTGTTCCCCTTCCAAAGTGGACTCAATTAAGTTACAGAAGATTACAAAATTGGGGCGGTATACCCCATCCCAAAGGGATGATAGCGGAGGAAATACCAAGCGTGAGTAATGTTATTGCAAGTAAAAAAAAAAAAAAAAAAAAAGAAAAAAATATTATGTACAATAATAAATTTTCAGTGGCTTCGAATTTACATTGATAAAATAACTTCTTTAAATGTTTTCGAACGAGATAAGCCACCCAATCATGTATTAATCAATGAGTATTTGCCTTCGCAAGGAATAATGGTATGTATGAAGTAATTATATGCGCGTACAACCAATTGAATATCATTCATCTTATCCAGACGAACATTTATAGATCATATTTTTAGAAATTTGAATTTTTAACAGGCACACTCGGATGGTCCACTTTTTTATCCAATTGTAACCACCATCAGTTGCGGTTCTCATACTCTTCTAGATTTCTACAAACGTAACGATATTATGGAGGTATATGATCGTTAAAGTTTGCGAAATATAATATTGCTAATACATACTATGCGTGCATGTATACATACATGTACGTATATTTTTCTTTTTTAGCCGCAACAACTTAAATTGGAGTTCAGTTTGTTGTTAGAACGTAGAAGTCTTTTGATTTTGAGAGGAGACCTGTATAATGATTATTTACATGCTATTGCGGAAACTTGTACCGATACTATTTCAAAGGGAATAATTAAAAATATGAATATGTGCGCGTTAGAATATAACGAAGGGCAGGTATTAGAAAGAGGTACAAGATTATCCTTAACTATCAGACATGTACCTAAAACTAGTAAACTGAAATTAAAAATTGGTTAATATTGAATGTTCTATATTTTGTGGTTACGCATAAAATGTTAATCCTTACGACATTTCCATAGAAGTTGTATCGGTATCTTCATAATTTTCTAAACTAATATCCATTATTTCTTCGTCGCATTCGTCTAACATTCCTTGCAAAGAATGTATAGAGGATATCAGAACGTGAAACTGTTTTCTTCGCATTTCTAATTTGTGCTCCAATTGTTCAGATTTTTCCTTTATTAAAAAATTAACTTATATCGTCTCTTCGTATGCGCGCGCGCGCGTGTGTATGTGTGTGTGTGTGTGTGTGTGTGTGTGCGCGTGCGTGTGTGTGTGTGTGTGCCCGTGAGTGTTAAGAAGTTTCTTAATAAAATTCATTGTTTCATTACCTTCAGATTTCCCAATTCTTGACGTAGCGTAGCAAGTTTCTCATTGGTTTCCAATCTATCCGGTTGTTCGTTAATAACCTTTGCCAATACGTCATACTCTATTCTATTTTTTCTTACACGTTTAGCTTCGTGCAATTCTACTTTTGTCTTTTCTATTTCTTTTTTGGCTTCTTCTATTTGTATTTCGATTTCATTCGATAAATTACTATAACTCTTCAATTCTTCTTGGCTCATGTTTGAAACCAGCCTAGATTTTCTCTGCGCAAATTCACACTGGGCAAGTTGCGACAGCATTCTCTCGTGTAATGTGTTGTCGGCGTCAGGACTGTTTATCCATTTTATAAATGACTTTAACAACATATTTATTCGACGGTCATCTCCAGTACCATCCCCATCTATGAGTAATCTTCTGCGTATTACATCTTCTAAAAAATGAATGTTTAGGTATAAAGCTCGAGTGTAAATACGACTATATTTATAGGTTATTACTTATAGTACTCATAAATATTTTCTTTTTTTTTTTTTACATTACTTAATTGTTACATTATTTGAACTACACTATTGCATTGCAAGTCTCTTATGTATTTATTTACCTACTAATTTGCATTTTATTTAACGAATGGAAAGAAATTTATTGTATAATCTTGATAAAATATAAAAGTATAACGCAGTATTCGACTTACCGTCGCACATATTGGTATTTTCATAAATTCAATAAATAAATATAATTTATAGAATCTATGACAGAAGAAATTATAGAAAATTTTCAGTTTCGCTTGACGACAACTAAAGTCGGTTTATCACTTTTCGCACATGCGACTTCTGCGACAGACATGGATGAAATATCAACTAGAAGGGCGGATAGGTAAGCACTGTTATCATTAAATCGCTTATTGAATCGGTTTACAAGCAAGCTTTAGATCATAGTCCCCTCTCCCGGGTAATTCGACAATCGAGTTAGCGCGTGACAGAAATTTTTTTGTACGTAGTAAAAGTATTAATACATCTGGAAAACAGGATGAAAAACTTATATGCCACATAAAGGAAGATCATACAATAAATGTGAATCGGTCAACAAAAATTGCATTTCTTCCTAAAAATGGTTTATGTACGAAAATGAAGTTTTTCCAACAATTTCAAAAGGCCATGTTCTCGTTCAAAAACCTTCGTTTTTAAAATTAGACTTTGCCCATAAAAATGGGTCAAGAATAAAACGCCCGATCAAATGTTTAAATTTTGTTTTTGACATTTTTCGTGTAGAAAAAGTTGTATAGTGCAACGCTCTCTCGAAATTTGCGGCAAAAGAGAAGAAGGTCATAACCCTACTACTGATTTTCGATGAAGCGTACGTAAATAACTGACGCTTCAAGAAATGCGTCTTACAATGCTCGCATGGAAAAGCTGCGGTCACTCTTTGGACAGATGATTCTATGGCAAGAAAAAGACTTTCTTGTCCAATGTCACTTAGATTGTTAAAAACTTAAAATAATTTCAATAGTTAAAAATTTTCGTCACGATATTTCTTGGCCTTCTTTAATATCGACACATACGATCTTTTCATTAACTTTGACGATTAGTCCAAGATATAGTTTTCTCTTGTATTTCGACGCGTGACTATCCCCTTATAAATGTAAAAACTTATAAATTAATACTTTCGATAATTTTTCAATCATTTCTAAAGTCTCTAATGTACACGAATTACAATAAACTAATATTTAAACAATAGTACTACGCAGCAACGCAAGTACTACCGAGCAAATGCTTGCATATTTCTTCAATGTATTTTCAAAATTCTTTCAATTTAATTCTGACTAAACGATAAAGTACTGAAACTTTACATTGCCGATAATGCTTGTACAAGTAAATAGATATGATATAGAAAAACTAATTTCGTTAAATCCGCAAATTTATATATCAATTATCATACGTGTTAATTATATTTATTATTCTTTATCGTGAAACAAATGCGTACTGACGTCGTATCTAGCACGGATCACAGCGAGACGCACTCTATACCATTAAAGAAAGTATACATACGAAAACTTTCATTTTTTTCTATGAAATTCACACGAAAGCAATTGTTATGTACGCGTGAGAGGGAAATAAACGATACAAGCTTATACACCGATGCGATAGATGCATGACGAAGGGACAGCGTTCCTCGCTTGTATTCGTAGTTCATATTTTGTCCATACTTGTCGCTGAAGTCACACACGCTTCGAACAAAAGATAGCGAGCGAACGGCCTTAAATCATAAAACCTTCCAAAATTCCACATAGAGAGAGAGGTTATCAAGTGAACGTGATAGCCCACACTACTACTATTATTACGGTATACTATAATTAGCGACAGCGGTAGTAGTGAACAAAAGAATCTAATTAATCTTATTATAACATTATATTTTGATCTTTGTTCTATATAATTACATGCAAAACAGCACTGTAACATTATGTATGTAACTAGTAAATAATTATTTATTTCTTATATGATATTAAATATACTTTACATACTATTATACTGCGTCAATCATGAGGATGATTGTTAAACATACAGATATAACAATTTTTCAAAAACATTATATATCAATATATCTTCTTTGCGCTTAATACAATAAGATCATTGGTCCTGAATAGGAGTTGGTATACAATATATAATATTTGCAATATATATTATGAAATCTACAGTTTTTTTTCTTTTTTTTTCTTTTTTTTCTTCTTTTTTTTCTTTTTTTTTTTATATATAGTTGTTTTTGCATTTTAATGCTCTTGCTGATATATATTTTATATCTTTACCTTTAAGGTCAGGTACATTTCAAATAACGTGGTAATGACCATTTTTCTATAGATTGGTTATTTTTTCAATATAAAAGGAAAAACAGAAGTATTCCATTTATATCAATTTATGCGGGGGATGGGGGATGTTAGTCATTTTTTAACAAAACTAAAAGTCACAATTATAATTAGAATTGAATTAAAAAATCCTGATATTTTAAAACAAAGAATATGTCTGTGTGGCAAAATATAATTACTTGCAGTATTAAGCATTTAATTTGCTTTATTATTATTACTTTATTTTATTTTATTTTATTATTATTATTATTTTCTTTTTTTATACGATATACGAAACAACTTTATATCAGTTTTGCGTTGTTTTTAATTTTTTTCTTTTTTTCTCTTCTCATCTATATCTAGCCGTGTCTGAATATATTAATTCCTGTATATATTTTAATGAAAAATATTGTATTATACACGTAAAAATATAATTTACAGATTTTAGAATACGTATTATATAACAGGGCATAGATAATTGTTTCTTGTTTTGTCTGTTTTTGAAGAATTTAATAATGTCAAGGGCTATATCCTTTTGCGGAATCTTTCTTTTTTTATATTTAAGTACCCTACGAAAATAGAGATCCCTGTATATAAATTACGACTGAGATGGTTTCTTTCTCCTGCCAAATAAGTTGCTTAAAACGGAACTTCGTTTATAATCACGATCTTTTCTACTACCACTTATACTATTTTCACTTTCTGAACCACTTTCGGATGGTCTTCTACCATCTACAAGTGTAACGTTTTGAACAACATTCTGCGGTACTGCTGGTGGAGCTACGTACGGAGGTAAAGAGGCTGGTCTGGTACTAAATGAATTATTTTGTTGCTGTGAAGTCTAAAAGCCAAAGTAAATTATTGAAATGTTTATCTACAATATAAAAAATTATACGACATGAACACGATTATTTAATATTTTACCTGTCTAACATTTATCGGTGCATTCCCATATGCTGTGAACAAAAATAAAATAAATTAATTTTTATATTTCACAATTTATATCTATATAGATATATAGATATAAATATGAAAAAGTCGATTTTAATTCCATTGTTTATTACAAATAGCATGGATTTATTACAAATCCAACTTTAGATTAAATAAGGTACGAGCGGAAGAAGAGGTAGGAGATTAGAGTGAAGATGCAGAGTTGCACATGCAGAAGAATAGTATGATTATATGTAAGATGTTTCTTACATTCGGTACGAAATTTGTATGAAAATGGCTGTAATGACTGACCAGGGTCATGGGGTATATTCCAGTGAGCCATTCCGGTAGGTGGAGGGGCACTCGATGGCAGGGGAGGTGCTAATTCTATAAAACCACGAAATGTCATATGTTGCTTTCGGTGCAAATCGATCAAACCGAGGAGACGTTGGACGTTTAATTGTTCAAAGAAAAAAGCTAAGACGTACCTGGGTGTTGCGTATTCATGTCTACAGTACTTTGTCTATGCCAAACTTCGCTTGTCGGATATTGGCTAGATCCATTATGATTTAAGGTTGTACTGCGTTGTTGATACGATTGTGGTCTTCCTTGTTGTAGATGGTGTTCCGAATCTGTAGTATCGTTTTATCGCATATTTATCGCATATGGGAGTCGAAAAATATCGAAAAATTGTAAAAAACATTTCTTTCGATAAATGTAAAAACGTACGAGAAGCATAGATGATCTTACCATTTCTTCGAAATTGAACCATATTTTCGGAACTTGGTGATCGCAAAGGAATTGGCGGGGGTGCTCCTCTTGGCGGTATGGGAGGTTTATCGTTTGAATTTTGTTGATATTGATCTCTTTGACTTGCAAGTTGTTCCTGTTGAATTAGCTGCTGTTGCTGTTGTTGCGCGAGTAATTGCTGTTGCCTGTGCATTTGCAAAAATTCTGTTTGCGTTTGAGGTGGCTCCGATCTTTCCGAGGCTAAGAATAATTCTGCATTATGCGGATCACGGCGTTGTTGATTTTGTCGATGCTGCTGTAAAAATTCTATTTGCACTGTGCTCGGTGAGCGTTGATTGGAAACGACGTCGCATCTGATCACTGAATTTTTGCGTTCCATTTCGGGCGTTGATGTACGACTACTTCCGGTCGACATATTATCATCTTGATGATCCGATGGTGCGCTATGTAGCCTCTCTAAACCCTCCTAAAGGAATACATGTATATTTTATGTTTATTCATATTAAGAATGATTCATATTGTCTTGAAAATGATTACAAGTGCATCTCATCGTACCTTTTGAGAATCGTCATAGCTTAAAAGTTGCAAGCTTGGCGGCAATTTAGCATGGAATGATATCTTATTGACCCAATCTTCCATCTCTTGTTGATTTGGGGCTAAGAATAAAAATTCCGAACCATCGGTACATTTCAAGCGGAATACATTCTTTTTTTTCGTATAATCATCCGCTTTCTCGCATATCGCATTAAAAATGGTAATTGGCGCGGTGGCTGCCTTGCTAAGAGAGAAATCTTCTATGTCTTTGAAGAAGCACAATAGTTGTCCGCATAGTACTGAAATTATATCATTCATACATTTCCATTATATATCCTCCTATCGACGTTGTTATCATTTATTATCATATGGTGAGATGATAATTAAACGATCGAAAAACTTTAATCACCGGTGTAATATTGCTTCCAGGAACGAACGGCGGCTTTCTTTCCAGCGCTTTGTAATTCGTGTTTCCTTTCGAGAAGACCTTGGATCTCTACGGGCGGTAAAGCGTCCATGTTTTCCATCCTTTGGAGTTTCCTAAAGCTTTGGGTCCTTCGTCTAGTCGTGAAGCTCGGTGTACGTTTCGGTTTTTTCGTATCAACTTTCATACTTTCCGCTCTTTTTATATCCGCATTACCTATTGCAAGGAGAGGAAAGACATATCGTCGGTTAATAAATTCTTTATAAAATATGATTAATAACATTGGATAGAAGGAATGCGTACTTCGTCTCAATTTATCACCAAATACATGAGGTATACCGTGCGTTTTTTGAATCAGAGTAGGCTGCTCCGAAACTTCGACCGGAGTGGCACCTTTTAACGGCGCCAATCTGGAATACGGGAGAGGTATGACACATCGGTAAGAGGGCAGACAGTTGCTTTCTATTTGAAATAATATATCGTCGTTAATAATAATTTTTTACCTGTTGACGGACTCATGCTCGTCGACCGTCCCATTGACTTCATCGTGCGAAGCCCGATGATGAGGGCTATCCAATAATCTTCTTCTTTCCTCCTCCCGTTTTCGTTCCTCGGTTATCCTTTGTACTTCTTTACGTTTTCGTTCCTCGATCCGCGCACGTTCGATTCGTTCTTTCTCAGCTTGTCTCGCGGCCATCTCCGCTTCTTGTTGCTTTCGGAACGCTTTCTCGAGCTACGGGAGTAAACGAGTATGAGGAATTAATTTAAAGATATTCTTCATTTTTTATATATAGAATATATCATCACATATCAATCGATTACCATTGTTATACGATTTAACGCGTTGAATCTTTCCTCCTGAGCTTCTATGGTCTTCTCAAAGTCCTCGTGTTTTCTTATAAGCTCCTCCACTTGTGGAATGCTCTCGCCCAATTTACCATCGTGCAACATTGGTTCCCTACTAACGATCCAATTTTCCAAAGTTTCTGCTTCACGTTTGAACAATTGCGTGTCCAGATTTTGCTCGTATATGAGTTTCCTTTGTTCCCAAGTATCCAAAAGTATTTGTTTTCTTAAACGCAATACGGATATTTTTTCTTCGATTTCTTTTCCCAAAAAGTGGCCCTGCTCAATGAGCTCTTGGCCAGTTTTGTAGAACTTTTCAAAAGCTTCCTTTCGCGTGTCAATCTCGGTTTTATATTCGTTGTGTCGGGAAATTAGAGCTTCGGCTCCTGGAACGTCTCGCGCCAATTCCGGTGCGGTAACCTTAGCCACCATTTCGTTTATCCACGACAGCAAGTCCCTGTATTCGCCCAAATACGTTTGCAATTGTTCTGCCTGTGCCAATTTGCTTCGCCTTTGGGCAGCCTTTTCCAATAGTTCATTCCAAGTTGCTTCGGCTTCTTGGTGCTTCACATCAATGTGTATACGTGCATCTGGGAATAATTCGATCAAGCGCAATGCTTCCTCCATCAAAGATTCGACCTGAATAAAATATACAAAAAAATTTGTAAACCCCGTCGACGATCCCAGATAAATTAAGTAAGATAGATGAAAGATAGGAGAAAGATAGATGAAGTAAATTAAAAGCTCCGATCTACCTGTTCTTTTACCGCCCCCAGATCGGTCTCAAATCCCTGATGTTTCCTGGCCAAAGCTTGAATAGTCTCTAAATCGTGGCCATATCCGTCGGAACTTAGAGCTGCCTCCTTCTCTTGAATCCACGAGATCGTTTCATCGGCCGTCCTGTCGAACATGTGAACCTGTTTAGCACCCGCTAACGCGTCTTGTCGCGCGTGTGCCAATTCCTTCAGATCTTCCCATTGCTGTTTGGTTTCTTCGACTTTTCCATGTATCCTAGCCTTTTCAGGATTGTTACGTTCTATCAATTTCTGGCCTGCATCGAGTACCGCAGAAATTCGATTCTCGCTCGTCGTTAGACCAGCTAAGAAATTGTCAAATATCTGAATCAACAGCTCGACGTGTTCAACGTCACGACCGTAATCCTCCGACGCAGCGACCTAAGCAAGAAGAAGAAGAGGAAGAAGAAGATGGACGTTCAAATGATAAAAATGAAATCGTATATTACAGATCAAGAATTGATATTTTGTTGATAGAAAACTTACGGTAGTTTGATCTCCGATCCATTCGATCGCTTCATCTGCCTGTCTAATAAACTGGAAGAATTTTTCGCTCTCTAGTAAACGTTGCAATCTGTGATCCTTCAAGTTTTGTAACTCTTTAAATTTACTTTCGATTTCGGCTTGCTTCTGGCCTATATTTTTGCTATCGAAATGGTGCCTCTCTATTAAACCATGGGATAGTTTCTTAAGATTATCTATGGTACTCTCGAAACCCGACAAATCACGTTCTATCCCTTCCAATTTCTTAAGCAAAGACTGCACAGAATCCTCGTCCTTTCCATAATCCGTCGATGTTACTTGCGGATTTTTCTCTCTTATCCATTGTTCAGCTTCGGCAGCTTCGGCATAGAACTGCAGTAGTCCAAAAAAAAGAAGAAAAACAAAAAAGGAAAAAAGAAATAGGTATTATAGCAAAGCGTATTCGCTAGAGGAATAATAGGAGCAATAAAACATTTACCATTTGTGACTCGACCGCATCCAATAAACGCAGCTTCCGGACACTCGCCAAGTCTCGAAGATGTGAAAGATTTTCTTGCAATTCTTGCGACAATTTTTCTATTTTCTCCGATGCGAAATGACCGCTTCTTATCATGGCCGTTGCCCTACTGATCAAGGAACCCACCACTGGTTCTCGGGATATCAATTCCGCTTCCAAAGCATGATGTTTCTTTTGAAGTCTTTGGACTGTCATCAGCGAACTACCTAGATCATTACTTGCGGCTAAAGGTTCTTTTTCCGATAACCAATGTAGCTCGTCTTCTACGTCCGCTACAAATTGGTGCAATAATTTAGCATCTTCTAAATTATCTCTTCGTATTTGCATTGGCTCTTGCAAGCTGTGGTACCTATTGATGGTGGCCGATGCTCTTTCTTGAATTTCCTCGGACATAAAGTGATTTGATTTGGCAAAATTTGCCGCCGTCTCCTTGATCGATTCGCATGCCTCGTTATGTCCCAAAACGTCGTTTTCTAAATTGGTGTGCCTCTTTAAAAGATTCGCCACACTGGAAAGATCTTTACCGTGATCTTCCGATTGCAATTGCGTTTCGACCTCGTCCATCCAAGCCTCGAATTCGTCTAGAGTTCTATTGAAGAGCAATGCTTGATACGCATCGTTCAATCTGTTCTTCTTCAATTCGCTCGTTTCTTGTAATAGACGCCACTCCGCTTCCAAGTCATCCAAACGCTCTTGTATTTCTTTAGAAGCATAATGGTTATCCTCGATGAGTGCCTCCCCTATTAAAACATTATATTTATCTTATTACTTATTTTATTTTTGTTCTTTTGTTATTCGATAAGAACGAATCGTCGGCCTTCGATAAGCTTCTGTCATAAGCTTCCCTTACCTTCGTTAACAATCGACGATATCCTTCCTTTATTCGCTATTAATTCGCTTTCAAAGGCAGCGTGTTTTTGTATTTTACTTTGTAGATTAGACGAGTCTCGGTAATTTTCATCGCTTGCCACCTGCTGCTTCTGATGCAACCATCCCTCGACTTCGTATATATTTCGAAGAAACTGATGCAAATGATGGCTTTCCAGTAATTTTTCTCTTCTGGCCGTGGCGCTGTTTCGCAATCTGTCTCTTCTAGAGCAAACGGACGCTAATCTCTGTCTAATTACGTTAGCGTCGGCATGTTCTTCCGCCAGTATGTCATTTGCAAATTTTTCCAATTCCTCTATTCTTCCCAATTGAGATACCAGCATCTTCTCGAATTCTTCGTGTTTACGGAGCAACGTTTCGACGCCCGACAACGATTCGCCGAGATCGTCGTTATTGAGAAACGCTTCCTTCATTGCGAGCCAACTGTCCGCTTGGTCAGCCTAAAATATACGACCATAAGGAGGGACAATTTTGTTTTTCTCTTATTATTATTATTATCATCATCATCATCATCATCATCATCATCATCATCATCATCATCATCATCATCATCATCATCATCATCATCATCATCATCATCATCATTATTATTATTATTATCTCTTTCCTACCTGTTCTTTGAACAATTGTAATTGATGTGCCTGCGTCAATTTTTGTCTACGATCCTCCCACGCGTTTATTAATTTCAACCTAAGCTCCTCAAGATGTTGCAGGCTATCTTTAACCTCCTCGTCGATCGAAACCAATTTCTGTCCGTGTTCCTTCAATGCCTTAAACGTATCCTGTCTACCATCGATCTCTGCTTTTCTTTCCTGATGCAATTCCAATAAAGCTTCGGCCTCTGAAATGGTAGTAGGTGGTTCCGACTCGTCCATTCGTTTAATCGTATCGGCAACCCAAATTTCTAATTCATGCAAGTCTGCTTCGAACTTGTGCAACGTGTACGCTTGATTCAAAGCTTGTCGACGATGCTGAGTTAAACGTTGCAAGTCGGCCCAATTTGATACTACTTCCGACAGCATAGCGTTTATTTCGCTAGCTTTATCTGGATATTTAAGCGAAAGCTTTCGTGCTTCTTCTCTATGTTCCTAAAAGAGGAAATGAGAGAGGATTATTAGTTTTTTTTTTTTTTTTTTTTTTTTTTTTAACTTAACAGCCAAACAAAAGAAATAATAATAAAAACAAAAAGAACTTGAAAATATAGCATAATGCATGACGTACGTTCAATTTGCCTTCTATGGCAGTCATATCTCTTTCCATTGCTTCCTGTTTCCTTTGCAACTGTTCTACGGCAGGTAAATCTTTACCAACGTCGGCGGTATTCATGGCAATCGATTTTTCCATCACTCTTTGATTAGTATCGTCGATGTCTCTATTGAACAAATGAATCTCTAATGCACCCGCTAAGGTCTCCCTGTACGCACTTAGTGCACCTTGCAAACCTCTCCATTTGTTATTGAAATTGTCACGACGCTGTTGTATGGTCTTTGATTCGTTATCACGACCCTAACGAGAAACAAGTATACAATAATACGGTCACAGTGATACACTTCACCAAAACGATTTGTTCTATGGCAAAATCTATATAGATATGTTTTTTTTTACCTGTTTCATAAGTTTATCGGCTAAAGCATTTATCGCTTTTATTCGCGAGTCATCCACCCTCATGTCGCTGTCGACATCGTCCAATTTCCTTTGAAGACTCAAGCAGTGCTCATAATCTTTACCGGTATCACCCGCCTGAACCATCATTTCCTTATCCCTTATCCAGGCTTCGATCTTCTCAACTTGATTGTTAAATTCCAATATGTCTTGCGCTTCCTCGAGGCCTCTTCCACGATTTCCCGACTCTACGAGTAATCTTCGCCAAGAGGAATACAATTGTTCCAGTTGTTCGTGAATTTCACAACTCGCAGGATGTTTTTGTCCCAACAAAGTTTCCCCTTTGGCTGTTATCCATTATGACATAAATAATAAATAAATGCGTATCAATGGAAACACAATAATTCTTTTAAACGAAAACGAAAGTTTACCTTTTATTTCCTCGATTCTACTTTGATTCGCTGCCAGCTCTGCTTGGAAGGCTTGATGTTTCTGTAACTTTTTGATTTTATCCTCCAAACTTGATACCTCACCTTTCGACGTTTCGGCCTCCAACTTCTTTTGTTTCTCGCCAATCCAAGATTCTGCCTCTCCAACGTCTCTGACGAACTGAGCGTGAAGCAAACTGGCCTCCAATTTCTTTCTACGCGCGTCGCACAAGTTGCGAATTTTGATTCGCCTTTGTACGACCTCGTTCAATCGTTTTGCAATTGTGGGCGAATCAAAGTGATTTTGTGCCAAGAGCTTGTCTCCGTGTTCTTGCAGGGCAGTCAATTTTTCTTCTTGGGTGACGAGTAACTTTTCGAACTCGTTGTGCTTCTTCATTTGTGCATCGACTTCTTCGACCGACACGCCAAAGTTGTCGCCGCTGAGGCCAGCCTCTTGGGTGCTAGAGAGATTATCTAATTGCTTAGCGTCTCGTAGGAAAAAGTGTAGATCTATCAATTGATCTAAATGGACTTTCTTCTGTTGCCAAGCTGTGTGAAGTTTTTGTCTTTCGTCTAACAGTTGATTACATTTCTCCTCCACTTCCTGAAACATTACATTTGCCCTAGCACGCGAGTCAAATTCCAACGAGAGAAATATATCGTTTTCTTTTCTTTTTTTTTTTGTTTTTTTTTTTTCTTCTTATCATTATAAAACTTACCGTAGCCGCATAATGACCGGTCTGCACCATAGCTTCGCCTAGATCGAGGACCGAACTGAAGCTATCTTCTCTCGCTTCTATTTCACCCTTCAAAGCTTCGTGTTCCGCCTTTAACATTTGTGCACTTGCAGCGTCTCGAACTTTGTCTTCGGTCGACATGGCGGCACGAAGACCGGCGGCCCAATTCATCAAATCCCTTACCTTAAGTCAATGATTTCGCAATGGTTCATTATTACTACAATGTGTACGATCTTTCTACGCAAGTAAGTAAGTACTTGAACGGAAGTGAAAAAAAAATTACTTGAGTCAGGAATCTCTGCAGATCGCAACTGGCTTGTAACTGATCCCTTCTGTGAGCTGATCGCTCTTTCAAATCTTCCCAATGTGCGACAACGATTTGTTGTTGTTGATCAATATGCATGGCATTGTTACCCGGATAATGGACTTGCAATCTCGACGCATCCTCTACCAAAACTTGTAGCTGCGCTTCCAAGGCTACAAGATCATTTTCAAATCCTTCGTGTCGTCTGATAAGCGCCAGTACGGAATTTAAGTCGCGGCCTAAATCCTCCGGCAAAGCTGCTTCTTTTTCTTGGATACGAGACAAAGCTTCGGCAACGTCTCGATGGAATCTATGAATTTCTCCAGCAGCTTGCAAGCGTTGCTCACGATTGCGAATCAAATCGAGAAGATGTTGCCAGGATTCTCTGATAAAATTGGAATTCTAATAGAGTATGGGGGATAGTTTGTAAACGGACAGAATGAAATGAAAAATTCATCGGACTATCTACTCGTGCGCAATAATTAATAACATTCTACGCTACAGGCATATCTGTTAAATGTTAAAAGGTTATTACAAATAGTATGACAGGCTTATAGGACTTACCGAATGATCGTATGTTGCTTTCGTACCTGAAGGACAGGATCATCTTCGTCTTGCCTATATCAAATTACATATACAAAATACAAAAGTAGTTAGTATCCCAGCACCCTAGTAGCAAAGTTATCTAGGATGCATAAAGCAATCGCTCGAGTTATTTATGTTACAATCGGATCGAGGCATAAACTACTATATATATATATATATATCGTTAAATATCGTTATAAAACCAACAACTCCATACACCCCATCCGCCCAAACCCCTGATGATCTGGCCAATGTAAAGGGTAGGTAAATTGGATTATTGTAGAAAGTGCGTATATAGAGGGAAAAAGAAAAAAAGATAATATTTAAATTTAATATTACTCTTTTAACTTACCCCAATTGTTCTTGTCGTTTTTCAATGTCTTGAATGTAGGGGCTCTCGTTCGCTATTAACTTCCTGGCCAATTCTTCGCACTGATTAAATCTCTCCGAACCGGCTTCTATTCTGTGCTTGAAGTCATTAAATTTAGCTTGCAACGCCAACAAGTGTTCGTAATCCTGTCCGTAATCCTCAGAAGCAGCAGCTTGCTCTTGCTCTTTGATCCATTGTTCCAATTCTCTACTTTCCAGGAAGTATTCGTGTCTATACATGCTCTCCATAAGACGTTGCTGCCTTACCGTTGCTAATTTTTGCAACGCTCTCATTTGCTGAGCGATCGCCTGTTGCTTATTAGCTATAGCTTTACTATCAGGATGTTTAGCATTGATCATTGCAGCCGCCGTATGTCCCATTTCTGATACGATGCCGTTGTAAGTGTCTAATTCGAGTTCTACCGCCTGTAATTGAATAAACGACAAATGTATGTTATTTCAACGGAAAGCAACGATTGCATTGTCAAATGTTAATTTGACGTTGGCGTAGTGAAACGACAATATGCATTATTGTACCTTGTGTTTCGTCAACAATTTAGTGGCTGCATCACGATCTCTTCCATAATCGGTCGAGCTGAGCACATCGTTCTTTTCGTTTAGCCAACTTTCTACTTCTCCGGCTTCGAAGAAGAATTCCTGAGCCTTCAATGACAGGTCTAACGCCTTACTTCTTTCTCCCGCTTTATCTTGCAAATCTTTCCAAGCGTCGTCCAACGAGTCGCACAGCTCCCGTATCTATATCAAATTTATAATATATCGGCGTTAAGTCTTTTTCTTTCACGGTTCAAGCCATGCTGCATATACTCTGTAATTTCGTCACGTACCAATTACACGTACATTAGTAACGAGAGAGAGAGAGAGAGAGAGAGAGAGAGAGAGAGAGAGAGAGAGAGAGAGAGAGAGAGAGAGAGAGAGAGAGAGGACGAGTAGGAGCGAAAAATAAAATAAAAGAAAAAAAAAAAATAGAAAGAGATGCGGAGGTTCGTCCTGTACTCCTGCGCGCAAGATTTCTCGGTATTTCTCAAGAAAGAACATAAGCGGACGAAAATGAAAAAAGAAAAGAAAGAAAGAAGGAAAGAGAGAAAGAAGGAAAGAGAGAAAGAAGAAAGAAAGAAGGAAAGAGAGAAAGAAGAAAGAAAGTTTTATCGTTGTCGTGTGCATTTTGTGGTAACACCGGAGTAAAACAAAAAATCGTTCGTTATTTGATGTGAGGCACAAATAAATCATCAGCATGCATACACCTTCTTACCTCTGCATACCGAGTATTCTTGGGAGGTGTTCCAGCTATGCAAAAATGATCATTTCTTACTCTCATCTCGCCCTTCGTTTTCTTTCTCACGATTGAATCGTTTGAAAGGTAGGCGCGAATGCGGTATGAAAAAAGTGTTCAATAATATATATATATATATATATATATATATATATATTATTGTATGGATTTAGAAGGATACCTTCTTCCTTTCGGGATGAGCCTGCTCGATAAGCGCTTGTCCCGAGGCCAAAGTTTTGTCTATCATCGGTCGATGGCCCGCGATCTCAGCTTCCAATTTTTTGTGCTTTTTGTGTAAAGTCTGAGCTTGATGTAAGTTTTGTCCGAGCGTCGTCGAGGAGGCTTGCGGCAAGTGATCCTTTATCCATTGCAATTCGGCATCCAATTCGAATCCAAACTTGTGGAAACGTAAACTTTCCTCCAACGCTTCGCGTCGTCTTTTCGCAGGTTCCTTTAGACTACGGAATCTATACGAATGCATAATGATTAATTTATTTAATTGAATGCAATCATACGTACGACAATGAAAACGTCTACGTACTTTCTCTGAGTAGCCTGACTAGTTTTTAATATATTCGCGGCATCGAAATGACCTTCGTGTGCCATTTCCTGACCCATGGCTACAAGGTCATCCACTTTTTGCTCCCACTGACACATGTCACTTTCAAGGGTTTGATGCTTCTTCAATAATTCCTTGCAACTTCTAAGATCCGTTCCGACCTGTTTGCTTTCCAAACAATTCTCAATTTCTTCCAATTTCAGCCTGGCATCTTCCATCGTACGATTGTAACCGTGTTGAGAGGCCGCTTGTCTAAGCCTACGGCCTTTCTCCAAGGAGAGTGCAACCAATCGATCCCATTGATCATTCAGATCTTTCAACGTTTCCCCTACGTCGTCCGATCTGTAATTTTCCTCCGATATAAGGGCTTTCCCTGCCTTGTTGACCGCTCTTAATTGGCCTTCGTTGGCCCTTAATTCCCTTTCGAAGGCCTCGTGTTTCTGGAGTTTGCGTTCCAAGTTATTCAAATCGCGATAACTTTCGTCGGACGCTGTCTTCATTTTATCGCTCAACCAGTCACGCAAATCGTCGACCTCGGCCGAAAATTGTTGATAGTGTTCCGACGCCTTTAGAGCCGCTCTTCTCCGTTGCGCTGCGTCTTTAACGGCCATTCGACGAGCCAATACTTGATTTCTTCTTTCGTCGATGCTGCAAGCATGTGATTATTTATTATTAAACGTTTAAACAGAGAAATATTAATTAACATCGATTATAATTATACTTTTCAACCCACTAGTTTTTGTCATAATGATCCTGAGCGATCAGCTTGTCGGCAGTGTCGCTGAATGCTTTCAATCTGTCGTCCTGAGCATGAAGAGTATTATCGAACTTTTCGTGTTGCTTTAGCAAAGCCTCGACGTCGTCCAAAGATTCGCCAAGATCGGTAAATTCCAAGAATGCTTCGTGAGAGCTTGTCGTGGCTTCGATTTGATCGGCTTCTCGGTTAAATTGTTGCAATTCCAAACACTGCTGCAGCCACTCTTCCTTCGCCATCCAATCGGACGTTACCGATTGGTACAATCCATGAAGCTTTTCCAATCTTTCTCGAACGTCCGTCAAAGCTGGATTGCGATGTAAAAGCTGATTTCCAAGCTCCTCGACTTCCCGGAACCTAGAAAAATATTGCTACGTTATTATATATCCATCCCTCACACTTCATCGAATCGTAAATAAATGTTCTCGAAAGTAATTGATAAATATCGCAACTACGAACTCGTCCTCGCGCGTCTTTATCTCCTCTCCGAGTTCCATGTGCTGTTTTCTCAATTGCTCGGCAGTAGCCACGTCTCTGACCGATTCTTCGGCCTTCATCGTTTCCTGCACGTCCGCGGCCCAGTTGATCAAATTTTTCGAACTGTTCATGAATATCTGTTGACCGACGGCATCTTCCAAACGAGATCTACGCTCCTTCGCCTTGCTCTGCACTTTGTTCCACAAATCTTTGATCTCGTTTTGTCGGGCATTCACGTTGTTGAGCTCGTGAGGATAAGAACTCTTAACGCTGTTAGCTAATAGATTTACCTTTCTTACCTGTGGACGCGTTAAGTATCAACGAATTAAAAGGATTAAGAAAAGAGAGAGAGAGAGAGAGAGAGAGAGAGAGAGAGAGAGAGAGAGAGAGAGAGAGAGAGAGAGAGAGAGAGAAGTATTGGTATTCGTAATCACGAGAAAACATACTTTCTCCTCTACCGGCGCCAACTCCCTCTCCAAATGCTGATGTCTCCGTTGTAAAGCTTGAACCGTTTTTAAATCGGGTCCAAGTTCCGCGGTATCCAGTTGCGTTATCTTCTCCAACATCCAATCGTGAGCCTCGTCGCACGTTCTGTTAAATAATTCCACGCTAGAGGCACCCTCCAAGCTCTTCTCCTTTTGCGTTTTCAACCAGTTCAAATGGTCCCAAAGTTGATGGATGTGCCTTTGTCTGGCCTTAACCTTGTCCAACTGACTATGTCCCTGTCTGACGAACTCGTCGACCGCGGCGTCTATCGCCTCGACACGTTTACCCGAAGCCGATAGGTCGGTCAAGAATTTTTCGTACTTTCGTTTGGCCGTTTCGACGTTGTCGCGCGGATCGTCTGTCCGAAGCATCTTTTCCTTGTCCTTGATCCACTTTTCGAAATCGTCGCATTCTCGATAAAAACCGTACAATCTAATGGCGTCTTCCAACAAGGCATGACGCTTAGATGCCAATTCTTGCAATTCCCCGTACGTGTCGTTTATCTTCTTTTGCCGTTTCTCAACGCTATCGCCATCGTTGACCGCTTTGCGTTTGATCGGTTTTACCGTAGACTTTATTGACTTTACCCTTCGTACCGGCACGACCTGTTTAACCATCTTGGTCCTCTTGACCCTCTGCGTAACCCTAACCTTCTCCGGTCGTCTCATTTGAACGGACACTACCTTGGGTTCGATTTCACGGACGTAATTGGCAGGGACGAAACCGTCGGTGCCGTCCGCCTTCCTGACGCTCCACCAATCCGAATTGGTCTTATTCAATAAGAACATGACCTCGCCCTTGGCCATGTGCATGCCTTGACCGGTGAACGGATACATGCTCTTTACTTGCGGCACCAATTTTTCTTCGTGAACGGTTCTTGGCTCTAATCGCTCGACGATTTCGTCGACCCATTCGTCCTGAGGTACCAATCGTATTTCCTTGCTCCACTCCTCCTGTTCCAATTCCGCGACGGGTTCGGGATCGGCCGACAATTCGAGCGTCGATATTCCCGACTTTATCAGTTTCTCCGCTTGCACGTTCAAAGATTGCACGTCGCCCCTATAAGCGTTCAATTCCCCTTCAAGATCTTTGTGCCTTTGCAAGAGCGCTTGGGCACTTGGCTCGTCCACGCCGTAATCTTCGGAAGCAACTAGAGCCATTTTCTCGTTCATCCAGGAGTCCGCCTCGTTCGCGTCGGCATAAAATTGGAACGCTTCGGCCGCGTCGTCCAATTGCTTCTTCCTCAAGGCAGCCAGTTCTTCTAAAACCTTCCAATGTTCTTGCAGCGAGTCAATGCGATTTTGAATTTCCAACGAGGACGGATGATCGTCGTCTATCAATCTTCTACCGGCCTCGCACAATTGTTCGGATTTTGGTCTGCGTACCTTCATCTCGTCCTGCAACGCTTTATGCTTTTGTTGCAAAGAAATGACGGCGCGCAAGTCCTTCGCCGATATTCCGGCTTTGCATATGCGTTGTTTCTCGATAAGCCAAGATTCCTCGTCCTCGTGATCTTGCAAAAAGTGAAAAAAGTTTCGAGCGTCCTCGAGACGGGCCTTGCGCTCTTTACTGTACTCTACGAGCTCGTCGTAGGCACGATTCAGGAGATCCAATTTTTGCTTCAAAAGCGGTACCTCCTTGCTCTGCGGCTGTGCCAAATGTTGGGCCGCCTGTCTACCCAAACGCCTTTGACTCTCCCCTAATGCCGTCACCTGCAATTCCTGCAAACTGTGTTTCTGCAAAAGATCCTCCACGCCCAATAGGTGAGGTCCAACGTCGGTGCTTTGGAAATTGAGCTGTAACTCTTGAATAGAGGCAAGAGTCGTGTCGATTTCCCTCATCAAGCTCATCAAAGAGGAAAGAGCAACAAGATTGGACTTGTGATGATCCAATAGGGCCAACAATTCTTTCCATCTTTGCAATACCTCCTGTTCCCTCACTCTAACTCTTTCTAATCCATGATAATTCTCCCTAACCAATTCCTCCGACATGTTCGTCAGATCGTGAAATCTCTCTTCTCGAGCGAGAATGTCCGCGCTTATTGCCTCGTGCTTCTTCACCGTGGCGTCTACCTGGGCCAGATTACTACCGTATCTCGGATCGGTCAAAACCTGAATCATTTCCTTTAGATAGCCTTCCCTGAGTACGCTCTTTCTCTCGAACTTGTAATTCAATTGTTCCAATCTTTCCTGACGCAAGAGTTCCGTCCTAAGGGCGACTTCTCGGCGATGTTCCGCCCTTTCCAACTCGACCCAATTCCTTTCTATATCGTGAACGAGTTGACCCTCTTGCGGCGTGAACGCCGGCTGATTCAACGATTTCAATTGCGTGTTTATGTGAAAATACAAGGCCTCTATCTCCGATCGTTCTTTGTACTTGGGTGGCTTTTCCACTGTTCTGTATTGTTTAAAGGCCAATAGCTCCCGTTGAATGCCCTCCAACGAATTCGGAAAATTTCGATTTTCCAAATCTTGTATCTTCAATTTGATCCATTCGAGTAGATCGGTGGTCAATTTTTCATAATGGATCTTCATCTTGTCGGCATCCATCATTTGACCAACGATCTGAAAAAATGCATATAGACGTGAAAGAAACGACGATCTATGGGGATCGACCGTCCCAAAACCGTCCCCTCAGCTCGCGCTCTCACATATATACATACATACAGTAGAGACATGCATACACATACATATATACATGTATATATATATATATATATATATATATATATATATATATGTATGTAGCTTATACCTACGTTCGCGATTCTCTTTCCGCTTTTAATTTCGTTCTTCATCCTGGCGAACGTGTGATAGTACGACGCAACGTACGTGATGATGGACTTCTCGTCCGGTCTAGCGGTATCGACGTCCTCGGCATCCAACAACCTGGGAATACTGAGCTCCGAATGTGCCACGTCGAAAGCATAATTCAAGTTGTCGATGTTCTTGTTTTGCTGCAATTCCGACCAATTGACCAAGTCCGGCCTGTGTGCGTGGATAAGAGCATTGAAACCGAGACCGCTTCTCCACGAACCTGTTCGACACGAATTACGTCTTTACTTACTCTCCTTCTTCTTTTCTTTATTCTCGTCTTGCGCACACTCTCAACTACACATTTGCTGCCATAACGTTTGCGATAATGAATATCGTCGAGTTTCTTACTTTGCCATTACGAAGTTTGACGATAACGGGGCGCGCGCTAATTAAAATCTCGTCAAAAGGTCGTTACTCACCCGTAAAATCTTGAATGTTAACGCCAGGATAACCATTGGTTTTCCTTTGGCACCATAGTAATAAAGCATCCTTTGCCGACTTCTTCTCGCTGCTGTCATTTTCCTCGTCGACGTCGATCTCGATCTCTTGTATTTGAAATCTCAGGATGATGGTCCAGATCAATCCGAGGATCAGTCTAGGATTTCCATCGACTATGTCTTCCGCTCCTATACTTTCCAACCGAACCTAGAAAATATTATTGTATGATACGAGTATGAGAAAACTTTCTTTCGTTCGTTCGTTCGTTCGTTCGTTCGTTAATGAGAAATATATGGTTTTCTCGTCGAAGACGTCTTACACAACGTGTAAGAATATCAGGGAGAAGATTGATTCGAAGAGATTAAATCTATTTTGTTAAGAAAGTACGAGCAATAAGTATTGTGAGTTAGCGTAATTAGAAACTTGGTCGACTTGACGCGTACGATGTTCTCGCTCGTTAAGAGAAACTAAGAGAGCAATTATTTTCCTTCCGAAGGGCTCTCTATCCGCAAAAGAAAGGGATACTGAAGGATTAAGAGGCAAGACGATTTTGGAGAAAAAGACGCAAGAGGGAATCCTGTCTTGGGTGTATTTCGGGGCACGTTATTATGGTCAGTTAATCGCGGTACGTGCCTCGCGACGTTCTCGCGAATGCTGGAATGCCGTCCGATCACTTGTGCCGCTCTATCAAGGCCGCTGGGAAATGGAAATTATTGCTTTTGCCGGGCCGACCAAGCTCTACGTTCGCTCGGGACGAGACGAGAACTCCTTCGATACAAAACAAAAGAAAAGGTGGAACGTCACCGTTAGTAGGTGAGCGTCACGGTGAACGGAGGAGGATGGCTACGAGGAATGGAGGAGAACGAGAGACCAGCTCGTTCTCTTCTTGAGAGGGGAGTGTCGTCGACGTGCACTCAAACTCGTTTCTTCTACACCACCAGGTAGGTAGCATTATCCTCTCCTCTTTCTATTCCGGAAAAAGAGCAAAGAAATAATAAAATGATCTTGTCCGTATCGCTACCGGGATCTCTTTTGCCTACGGATACCAAGCCGACTTACGGTTTAATGCGTGAACGAAGCGGGAACGTTTGAAAATCTCCTCCGTATAAGTTTAACGGAAGAAACACGTGAAATTAATTTCCGTTCTCCGAGAGTTTCGTCTATGTTAGCGCACTTTACCACCTTGCGTACGCCAACATTTCTTCCCAACCATCTCGTAATCCCTCTTGCGTAACATTTTCAAGATTTGCGCGCTGCATTCTTTGCGCTTGAGAAAGTTTACAATCGCTTCTTGATTCTATGATGAAGCACCGCTAGTCTACTGCCCACACCGGAACCGTTTCCTCGTCGGTGGAAGAAGACTTTTTTTTTCAAGAAATCACCGAGCACGGAGAAACAATTCTCGCGATAGTTAATATTTTCGAGTTTCCGCTGGTTTCTCTCTCTCTCTCTCTCTCTCTCTCTTCCACCCCCCTCCTCCGTCCATTGATAAAGGGATGAAGAATCCCGGTGAAAGTAAAAGAAAATGCAAAGTAAGAGATAGAATCGTGCCTCCTCTTCTTCCTTTTTTTTTCCTTTTTCCCCGCGAAAAGGAAAACGCACGATCAAGTACTCCGTCTCGAGAATTCGAGATAACGCGGGTTCGTGTAAATCGATCGCGAATTACGATCTATTTCGAGGCCATTATTTTCTTCTCCGATCGGAGAAGAATTTCTCTCTCCGAGCCCTCGGTAGTCGGACGTAAGACAAGTCGATGCGCAAGGCGTTTCGAACGATTTCATTACTCGACTTCGTCTTCATGGTCGTCGCGTTACGCGAACAAAATCGATATCCACTCGCGTCTCTTTCTTCTTCTTCTTCTTCTTCTTCTTCTTCTTCTTCTTCTTCCTCTTGTTCTTCGAAGAAACGAGCTTCGAGAGGAACGCGTGGTCCTTTGGCGCACGATCGATAAGACGTATCGCTAGCAATTTGTCGACGATGAAAAAGCGACCGGAACCAGGAGAGTCATGATTCATTCTCCTCGATTATCGAACGATCCTCCTCATGAGAGGCTAATGAGAGATCGTACGTTCGCAACGAGTCGTACGTTAGACCATTTAAGCGATATAACATAAATCTATCGACGCCGACAAATTATTTTTTCATTTGTTCTTCCCGTACGCATTTCATATTTATTTAACATCGTTGGATAATTTATCATTATACATTTTTGGGAATAACGACGACACCAACCGATTCTTATTATTCGAGTAAGTATTAATCGTCGTAGAATCGACCTTTGAATTTCCATCGTGCCAAACTGCGTGCACTCACGTTAAAAGTCGAGCTTCGCCGACGTATGAATAATGAATGAACCTCGGTCGCTGCATCGTAAAGCGCGAGAATACGGTACACCGGTTGTTGCGTCTTGCGGCCAAAAACGAAGGATATAAGCGTGTCGTCGTATTCGCACCGTTTCGCGATCCCTTCTTTTCATCCTCCAATGTCTCGTCTAATCCTTCCTATCGTTGCGCTTTCCGCAAATCGATGGCCCGCTAATGGGAAACATTAAGGTTCGAACTTAAATACACGGTTCGTGTACGCATCTAGGTTCGCCAAGTCGAAGGAATGGGAATAGCATTCCTAATGCATTTAACGTGGAATGCGACTCCTACGTCGAACGTTCACTGGATCGACCGAGAGGCGAATGTGCACGTGCGCGCATTGACCGTTCGACCGCGCTCTCTCGTTCTTTCTATGCTTCTACGAGCTTTAGTTTCGAAGATCGAACGTTACATGCGATTGCACGCGTAGATACAGTTCATGAAGGGAAAAGAAGAAGAAAAAAGGAAAATAAGGAAGGAAGAATGAGGGATCGCCGATAGGCACGCGTTAACGCGCGAGACTAAGGTTAAGAAGAATTTTTTTATTGCATTTTACTGCGCGATACCACGAGCACCTCTTTAGTTTCAGTGTAGCGCGCCTTAAATCAGGAAAGTACAGGAAAGTCGTTTGCAACGTGCTGCGCAATCCTCCCGTTCCTCTTCACCCTTCCTCTCTCTCTCTCTCACACCATTTCTCTCCTTTCCACGTGCACCTTTCCAGTTCAACCGTCTTTATCTCTTTAAAAGCCGGGCCGCGTAGCGGTTTTCCTACGTCGTCGTTTCGCACACAACCAAAGCTCGTACATTCTTGCGAGAACTAGGAATGTGAATCGGAGCCACGCAGATGACAAGTCGAGAAAAGGAAAAAGATTACTTCTTCTTACGAACGATATGTTCTGCCGTTTATTTCTTAATTTCCAACCAGAGAAGAGAAGCGAGAAGCAATAGCCTGCAGCTGCATGTCTACGGCAAGACGAGCATAAAGGCAAAGGAGGACCTTACTTGAATGTCTTTCTAACGGGGTTCTCCGCTATTCCATAACCTTCCATCTTCCTTTCCTCTCTCTCTCTCTCTCTCTCTCTCTCTCTCTATATATATATATATATATATATATATATATATATATATATATTTCTCTCTCTTGGTTTCCTTTTGGATCCGCGATCTCCTTGCGGCATCACCGATGACGCTGTTCAACCTTGTACTACTCCATAATCATTCACGATATAGCATCGTGCACGTGCACTTGTCCCTAACGGCGTCTTGTCGAATATCGATCGATAGTTTCACTCTTTATTACCAGTGTTTTTCAATTTTCACCCATCGTGAATCGTTGCAAAATAACGTCGACGATGAAACTCGTTAGAAGAGATAATAAATTTCGCATTGTCCCGAGTCGATCTTTGCACCGCGCAATCATTCCTCTAATTAGAAGCGACTTCTACCGTATAAACAATGCCGTCATCCGTTCATTTTTTATGGCTAACTAGGATAAGGGACGTGAGATCGACGAGAGCATCGTCGATAAACAACTGCGCGTTGTTCCTATTTTATTGTCATCGAAGCGACGCGCAAGGGTTATCGCTCCTTTTTTTCGCCTCGCGTTCTCATTTTATTAAATAATCACGAATTTCTCGAGAGTCATTTCTGTTTCAATTTTCCGCTTTTCTATAGGTTTTCTTCGTAACTACGCAACCATAAGTACTCGATGCAACCATCGACGATCTCCGTAAGAACACTCGTAGGAAAGTTATGCGCTTCTCGCTTTCACCCGATCTTTCTTTTTTCTTCTTCTTCTTTCATATTCGTCACTCGAAACAGGTTTTATTCGATATTTGCAAGAGTTCTCCTTAGCAGCTTTGCTAAGGAGAGAAACGTCTAAAGTCTTTGACATTAACGTACAAAAGAGATTTCGGGATATCGAAAAGTATATTTCAAAGTATTGAAATCCTTTGCGAAAGTTTCTCGAAAGATTGGTTTCGTTCGAAAGCTTTGAATCTTCTCGTTCGAGTTATCGAATAAAACAAAAAATACTTCAACCGGTCCTCCTTTCAGCGAGCTCGACTGGTCAGTCTAAACACCATTGTCTAACATTCAACGATCGCGCGAATAGTCGATGTATGTGCCGTCTGGTTTCATTTCACATCTGCGGGACTCACGGTCTAGCAAGTTTCGCTTCGGTCGGTGACCCTTCTCTCTCTCTCTCTCTCTCTCGTCTTTTCTTTTTTTTCTCTCACGTCCCCTTTGGAGTCCATTCTTATTCCTCCTTTTCGCCTCTTATCCTGCCCTTCGTGTCCTCTCTCTATCTTTCACTCGACCGAAACCCACCTGCGGTCTCGCGAGATGTTTTGAGAAATGATGTTCTGTCGGAGAGATGATATATTCAAACGATAATTACGTGGAATTTTGTGACACGCATAAATATATTAGCGATTCAGCTGTGATGTCAAAAATTTAGAGAAATTTTCCAATAATATCAAAATAATGAAAGCTATGGAAAAGAGCATGCAAAGAGTACGGTCTATCGGTCAGAGACTTTCACTTGGCACCTGCTTATTCCTACAAATCGATTTCGTTTGTATGCTTTTCTCGGTTAAATATCGATGTTTAGCAGGCGTCGGGAGTTGAATCGGCGCGATATACGTTTAACGTATTGAAAACATTAATACTTTCTAAATACTTATTCAAAGGCACGAGGATCCAAGGAACCTTGCGGTCGAGTTTCTTAGATATTTTAAGTCGATTGACATTTTTCTTGTTGACCACTTTGGTGTACTTTTACATAATTTATGTGGAATTGAATTCTGGATTGACAACTACGTGACTTTTCTTGAACACGTAGGAAAAAAAAGAAAGAAAAGAAAAAAAAAACCAGAAAAGAAAAGAGTTAAGAGATTAGTTAAGTATCAATGGAATGTCTGTGACAATCAGCCTATCCGTCGTCCAAAAAGTAACTCACAACTATTCGCAATTGTAAGATGAAAATAGGTAAAGTTGTCATCGATCGTAAAATAAGGATCCATTATCGATGGATCATACTTAAAAATAGTTGAAAATTTCAATAAATCGTGCTTCGTATCAATTCAGTCTTATTCGTTCGGTTCGAAAGAAAAAGTTTCTTTGTAGTGCCGACACGGATCGACGCACACCTGTGTCAGAGAACTTTAAATGGAAAAAAAGAGCATTCAGAAGCACGCAGGTTGTATCGAAGAAAGATACACGAGGCTTTCCACTCGCTATTTCCTACTTTTCTCCGATAAAGGAAAAACCAGACGGCGAAAGGAACAACACTTTTTGTTTTCGCGTGTCGCTTCGAAGCCTAACTTGGTTAGTCGTATCGATTCGAGCTAAGTAATCGAATACCGTCCGAATAGAAACGTCGATCGTACGAGAAACTCGTCGATCAATTATTATTCGTCATAAATTATTTAGCTAGCGTATACGGGTCATTGATTGTAGCCGCATCACCACGGGAGAATATTTTTACGCTCGACGGGAATGCTTTCACGGAAGAAAGCGCCTTCCCAAGCGAGCCAATTTCTTTTTCTTTACGCTCGAATCGCGATCGATGCCTTCGCTATGCGTCCTAGTTGACCGAGACCATCGAAGCTCTTTCAAACGTTTTCTTTATAATTCAATATTTGCGAATATTTACTGAAAACTTATTCTAGACGGACGATCCCTATATACTATAGTTCAGACGAGATATCGTGAGAAAAAAGAGAGGAAAGATCGAACGAGAAAGAGTACAGAAAGAGGACAAAGATCAAAGAAGAATCCTAACAAGACTTCCGGTAAGAGAAGAATCTACCAATGATTTTGTTTTTTCTTTTTTGCTTTCATTCCGTCCGAAGGGACTGTAAATCGATGTCCGTCGTTTAACGTTCGTTTGGTCAATGCGCTGTCTACTTGTCTTACGGTGGTCTCTCGCCTCGACTCGACTTTATATTCCCTCGTCCGGTTTCCGACTCGACCCAGACTAAGCCGACGATACACACCATCCTTCTCTCTCTCTCTCTCTCTCTCTCTCTCTCTCTCCCTCTCCTTCTTTCACTCCAAATACGTTTATGCTTTTCTACGTACACCGAACGTATGTGTGCGCGTGTCGGTGTAGATAAAACTGTTATGTCATAAGCCAGGCAAGTATATAGAGGCCATTCACGTGGGGAGTAGAACTTGAGCGGCTTCTTAGGGGACTCTTTTGCTTCGAAGAGAGCGTTGAGATCTCAGGAATCGCAACGCCTTTTAAAATTGTTTGCCCGATGAAAATGACAAATACAAAAATAAACGAACTTACCTTCGTATGGAGAAACGCCAACGACTTGTTCACGTTCTCGATCTTGTGTACTCGCATACGACCATTGTTGGGCTTGGCCAATCTTTCTCCCGAAATTATTTCCAACAGTTTAAGCAATTTTTTCCCATCCGCAAGGTCCGTGAACAGATCGTCCACTTCCATGCGAGCCTGAAACGTCGATTATTCTACATTTATTTTCTCTATTTGTCTCCCAGCTAAAGTTATTTAAGTCGAGTGACATACTTGACTCGAGTACGAAAGAACAAGTACATATATATATATATATATATATACCTTCAAGAGGAAGGAATTTATCCATTTTGTGAACGTCTTCTTTTGAATATGCAGACGTTCCTCTTGCAGGGCCTTTATACGGCCCTGCTCGAACTTGAGAACGTCCTCCCTCTGAGTCATTCTTTTCTGTATAATCGGACCACCCCTGTATCTGTCGACTCTCGGTGGTGGATACGTGGGGAGATAATCGAAGCTGTTAAGTCGTCTTCCTTGGGGTACGGCGCCGTGCCCAGATCGGGGCTCATACTGCGCCCCTGAAACAAACATTTTCCATTCGTTAGGAAAAAAAACTTTTCTCTTCTTCCCTTCGGATACGTCGAGTAAACATAGGATTGGGCTTCTAAATGCTTTCCAGATGAAATCTACAGGGTTGTGCTATGAGTAAATCAACGACGCCAACAGGATACGGCGGTTTCCCCATAATGTCAGGGGGAAGGGGAAGGAGAGAGAGAGAGAGAGAGAGGAAAATGACCTAAAATAGAGTAGTTTTGTAAACGAGTTCTACGACAGAGGCCTGGCTATCTCTATTTTTATCCTAAAACGGAAACGAGGCCTTTTTTATCTAACGCTAGGGTAGGAATTGGGAATGTTTCAACCTCTCTTTCTCTCTCTGCTCCCTTTCACGGTATAAGAACCTTCGCGACAAGCGTGAATAATTCAGCGAAGAGCGAAACGTTACATGCTCGTTATGACGCGCAAATATTTTCCCACGTGCTTGATTACAACGACGACGACGACGACGACGACGACGACGACGACGACGACGACGACGACGACGACGACGACGACGACGACGACGACGACGACGACGACGACGAAAATGACGACTTGTGCTTTTGTAAGAACGAGCTGAAGAAGCCAGAGGCCTGGAAGAACAAGCTGGACGAGGAGGAGGAGGAGGAGGAGATGGAGAGGAGAGGAGAGAAAAATAAAGGGGAAAAAGGAAAAGACGAGAAGCAGCAAGAGGCAATCTCGCGCTGGTAGTCACCACCGGCCCTTTTGTAGACGCTGAATCAAATAGGCAATTTGCTTTCGCATTCACGTTCACGCTACACGCCGTGGTCCATGCGAGGAAGAGAAAAAGAGAAGAGACCTTAAGAAAAACTTTATGACAGGGAGAGCACGGAGACGCGAGTACACAGAATGGCAGTGACAATAAGCGAGGACAATAATCTTGCCAAGTCACGAGGCTGACAAGAAACGAGCTGCTCGCTAGTGCTGGCGTTGCAGTTCCTCGCAATGTCCGACGCTTCGTCGTGCTACGTACGAGTCTTTCGCGCTTGCTTTTATTTACTTCTAAAGGAGAAAAGAAGCCATTGTCGAGGTACCGTCTCCCCTCCTTCTATTCGAGCCCGCTCCTTTAAAATATATTCTACGTTTTCCAACCTCCGAGTCTCTCAATGCGTTTCTATCCTGCTGTCCCTAAAGCGTCAGGATTTGAATAATGACGTTCTTTCGAGATATCTCGAAACGTTTCATCGTTCCTCGAGCCATTCATTCGAATTATCTCGAAGGGAATAAAACAGAAAATAATATTTATTTCTCTTCGTTTCATTGGCAAACGCACAAGAGTCTTAATTGCAAGTTTACTCGCGTAAAGAGTTCGCGTGCAAAGGAGTTGTTCTCGTATACATACGATATAGCAGCATAAACGACGACCTTTTATTATCTCTCGATGTGCCGCACGAGTCTAACTCCTTGAATAGCGAAAGCCGGCCGATGGAGCGTTTAATTACCGCTTATCGAGTGAATCGGTGCGACTGGTATGTGCAAGTTAATGCAATCTCGATTATTACGTAGGCAACAAACAATGTATAATCGCACATCGTAAAGACGTCTAAATCCCAAAGCTACAAACCGATATTACGCATTTACTAATCGTTAGAGATCATTTTACTCTTTACATTTAGATCGCCAATTTATGCTACGTCGTCGAATCGCGAACGCGCAAAAGGGTTAAAAAGAGAATGACGTATCGGCTTTCCTTTTATCTCCAGAAGAAGTTGATAAGATATCGCGCAAAAAATGCCGAGCCAGTGGTCGTTTCTGCGCTAAACTATGCGACATTTCGAAACCGAACAAACATCTCGTTTCTCTTTTCCTTTTTTTCACTTCCTATGGTTCTTCATCAAATAAGACTATGAATGAATCCATTGATCTCACTGGGTTGCTTCCTGCCCACGTAGATAAGACTTTTTACCTCTAATGTAATCGACTATAAAAAGCAAAAAAGGAATATCCATATTCGGTTGTTTGACTTGCGTTGCGTCACATAGAGCACAGACTCGAGTAGTCTCTGTAAATCGAGATTTACAAGCTTGCAAAGTCGCGATTAACTCTCGACGTCGCAACGATAATTCCTACTTTTAGGTTTTTTTTTTCTTTTTCTTTTTTTTTTTCCTTTTCTATGCTAATGCAAAGGCAAATTCAGATTTACGATCGTCCACGTCAAGCTATAATGAAAAAAGCAAACGAGTTCGTTTCTTTCTTCTTTTTTTCTTTTCGAAAATGAAAATCATCTCGATGATAAAATGTTAAAGAAATATCGATTTTACGATCGAAATATTTTGACAGGGCGATCTATATAAAGGGGGAAAAAACAAATAACAAAAGAGAGAGAGTGTGGGGGGGGGGGTAAACTTGTTTTTGGCCGCATGATCAAAACAAGCTTCCACGAGTCGTCCCCGCATTCCTAGAAATGCTTTTTCTTTTTTCATGTTTTGTCTTATCGATAAGTGTTAATCGGATAAACGTTCGAGCTTTATCGTCGTATCGTGCTTCGAAGAAAGAATTCATTTTTACGCGTTAAGAAACAAATAATCGCGGAGAAAAGCAACGATTATTGTTGCGAGATAATATATTACTTACTTGAAAAAATACATAATAGCGCGACTTGATTAAAAAGAAATAAACAGGTTCGATGGTATCAGATTCGCGATATATCCTGGGTGTCCAGGAATGACCCTTTAAAGAGTGCTACACGAACGTTAGAAACAATGACGAGGAGCGAATGACATCGTAGATTTGATTAGAGCACTTAACCGGCCACCGCCCGATATAATGTATCTATGTATACAAGCGAGTGTTTCTAGTCGATGAAAAGCACGTAATACGATTATAAGACACGTATGGCAAATTCTTCGAGCGTGACGTTTCATGAAGCAGTACCCCCCCAACCCTCCCTCCCTCCCTCTCTCTCTCTCTCTCTCTCTTATCGCATCGATTGTACGAATTTTTGCCATTTCGATCTCCGCGAAGAGCAGAAAACGACGACTTTGATCGTGAATCGCTATTCCCCAAGGACACATATTGTATCTACATGCGTCGAATAAAAAAAGAATCATTATTTTTGACTTTATTCTGTTTTACAAAAGAGAAAATTCTCTTCTCCGTTATCTCTCCGTGACGACGACGCGTATTAAGTACAGGTGTGGTCGTTACGAAATCTTCCTTCGAAGTCGGTAGATCGTTCTTAATCTCCGATCGGTCTTAGAATCGACGATATAACGAACTAATCCTATTATTTTACGAAAAGAAAGAAAAATTAAAGTTTTAACGTGCGAGCGATAAAGAAGAGGATCAAGTTTGATTTTTTTGTAGAAATTATCAGTTTATCGGTCATATCGGCAACGATAGAAAAAGAAAAAGGTAAAGATTTACCGTAATAAGTGTAATAATTATTGTAAGCCATCTTGACGATCCGAGATCCGCTGCTTAACGTGGTAGCTCAAAGAACTTTCTCGTACGTTCCCATTCGAAGAAATATCATCGACGATCTTTTCGGTACGACCGTAAAAGGCTTAGAGAGAACGAACTTTATGCTACGGCGAACGGTAACGCGCAACTGGTTCGTTGGCAGCCAAAGACCACTGACTGACAATACTCTTATCACGGATAGGGCTATGTAACGCGTGTGCGCGAGTATGCGTATATCGCCGTTCAAAAGAATCACGTACCTATGTGAAACGAGCATTGGCGTGGGACAAATCGTTGGATAATGTCCGAGAAATTAAAATAGAAATATTTCACGTGTTATCGCGTATGTATAGGGAGACGATGCAATAAGCTCGTTTAACGAATTTCACGTTGTCACCGCTTATTTAAAAGATTAACAATCTTCGTTTCGCCTATTAAATACAGCGAACTCGTAGCACATGCGCCTTTTATCGCTGCATTTTCCTACTTTAATGCGATCGAACAAAAAAGCAAAGCGATTCACGACCCCGCTCATATATTTCGAACTTTTCTCTTTATCTTTTTGCTTCTTCTTCTTTTCCTTCTTTTTTCTCTTTATTGCGGAAATACGCGGGACGACTCTATATAGTCCAATCGTCGAGTCTGTAACTGGTTTAATTCGATTCTCTCGACGCGACGACGTTTTAAAGACTAGCGCAGCACGCTAAACTCGATCAATGACGAATCTATAAATGAGAGAGGAAGAAATTTTTTCCGACGAAAAATAGAGGAAGAGGAGGTCCAAACGGCGATCGATCGATATAAACAGCCGAATAAATTAGCATTACATTATTTTTCGTCGATAGCGTCGTCGTTGACAATGATAAATGTATAGTCCGGAATATCGGGTCGTAGCGAAAAGAAGAGAGATTTCTCGTTTCCTTGAATATCTTTTCTTTTTTTTTTCTTTTTTTTTTTTTTTTTCTGAATCGTGGAATATCCCAGGTCAGTGAAGCAGAACGTCGACTGGAAGCACATTCGTAGATAAACTCTAGTAGAAGTACATGTTTGGCGCCACGTGTATTACGTCTCGACGGACGAATGATAATGAGGAGCGAATAGCCGAAGAAAGACGAGCTTAGAATTTAGATTAATTTACATTAAAAAAGTTCTAACTACGTACTCGTGATCGAAACTTGAAAATAGTTTTCTCCGGATCCAAGTGCTAGATTTTTATTCGTTCGTAATGTTTAATTTCGACGATGGCAGGAAATTAAAGAAACGAGCCTTTCTAATAGCTAGATTATTAAGTATACTTTACAAGTTTGTTCGTTTGTTCGTTCGGCCTCTTTAACGAGTGTAATAATAATGACAAGATACTCGCAACGCTTACATTCCTTGCTACGAAATGATAAATCTAAATGGCACGTTAATTAGAAATTAAACGCGAGAATCGCGGTTATATTCATTATTAGGTGCGCGTAAACGCCTTAATGAAAATTACGAAAGTGTACCATTAATTATGGAGCTAATTAACGTTAGAACAGATCTCTCCCTCTCTCTCTCTCTCTCTCTCTCTCTCTCTCTCTCTCTCTCTCTCTCTCTTTCTGCCTTCTTATCGCATCGCATTAATACGATAGGTACATCGAATCGGATCGTATCGGACGGTGTCGATTAAATTTCGAGAGAATTGTCAACGAACGAAGGGCGTCTGTATCTTCTTTCGATAATCTCGTCCTCGAAAACTTGTAGACTCCAGCCAGCTCGATTTTTCGTTATTTCTAATAATTCACAATTTGTACGCTCGAGAAGAAATTCGAACGAAGAAATTGAACAAATACACGTTCGAACTTTCCAATTCTTTTCTAGGTCGCGTTGCCGATAAATGCCGTTCGAACGAGGTAACATTGTTGCCGCGAGGAAGTGCGAAATTACACCGGAAATACGGTGAACGCATCGAAAAAGACGAGTGAAAGAGAAGCGAAAAGACCGCACCGGTGCGGCCGTCAAAGCGAAATAGGAGCCGTATTATTATCGGCGTTCGCATCAATTCCAGTCCTGTAGTACGATGCGCGATACACTGGATAGAAGAGGAGACTAACAATAAGTAGTCTCTCTCTCTCTCTCTCTCTCCTCCCCCATGTATACGAGCTCTTTCTGTTGACATTGATATCACGGGCAAACATCGTTCGTTCGGCCGCGCGCACACGCAGAGAGACAAACATCTGCGCGCGATAGAGAGGAAATGGGGGGACAAACATGCTCTGGGTATGCCTTGCAAGTTCAAAACGTATGACGACACGTCTATATTTGGCTTGGAACCGACATTCCATCTACATATCTGGCATACGTATACGTACATGTATCTAGCTCTTTTTCTTTTACCATATATCTGTCGCAACCTTCGCCGATACGAGTTTTTCGAGAAACTTTCGTCCTAGATCGTAAGCGAATAGAAAAAATTAACGTTCCTGTGTCCTTCACGTGGAACAAGATTTTAGACGAAAAATCTCTGGCTGATTTGTCTCGTGTTCTCGATAAAAAATAAAAATAAAAAAAAAAAAAAAAAAAAAAAAAAAAAAAAAAACAAAGGATCGTTCCGTCTCTCTGTCTTCCCGAAAGACCGGAGGAAAAGTTAAAGGTAAGCGATCGATCAACGTCCCAGAGGTTATTCGCAGTGTCGAGTCGTAGTGTCCTCTCTAGCGCGAATAATAAGAGAAGTCGAGCGTGCCTTAGAACATCCAGTATGAGAAACTGATTAATGAAGCGTGCGATATAATCGACTAAGAGAGGATGAGAAAGGGTTAAGGGACAACTCGAGAATCGAACGTCGTTAGACCTCGAAACGATGTTGCGAACGAAGAGGATGAATCCTGCCGTCGTCGACTCGAATGAAGAAGAATCAACACCTCCGGTGCTGTCGTCGCGTACCAGCGTGAAATTAATATTCAGCTTTCACCTCAGTGCTCGTCCATCACTTCGTAAAATGTAATTATTACGGTCGATACTCCTGGCTCTGGCTTTTCATCGCTCGAAAGCAAGAGGCTATTCCGTAGTCGTTGCAATTTCCGAGCCGATAGTTGCTTGCGACATCTTCTCTACGATCAGGATTTCTCGTATAATCCAAAACAAAAAGATGTTCGCTTAAGATACGATACGATCTCGTTGTTCCGTCGGATTAATGCGCGTAACGTTAAGGACGATTCGGTCAAACAATATTGGCTTACTGTACCTTACGTAATACGATTTCTTTATCGCTTTATCGTTAACGACTATTTTATGGGAAAAGAGAAGAATATTCTATATTTTGGCGCAACGAGGACGACGAACGTAACAGTTTTCCTCGTAATTTGCTCCAAATCTCTGATCAACTTGGCGCAGATGGTTCGCGATCGTTCGAAAAATGAAACGAAACCATACGCTTGTCGTCCGTACCGGGACGTGACCACGATCTTAATAATATGTCGCGTTTCTAAGAGTTCGACGATTTATTTCCTTGTTTCGCGAGTTACACGTGTAAATTCGAATCTCAGCGAATTCTCAGCACACGACGAATTTGAATTTTAATACTTATTTCCGCAGCGAAATTCTTAAAGTTTACTCGAGCGCGCCTTTTAATGCGCTTTTAATCGCTTTGCGGAGTCCCCGAGAGAATGGGAAATATATGAAAAAGTTGAGAGAGTAATTCGACGTAACGTTTGCACAAACGACTCGTTTATTACTGACCTCGTAATCTTTGAGTGCCGCGGGCGTACATTTAAGTAACAACGATCCCGCTGTTCAACTGCAGGAAAACGCTTATTACGACTGCCGATAAGAAGAAAAGAAAAGAGAAGAAAAGAAGAAAAAAGAAAAGAAGAAAGAAAAAAGCATTTTGTCTCGCGGGATTTTCACGATAATTTTTCTTCACTTTTTTACTCGTGTTAAATTAATGACACCGGCTGTGATCTATTTGCCTTGTCATTCAGCGACAATGTGACAGCGGCAAAACGATGTCCTTATCTCTTATAACGATATGAACGAAGTTCAAGCGACAAGAGGAGCGAGGAAGGAGAAACTTTCAATTAGTAATAAAAACACAAATAATCTTACAATCGAAAGTGCCAAGCTCAAACGATTGATAAAGAAAAAAAGAAAAAAAGAAAAAAAGAAAAAAAAAAAAAGAAACGAACGAGCTAAAAAATGTTACACGGTCTTTCGAATTAAACGCTTATATTTGATTGACTCGCTTTCGGTTCCAAAGTAAAACCTATATACCTATGCGCGATGTATCTACGTACATACCATGTGTATATATATATATATATATATATCTAACGAAAGAAACAGAGTGTATCAAGATAGATAAATTACATGAAATAGCGGAGGAGTAGTGAAGCATGACAGGGCATTTACATCGGGGCCCAATAATTTATTTGAAAACGGGCGTTAAGACACAGATAAGACGCAGGGCCGAACGTGTAAAGTTGCGCGATACAATGAGTTAAAGAAGAAAGAGTCAAAGGAACGAAGCGAGAAACGACGCTATTTATACGATTAAAAAATGGCTTTAAGTCGTATTTAATGTGCCTGCAAATGAAAAAATGACGATTACCAAAAAGAAGGAAAATACAAACGATCGCGTAATCTAGGAGTGACGTAACCGTTTAAAAGAATCGACTTCCACGCCTCGATTTGTCATCTATACCGCCTAACTCAATCGGATGAGTAATAATACATTGTTATACAAAAACGCGGAAACGATGATACGCGTTATGCGATTTGCAAAGTTTACCGAGTCGAAAGTAAGTTCATTTCTGGATTGGACCGAAAGCTCGCAAGTCGTTTCCCATTGATTTCGCTCGGACGATAATCGCTGTGCTTAATTACTGCAACGAATGCGGCATATTACGCCGCCACACCGTGCGAATGAATCATTCTGCGCTCTGCGCGCTCTTCCGTGCACATCTTAAGAATGCGGAATAGCGACTTTCACGAAATACGATTGGGCAACGAATCGCAGGTTGTGAGAGTCGTATTGTTTAAAAGCGGGGTTAAGAATGGATATTCATGGCTTGCGCCGAGCTCCCTCCCTTTCATTCGTTCGAAGGAAACATAAGAAAAAGAAGAGAAAGACGATCAAAGAAAAAGATCTTCTCCACGGGGTTTGAACGGGATTTAAATCTTGCAGGGAAAAGGAAAGCAACGTTTTGAAATAGTGGTAATTTTTCGAACGAAACACGTTGCAATAAAAAGAAGGAATAAAAAAGGAGAGAGAGGGAGGAAGAGATTATTATATGCGTTACGATCGCGTCGACGTATCTCCGTGCGGCATCTTAAACGCTCGGCAAACGCCCTTTGTAAATTTCGCCTTAATGGCCTTTATACTCCCACGTGCCACATTCGGCCTCTTCCATCTTTCCATTATGCGCCGCCGAGGGAACACGTTCGTTTCGTTTCGTTTCGCGTTCGCCCGCGAAATTCGTCCCGCCGGATATGAATACAATGGAGGTGGCCGGCCCGGAGCGGCAAATTCAAATGACGCTTCAACGAGCCATCTCTCATTTTCTAAGAAAACTCATTTACGAAAGACACATGAATAATGGTAAAAATGTACTTGACGTAATTGAGGAGAACCATTTTTCGTATCATTTATTTACAAGGTGTAAAAAAAGCTCTTATCATGTCGCGCTCGCAATTTGAAAAGATTCACGATCAGTAAACGAGATGATCTGTCTTGACTTTTGCGAGGAGATGAATTCGATTACATTTCGCCAAGAGAGCTGTGCCTCGCATACTCTCGTAATGGACCTTTAAACGAGCCTCGGCGACGAAGCGAGTTACTCTCCGTTACCGTACTTAGAGAGAGAGAGAGAGAGAGAGAGAGAGAGGACGGCTTGCTTAGCTCTTAGGAGTGAAAGTGGCGAATCCTTCGAAAGATCGTATCTATCGTCCAAGGAGAATTCTCCTTGCGGAGGAACGACGGTCGATCGGTCGATCGGTCGGTCGGTCGGTCGGTCGGTCGGTCGTTCGGTCCATCGAGTCGCGGTCGACGATACGCGGTGGTAATCCGTGTGCTTCTACGAGAGAGTTATTCATCGAGCCTCTATCGATAGTCGCGAATCTACTCGAAGCGAAATAAAAGGAAAAGTTGTACGCTAGGAAAAGAAAAGAAAATTGACGGATATTATCCCAAAGACATTTGCTAGATGATTATACGAAAGCGAAGGCACCTGCTTGCCTACACTCTCCCTCTCTTCTTCTTATAACTCAAAGGAGAGAAAGAGAAAGACGAGTTTCTCGAGGTAGAACACCTGTTTCTATTTCTCTTTTTGTTCTCTAGCCTGCTCTCTTGCGCTAATGAATCGGATTCGTCCCGGTCCCCGATGGGGGAGTGGGACGCGCGAGCTCTCACGTTCCCCGCATTATAATGCATTCGACGATAGTTCTCGTCTCGTGACGTCACGAACGGGCTAGAAAGTCGATGAGAAAAATCGAAATTCCAGCGTGTGTCCTCGCGGCATAGGTTCACCGTGACGCGCGTTCTTAACGGTGGCTTTTCAATGCTCTTCGCACCATGGATTCGAAGATTTTCGTTCGCGCGATCATGACGAACAAACGACAACGATTAGCTTTTCGTTTCCAAAGAAACGAAAGATCTTCTACTTTGAGGACAATGACGACGATGACGACGACAACGGTAGCGCTAGCTCGTTGCTTCGCAAACTCTCCTTTCGTCTCGAGTTATCTCTTTCCTTTTCTCGTTTCTCCTTTTATCTTCCCTAATTTGACGTCGTCAAATTGAAGCACCGATTATCCGTACCGAGTTTATTCGTAAGTACCGATTATTCGTAACCGCTGACCGTAAACCACGAACGTTTTCGAAGCGAGAAAGAGAAGAAGGAACGAAAGAAAGGCGGCGATCCGTTATAGCGAGAAGAAGAGAGAGAGAGAGAGAGAGAGAGAGAGAGAGAGAGAGAGAGAGAGAGAAAGAGAGAACCCAAACGATCTCAAATTTTCTCGCGGAAATTGTAAATCGTTCGGTCGAATTAAGTGGGTTCATTCTCTTACTTCCAAAGACAAAGTTCGTACGCGACAATTAACGCGGAATATAATTGTTCCATATTCAACGAAATATCTTTTAGTTTAATAAAAGTTCGGACGGATTTAAAGGAACTTTTATTTACCGTCGACCGTTGTCGTTTACTTATCGACCCCTCCTCCTATAACGGTACATATTTGCACCATTCGGTTCGATCTTTTAAAAAAAACGAACGACTCGTTGTTTATTAGCAACGTTTCGGTATATCGACGTAGCGCAAATCGCGTGTACAGTTACGAGCGACACAGATACCGTCGTGTACGAAACTTGCCTCGGCTCGAATCGACCGAGTACGTAGTACAAGCGAGTATATATGCAAGCGAGCGAGAAAGAAGGAGAGATACGGGATGCCTCGCTCGCTCATAATTCGCCATAAATTCAATTATTACGAGATAGAATAGATAACCTATCGGCCGAGTAAATATACTCCTCCGCGACTCTTTTGCGCAATAAGCCAAGCGATCTTTTTCCAAGCTCATTGCCATTCGCGAAAACAAGAGGAAGTTCGCGAGCGTTTCTTCGAAGAGATCATCGCGATAACTAATAATAGAAATGATTTGATTCGAGCTAGGAAAAAAAAGGAAACGTCTTTTTGCGAACCTTGGACGACTAAGAGTCCCTCTAAATAAAAGCCCTCTTTTGGCTCATCGTTTAAGTCAGTGCGCTGCTTCGACGTTGCTTTTTTTTCTTTTCTCTTTACCAAAAATGAAGTATATTAAAAATCAGCCTAGAGAAAGGGAGCCTTCTCTCTTTTCGAGGAGGACTCGCGCTTTTCTCGCCGAGGCACGTAAATCGCGGATACGACGGATGTCGTAACCCGAGTCGCGAGTGTTCGTTGCTCCCGCTGACTCCCAGGACTCGGCAAGGATCTCTCTTTCGATTCGCTTCGACGACGGTGAGAACGGAAAGAATGAGATATAAAAAGAAGGAATGCGCGCGCACGCGCATGAGAGAGAGAGAGAGAGAGAGAAAGACAATAAGAAGAAGGAGACACCATGACCGCATACGTACGAGTTCCAAGAGCGGTCCAGCGACTTCGAAGCGGCAGCTCGATGCGCGCGAGCGTGCATTCGTGATCCTGTAGTTTATCCTTCGTACGCGTCTAAGACGCGACACGACTTTACTACTCGGCTCGGTCTGTGCCTCGAGAAAAAAGAAAGGTCCATTGAGAGAGAGAGAGAGAGAGAGAGAGAGAGAGAGAGAGAGAGAGTTACGCTCCTCGTCCAACTCCAATGACACCCCCCGGAGGGCCTTATTAGTCCCTTCCCTTTCTCTCTCTCTCTCGTATCACTTTGCGTTAGTTCTCGCATAAGTAAATACGTAAGCTATCTTATTATACCAGGGTATAATATCTACTTACGTATATTTCATATATTTTGCGTTTCTGATACTTTTCGACCGGCTGGTGAAACTCTCCGTGCTCGCGGAGTAATAAGATCTCGATTTCCGATCCGTGCATCTTCAGTCGGATATCTTATTTTTCATTATTATTATTATTATCATCATTTATAAACGCAACGTGCGGTAGGCACGTTCCTTCGGATAATTCGAGTAGAGAGGCGATCCGCTTTCCAGGATCGAGTTTTTGAATTCTCCGCCTAACGATCCAAACCGAACTAACAACGACGATCCAAATCGTAGGATCCAACGATATAGCGACTATTATCGACTATTTCAACGATGTGTACTCTTGATAAAGAGGTTTCTAAACGACCTTCTAAGTCGTTATCTCTCTTTAGAAAAATTCGTCTACATATGTCGTATAAGAGTACAAATCGTTATCGCTTTTTTCTTCTTTCTCGAAATTTCCATTGGAGAATGGATTAATTCGTGAGTCGAAAAGAAAAAAAAAAAAAGGAAATAAAGAAACACGATATTCGTCGGAGTGACGCGTCGGTGATTCTAGAAATGCGAATGTAACGTCAAAATTTTGCGATGCGATTAAGAAAACGAAGAATGACGACGAGGAAGAAAGGAAAAATGAAAAAGGAAAAAAAGAACGGATAAACTTATAAACGCGAGAACGTACGTACGCACGTAGATATATATACAACCTGTTTGAGAGCGATAAATTTCGAAGCGTGTACTTTCGACAAGGCACGTACGTACCTACTCCGATACGATTGTCGAATAAATCTCGAAAAGTTGCTCGTATCGTCGAAGGCGTGAAGAAATCTCTTATTACCGGTTAAGACACACGATCGCGAATTATACACAGCTCTCGGTCTGTCTACGTACGTACGTACGAATGAATGTATACGCTCGTGTTCTGTGTGCGTGTATATGTATGTATGTATATATATATATATATATACATATATGTTTTTCCTTCCGCGTTTACGACTGCGTCGCGAGCTTCGTCCTTGCGAGAGTCTCACGATAGAGAGAAAAAAAAGAGAGAGAACACGGACGCGCGCGTTTCGCGATTCGAATGGCGTAGAAGAGAGAGAGAGAGAGAGAGAGAGAGAGAGAGAGAAAGAGAGACTTTCGAAGGAGCGCCGAAGGAGAGGAAGGCCGAACACGTCGAATTCCATTGGGTATCGAGCGCGCGCGCGCACTCATACACACACGCACACACAACACTAACTTCAAGCAAAATCGTTTAACCCGAACTTGCTTTTCCGCGAGAAATAAAAAAGTTCGCGTTGAAAATTGGAACGAAATCTTACCTTCGCTTCTCGTGCCTCGATCTTATCCGAAAAATCCGGTCCGTTGGCTTCCGAACGGAGAAGAAATCCTCGATAACCCAAAAACCGGTGGAGGCACTTGAAAGAAACACCAGCGTTTAAGACTTGATCTACCCGTGAAACGAAGAGAGATCGAGAGAGAGAGAGAGAGAGAGAGAGAGAGAGAGATCGAGAGAGAGAGAGAGAGAGAGAGAGAGAGAGAGAGAGAGAGAGAGCGAGAAAGAAAGGATGGAGCAGACAGAGAGAGAGAGAGAGAGAGAGAGAAAAGAGAATTACTTCACAAATCCTCGTACGGCTTCTCTCGATCTTCACGTCCTTCCGAAAGATTTATCGCGGCACTCGCGCACAGAATACGGAATACCGCTACTAAACTCGTTCGAAATAGGAGACGCACGAGGACGAATCCAGCGGTGGCAGCGGTGAACGACGCGCGTGCGTGCGGCGTGCGTGCGGCGTGCGGCGTACGTCAATTTTCCTATCCGTTAGTGTGCTCGACCGTGCCCGAACAACTAAGGAGGTCTGCGCCAATGTCTCCGAGTCGCTTTCGTATTCGCCCGCTCGACCGACTTGCCATTCCCACTCTTCTCTTCCTGTCCGGTAAACTAAACTCCCCACCTTTTTTCTCCCTTCCAACTTTTATACTTAACGGCGCGCATTTCGATTATTAGTTGGCGCGCCATCTGTCGTCCACCCGAATCGACAGCTTCATTTTGATTTTATCTGAAATAAAATCAAAACGAATCATACGATTAATCGAGCGATCCTTTTCATAAATACTCGAGCTCCCTGTGGTCGTTCGTAAGATACGATCCAGCGCGTATAAGAAATATGAATGAAAAGTTTATAGTAAGACTGTCTTGTTTTTCAACTTATTACGATTTGCCTCTTCGTCACCAACGACAAATTGCAAGAGTATATAAAAGATTATAAATAGACTATAAAATTATATCTCCTTTCGTACGTTGAAAGTATTAAATTAATTCGATAAAAATAATGATAAAAATTATTAGGTACAACTCGAACGATGCAACTTCACGGTGGACGCAGTCCTTGTTCCTTTTGTTGCCACCAGTCTTCGATACTGTCGCTTACGTTTTCTATTGGCCAAAAGGGGATGCCATTTGGCCAATCGCGTTTAATCTTTTGTCATCGCATCAATTACTAATGCCCACGTTAAGGTTACATTTCTATGATTTTCTTATAATCCGTACAGGTGGCCACCCGCGATGTTTCTAACCCATTTCTTTTCGCAAACTTTAACATTTATTTAACGTTTATTATATCGAATGTGATATAATAATGGCTCAAGGCACAATTCTTAATAAGGTTATATCTGCGATCGACGACAACACGCGGAAACCTGAAGAATTTCTAAGGTATATCTAATATAACCAATTACAATGAACGTTACTTAAATAATTATATAAACTAATAAAATATTTATTTCAATCAAGTGTACAGAATGGTGTTGCGGTTAATTTCAAAAATACTATGAAGCAGCTCTACGATTTTACAAAAGAACAAACGGAAAGGAATACGAACGCCTTGCCAGAGCTGTTGACCGATGGTTTTGACGAGGAACAAATTTGGCAACAATTGGAGTTACAGAATGAAGGAGAATTGATACATTTTTTAAGTGGCATATCCAAATTGTTAGCCGGTAAGAAAGCACTAACGTTACCTATCTCTACCACGAAGCCTGAATCCAGAGAAGAGAACAGAGAGCGGGACGATAAAGCTGAGAATGCATCGAGCGTAATACAACATCGACGAGCGAAAGGGAAAGAAGATGAAGAATGTAAGAGTAGCTTCGAAAAGATAAAGAGGATAAAAGAACGCAAAAGAAAGTCTATCGTCGATGATAAATTTTTTAAATTACAAGAATTAGATGAATATCTTACCAATGAGGATAGAAGAGAAAAACTAAACAAGAGAGACACGAATGAATCGGACGATGACGACGAAGAATCTCTTGATTTGTTTAACGATTTGTCAGAAGACGAATGCGATTTTACGGAGGATGCAAAGTTCATTAAATATGCCGACTTTTTTGATAATCCGAATAGCGAGGACGATGGCGACGACAATAAAGTATCATCTTCCTTTCGTAACGATCATGATGATGATGAGGAATCGCTGGACAATAGCGAATTAGAAGGTACCGACGTTGAGAAAGAAAATGGTACTGAATTAAGACCTTTTACTAAAAGAGTTAAGTTCAATCTGACAAACGATTCGGACGAAACAGATAGTTTAGAAAATAAAGTAGATAATAAGCAGAAGAATTTGGAAATTAAATCCTCCCTTGAAGCGCGTCAGGAACGTTTGCAACAGAGGATTCAAGAACTGGAAGAAGAAGCGTTAGCTGAAAAGCCTTGGCAATTGAAGGGAGAAGTAAATGCTGCTCTCAGACCGCCAAACTCTTTATTGGAAGAATATGTGGAGTTTGACGTTACCTCCAGGCCACCTCCTGTTATCACCGAACAGACTACTTTCAAACTGGAGGATTTAATTAAGCAACGAATAAAGGACAAGGCATGGGACGACGTCGAAAAGAAATTCAAACCCGTTGAAACACCCTTGGAATATAAGAAAAAGTTGATATTAAATCAGGAAAAGAGCAAAGAAAGTTTGTCACAAATTTATGAGAACGAATATCTCAAGCAAAAACAAGCCTCAAATCCGGAAACCAAAGAAGTAGAGGAAGAAGAGCCGAAAGCGCAAGTTGAAATTCGCGAGATGATGCATTCTTTATTCTCCAAATTGGACGCACTGTCCAATTTCCATTATACTCCAAAAGCAGTACGTATAATATTCCCAATTGATTTTATTATATAGATACTTTTTGTAATATTTAAAGGACAAGAAATATGTGCAAGTTCATTTTTTTGTAGGCCCAGCCTGAAATTAAAATTATAAGTAACATTCCTGCCATCAATATGGAAGAAGTGGCGCCGATAGCTACCAGCGATGCTGCCTTATTAGCACCTGAAGAAGTTAGAGGTATGTCATTGAAAAACATTGATTATATCGTTTCGATGTATCAAATTTAAAAAATACTACAAGATTATTATTATTTTTATTTCTTATTTTCGTAGAAAAACCACGGGGCGATGTTATCGGTAAATCGGAGCGAACGATCACCGACATGAAACGCGAAAGACGAAGGAAGAAGTTGAAACAAAAGGAACGACAAAAAGATAGGAAAAGAAAAGAGCAATTAAATGCGATCAAACCGGGAATCGAGAAAAAATATAAAAAGGACAAAAACGTTCTTTTGATGAAAAAATTGAGCAAGGATAGGAATATTACGATGGTGGATGAGACGATTGGTAAAGTCACAAAATCTTCGAGCAAGTTCTTTACTCAGCTACAGGACCAAGTTAAAAGTCACGTCAAGTCGAAAGTAAATCATCAAATGTCGAAAGAAAAAAATAAAAAAGCTTTGTCCGCTGTCAGATTAAAATTGTAAATATTTTATGTAAATACAATATATATATATATGTATATATATATATACATGTACATATGTATATGTATATATATATTAAATGAAATTTAATTGGATTTTTTCTATTTTTGGTCGCTCATTCAAGATCGTTTGAAATTGTGATTCGATGATAAAATAAATATAGTATGTATGTGGGGTCGTGTAGGAACGGGGGGAATATCTTTCGTGAGTATGAGAGTAAGACTTGAAATATTTTGAAAGATATCAATATTAAATACAAGATATTTAATCAACTGTTGCCTACACATTTTGATATCTTTCGTCTCTTCGCTATTATAATTATTGTCGGAGGTAATGTTGGAACTACATTCGTACAGGATGATTGATTGTAAAAAGAACAAAAAAAATCGTATATATGTGTATACCTCGTATATTAGTGAAAAATGTTCCCAATTCATCATGATATGCCGTAATTTTGTTTTGATCTGCTTATCGAAATTTTTGCTAAACATGTACAAATGCACTAAGTCACACGTGGTTACTTATAAATGCAATTATTTATATGTATAACATTATCTATATTTTTCTTTAAGAATATCTAAAAATGGTGTTTTGCACAGAGAAGCAAAGTGGGTTACATAATTTTGTACATTGTCAAGTTTGAACAATTTCTGTCAAATGTTGATTTATGATTGCACTGTTTATAATTACAAATATCTAAATTAAAAAATAATTAAGCTAACCTTATGTGCCTACCGATAAGCTGGTATTAAAATGATCATGATTTGCATAGATTTCTGATTGATTATTCTTTTTTCTTTTTTTAAAATATACCTTTTTCAATAATCAAATAACACATTTCCTATTTCGCATTTTTTAAAGAATTCGTAAGGCATTCGAAATGAAATAATAGTCTAATTAATAAAAAGATCATATAACACTACCTCTTTGAACAAGGACAGATAAAGTTAGACATCGATGATTTCAGAAGATTTGAAATGTTACATATCGTATATACCACGTGTATATGTATTTATATATGCCATGTAAAGCAGGCTTCTCTCTTCTGAACACATCGCACAATGTCTACTGTAAGCTTCAAAATAATAAACTACTTCGAGAGAGAGAGAGAGAGATAGATAGATAGATAGATAGATAGATAGATAGATAGATAGAGAGAGAGAGAGAGAGAGAGAGAGAGAGAGAGAGAGAGAAAGAGAGAGATACAGACTGAATTAATAAAACACAAAGTTTATCATTCCTTTGCAAATTATTAGATCATATTGACTATAAAATAATGGATTCACGCTCTTGCAAATCGCATTACCTGAAATCATAGAATTCATAATTACATTAAAGTAGAATGAAATCTCTCGATATCTTCATATAATTATGTCCATGTTAATAATTATTAGTTTTTCTTTTTTTTCTATTTCCGTTAAAACATCTGATAAAAACACATTATAAGAGCAAGCATTCTCTAATGGCACTTTTGCTAAATAATAACCACCGATCTTAAGAATGCATTTTAAAATTCATACGATTTCGAGAACATAATTTGAAAAGAAAAGAAAAAGTTATCAAAAGAACGTAATATCTGAAATGCATGCGAACAGAACTAATCGATTAGGACCTAATAATCAGGATACTCCAATCGATAGTAACTTAACGCTCATGTAGGATATATCTATAGAAGGTGCTGATCATAAACTTTGCACAGGTCGAAATGCTCGAGTAAGAGCGTGGATTACGATGCTTAGAATAATCCAAAAATGATTTGAACCTTAAGTCTTTTAAGATGTAAGACTGTCAGCAATTTTCGTCCTTGGTCGTTACTCAAAATTGGTATTAAACATATTTAACTCCTCGAATCCGGATGCGCCACCTTGGTCTTGTAACATTTGCAACATATCTGAGAGCTCTTGAGGTTGCGTGCCAGGACCACCAGCTTGTGTAGGATGAGGTGGTTGCGTTTGACCGGCAACTTGTGGATTTGATTGTGCAGCATCTTGTTGCGGTGTTTGATGTTGTTGACCTTGCCATCCCCACATACCTATGAATAATATAAGGAGGAATCAGCGAAAGTCTCTAAAATTAATTAATAAATATAAATATTCTAATACGTCGATTCATACCCGGATTATTAGGCACTGTCGTGACTGCGTGATATTGCGTAGCCGGTGTTCTAGCACCACTACTCAATTGCGTATATGTCGGTCCACTTGGTGACCTTGACGGACTTAATTGACTGTACTGATACCCTTCCGTTACAGGTTGCTGCAACGAGTTAACGCGCAACATATCATTTTCGTTCTTTGAAACAGAAACTCATTAAATACACGAGCATTTTCGCATTAACAACTCGTTAATAATTTTCTTTTTTCTTTTTTTTTTTTTTTTTTTTTTTTTTTTTTTCTTTCTTCTTCTTTTTTACCTGACGACCTATGGCCCATGCTTGTTGTACAGGAGTCGGAGATGTATTTGCAGGTTTTTGAATTCTACTTAATACAGAAGAAGTTGTACTTTGTTGACCAGGTGAACCGTAAGCTATAGGTGACTGCGTTGTCTCGTACCCTTGATAAACATTTTGTGTACTGGACGGCCTAGGTTGCTGTGGACCTAAAATATAGTCGTCGCATTAGAAATCGTCGACTTATACAAGACGTTTGTAACCGATAGAAAGTATGTAAAAGTTTTCCCCTACCAGCTGCGGCGACAGCCGCTGGATGTTGCATCATATGATGCGCTGGGTATATAGGATCCCTGGTGGGATGTCTCTGAAGGGAGTAATCTAAACCAGGTTGTCCGTAGGCAGGTACGGCTTCGCTTTCCGTTTGCCCATCGCTACCAGAGTGGAATGACCTTCGATCGTCGGATATATCATTAAAAACATGTTCGATAAATTTATTTTTTAGAACCGCCGCATTGTAAAAAAAAAAAAAAGAGTCGTACTTCGCATGAGAGTTCGTGCAAACGATGTACTCCACGTCGTCGTTAAATGGATTTAAAAACGCAAAAGCCGATGTCCTCAACCACACCCAATCACGATTCTTAGCTCGAAATCTATACATCACAGAAACCACCTGTCCTTTCAGCTTCAAAACTAAATAAAAAAAAAATTATTGCTGCGTTTAGAAACGTATCGTGCAAATTCATACGTAGAACGAACGAACGAACGAACGAACGAAAGATTTCGCGTTACCTTGTTCGAAGCTTTCGCGCATATGGGTTTCATCCTCCGGATGAAAGAATTGATAACATTTATGCCCTAAAAGTTCCGAGGGCGTATACCCCAATATTCCACCGACTCTTTGGTCCACGAAGGTAAACGTACCTTCCGCAGAGTGACGTGAAATAAATTCTAAAACATAGAGATCGTTAAACGTAAAATAGACCGCGTATTAAAAAAGATGGAGAAGAAAGTGACGAAAGAGATCTTCTTACCGCTATTGCTATTAGAACCCGCTAAATCGTTCGTATTTGGCGTACTAGTAACCTGTAATCGCCCAATGGCGACGAGGCAGCAATGCGTAGATGCACTTTCGTCCGTAACTACACCATCGGGTCCTGTTTGAACGGCCCCGGGCCCTCTGTCAGCTAGACCCACACCTGGTACACATGGGGGAACAAAATCACCTACAGCGTAAAACCGTGAATCAATAAACGATTCTTCCATTGATCGGTAACATAAAGATGTTACACAAATCTAAACTCTTAATCGGGAATTCTAACGAGCATCATGTCGCATTGCCAAAACACGAATAAATGAAACGATGAAACTAATAATAGTAATAATTCCAAGGAAATGTAGCGTGAATATGAAATTCCACTTAATTCCCCGATCGGTTAGAGTGAGAGAGAGAGAGAGAGAGAGAGAGAGAGAGAGAGAGAGAGAGAGAGAGAGAGAGAGAGAGAGGGAGAGAGAGAGAGAGAGAGAGAGAGAGAGAGAGAGAGAGAGAGGCTGCTATTTTCCTTCGCTCGAAAGAAATATCGTCAGGTCAAAACGATTCTGCTTATTCCGAGGGATCGACGTGCCTCGGTTTATGTCCTTTCCGTGCGATCGCCGAGAGATGCTTAATTTATAGGAGGTATGTACAACATACGTCCTCGGTATCGGCGCATTCTACGAATCGTAGGTTCGTTCATATTCTCCGAGCACAACGCGTCTCCCTCGCTTTAAAATAGAAAGTTGGCGCTACGTCGCGCTGTCGCGACCGTTATGTCGCGTCGACGATTACGATGAAATATTGGAAGCCAAACTCACCGGTGGGGGGCCAATTTTTGATGTACCCTGTACAATGAACTACAGCGTAATTTTGCCCATCCCGAGCGGGTGGACCTAACGAATTTCTTTGCTTTATACGATGAAGACCGTGAGCGGCTGCCATATCACCCGTCGTCTGTAGATTTCCAACTTTCATTCGACAAATGAACCCTCTTCTCGAGCCCATACACAATCTCATCGACGCTGTAATAATATTTATGACATAACGATTATAGAATAAGAGATTTTGGCGAAAGTTATCAATTGGTAGGGAATAATTTGGCCGCCGACGCGCCCTTAACTTACATTGACCTTCTCTCTTGACCGTCCCGGTCTTGAGATCCAATACTCTTCCACCCTGCTGAGGTTCCGCGGCGCTGAGCTGTTCCCGTACTTTTTCAGTATCGTCCGGATGTACTTGCGAGTATAGACTCGTCCCGTACCAATCACTCTGCGTGTAATTCAAAACGGGCGCGACAGAATCGGAAACATAGATGATTCTACCGCTGTCGCAGCTCACGACGAAAAGAAACCCATCGGCGGCTTCCAGGATCAGATGTTTCAACTCCTGATCCGTTAAAAAGGATGGTTTGTACGCGTTGTCCGTGGCCGTGTTTCCTGTCCCTAAAAAAAGGAGATTCAATGATCGTAGAAAATAAAAACGAACCTTTTGAAAAATGAGGGCATTTTTCCCAAATGAAAAATAGGAAAAAATAATCGAGCAGATCGAAGCGATTCTAACGCGATCGGCTTAGGTGCGATAACCCGATCGGACGGTAAGCTCGCCGGAGGCGAGTCGAAGTAGTCGCGAGAAGACGAGCGAAAGAGAAAGAGAAAGAGAAAGAGAGAAAAGACGATGGTGGTACCAAAAACGAGGACGGGGCACCTCGCCAGCGGAGGTAACTATCGAGGTGCAAGATCGGAATTGCAAAGCGGATGGGATCCAAAGAGAGAGGGGGAGAGAGCCTCGCGATGCGATCTTTACCCCGATATACGGAGAAATTCCGGGAAGAGGTACTTTAACGACTTCCAAACAAGATCTATGGAAGACCCCCGGTGACCTTCGTTACCATTACTTTCCACGTGGCGAGCGTCGAGACGCCTACGGCTCTTTCCACCATGGATATTCTACCGGCTCCGTTTCTTCGCATCGAATCATCTTCTGCTTGGAAATGAAAAGCTATCATCTTTGCTTTCTTTATTCTACAAGAATTCGACTCTCTAGTATTTACCCTTAACATTTCTTTGCCTCGAAAGATTCTTTCTCTCTTATTCTGATGAATATACATATGTACGTATATATTCATCAATGAATTTGCGAGCGAGCCTTTCGAAAGAATTTCTTAGGATTGCAATTGATAAGAGCGGGTGGGCTAAGATGGTATCTCGTCCCCGTCAAGAGATGATGGAAAGGAGGTGGAAGAGCTTGGAGGAGCTGGTAGGTTGGAGGAGCTGGTAGGTTGGATCGAAACGAATCGACGTAATCGTTCGAGAGCCGTTTGCGCGCGAGCCTTCGAACGGTTCTTTCACCGTCGTCGTTCGTCGGTAAACTTTTATCGCTACACGGCTCGTTAACAATCCGCAACCGGTGACGTAGAAGAGAGAAAAGAGATAGATGGATAGATACAGAGGGAGAGGGAGAGAGAGAGAGAGAGAGAGAGAGAGAGAAAAGGCTCGAAAGCGTTCTTCGACTTTCGTAGATATCTATGTACCAAGTGCATCGTGCATCGAACGGAGTTATGAGAAGAAGAGAGGAGAGGGTCGAGGAAGACGGCGTAAACGACCGTCGACACATCCCGGAGGCGATAGTTTCTCTCTCTCTCTCTCTCTCTCTCTCTCTCTCTCTCTCTCTCTTTCTCTCTCTCTCCCTCTCTCTCTCTTTCTCTCCCTCCCCCACTCTTTTTCGCTTGCTCAGGTAAAGAGAAAGAAGGAAAAAGATAGGGAACGAAAGGAGAGAGGTCCCCTCTTTATCTCTCTTTCTTTTTCTCTGCGTTAAGCAATTTGTATTCAGCGGTTCTCTTGTCGGGAAAGAGGAGAAGTGGCTATAAACAATGCGACGCACCACCAATACTTAGGTGGAATCACGGCACGCACACACCACGCCTATGCGTGTCCGAAGGTAAAGGGACAGCCGACGATGGAGCAACTCCACCCATTCTTACACCGGAAGCATATATCGCGCTTTCTGCATTCGATATGACCGTAGTACGACGACGAAACCATCCGTGAGTTACGCTCGTTCCGGTACCTCCAAGAGAAAGAGAGAAAAAGAGGCTCGACTTTTTTTTTTGTTTTCTTTTTTTTTTCTTTTTTTTGTTTGTTCCCCGCCCCTCCCCCCCCAGCTTTCCCGATGATCTCGAGAATACATACGTACATCCTTTCTCGTTCTTCTTTTCTTTTTTGTTTTCTCCCGGATCAAAGTCCGCGATTACGTCGTTGGGGTTGGCGTTACTTCTTCGTCGAAGAAAATCTTCGGAATTGGATTAGTCTTGTTCCACTTTGTCATCTTAATGAACTGGATAAGGATCTGAATAAAATTTCTAATGGCAACCTCGCTTGCAAATCGGTTTCCAACTTCTCGAGGTCTAGATTAGTTGCCGTAATCGTTGAAGAGTTCGATAAGGAACAAAGTAGTACTTTAGTTCTTAACGCGGAACGTGACGATTAAGTTACCATTGATGTTTGAATTATCCGGCACGGTCAACGAAATAACTTTCGGCAACGCGATCTTCGAGCTTGAACGAGCGTCGATTAAATTACATAGATACATGCAACTCTACTCGATACGACTCTCCCTTCTTCTCTATCTTTACGGTCATTGACTTTTAAAAACGACTTCGTCACAAGTCCCACGAGATGAGTTGCATCACACTCTTTACATATACATAATATCTTGCTTGTGGAGTGAATAATATTGCGCGCGCTCGCCCGCGCCCGCGCGTGAGCAAAATGTTAAACTTTAACATTTATTAAAGCGCGCATGAGAGCACTTGCCTTTTAGAACGAAATATTATCGAAATAAATAATAAATATAAATGAAAATCGACTTACCTCTGAGAGCTTTCATATGTGCCACTGCCATCCTAAGTATCGTCAGTTTGTCCGGTTTCCTCGCAAGGGCCGAACAGGTTGGTACCATGTCCGAGAGTTCGGTGATGTAGGCGGTCATCTTGTTCCGCCGCCGCCTTTCTATCTCGCAATGATTCTCCCTGCAGTAAGTTGCAAGAAAAAACCAAGGTAATTGCATAGCTCGAGGAAATACTTTAGATATCAACTTACGCGAGATATTAACGCGCGTAAGCAGGCTCGAATGTAGGAGAGAACGCGCGATCGAGGAATCTATTTTCCAAAATGATCATACGTATGTACGTGCATCCGAGATCGATTGGGCCAATAAATTCTCCTTGTACGTCTATAGTACACGTAGTTTCTAAAGCGTTCGAATTTGACGAGGTTCTCCCCTGTTATTCTTTACCACGACGAACATAGAAACTACGAAACAAATTCTAGACCAAATTGACTCCCGAGGTAGGTTTTCCCTGCATGAAACTACGTAGATCGATCTCGCGTAACGATTGTCGCGCTGCCGAGTAATCGTTCCACGTGTGGTGCCATTTAATTCGCAATTATTTTCACGAAGAAAGTTTGCGTGGGTGCTCGAGGTTGTGCGTGCGCGTGAAGAGATCGATCCTCTAGGACGGCGACGGCGACGGCAACGGCGACGGCGAGGACAGCAACAATGAGGAAAATCAAAAAGGATTAACGTTCCGGTCGATGTTAAAGGATATTATCGTGGTTTAATCTCTTAAGAAAAACTTTGAACGGACAGAGAAGAATATAAATGAAAATAAAAAAGAAAGGATAAGGATCTAGGAGCAAGAACATCCGGGAGTGTTCAAAGACACATAACGTGGAAGGTCCACGATGGGCAAATACACGCAAGAGAGAAGATCTTTCCTTCGTCTCGTCGGGAGGTTCACGTGAATCCGTAACGCTCGTCGACATCTCCGTTCCGTTGTTCCTTTCTTCGATTTCATTCTCTCTTTCTCTCACGGACATAAGAATAAATATCTATCTATCTATCTCTTTCTCTCTGTTAGAGGGCAACGCTATTTAAAAGAGGCCACGGCGCTTAAAGCGCAAGTATAAAGCAGGCTACGTACGGTCCAGCGCGATGGAGGTTGCGAGCTATGGAAGGGCAAAAGGGAAGAGGAGGAGGAGGAGGAGGAGGAGGAGGAGGAGGAGGAAGAGGAGAGAAGGAACGCGATCCAAGGAGGAGGACGGAGAACTCCTGGGTCAGAGGTCAGACGCTCCGAAGTTGCTCGCTCGCTTCGTAGGTCCGGGCAAGCGGATTGACTATACGGGGTGTACCGATAATCGCGCGAGCACCAAACGATACCGTGCGAATGCCGTCTTGTCCGAGATCCTTATCTACCTCTTTCGGTACAAGTTTATCCTTCTTTTTTGGCCCTCTCTCGACGACACTATCGTTTCTTATTTATTCTCTCTTTTTTTTTTCTCCTTTCCTTTCTTTTCTTTTCTTTACCCTCTACTACCAACGGTTTATACTCCGCGGAGGCTAGCCTCGACGACCCGCACGATCTTATCGCGAGAAACTTTTCGATAGCTCGTACCTCGAAATAACGCCGATACCCGTTATCGCGATTGTTTATAATCTCTCGAATTCGTAGATCCATAAACGAAACGACGATTGCGTTATTCCTCAAATAAATATCGATTCGATAAGAGCTAAGTTCGCTCGAACGTTTTCTCTTACGATGGATTAAAATAAAAAAAAAACGAAATATCGCCTATAGGTTTGTTAACTTTTGTCCCGTAGCGTATGTCCGCCTTCCTCCTTCTCGATTACTGCCCCAAAGGCAGTAAATATGTTGCCGAGCAAAATTTATGGCGCGCCACGCTGCCGTCTCACGCGCGATTATAACATCTTCGTTTGAAAATGATTTAAGCGACAACGATCGTATTCGTTCTTCGTCGAACCACTCGCCTTCTCTTCTCCGTCGTTATTCCTGTTCCACGTCATCTTTTTCCCCCTCCCTTTTGCTCGATAAATATGCACCAAGTCGTAATACCCTTATTATTACCCTTACAAAATTCTGACCAAGTCTATCGAGTAGACTTTCTTTTTTCCCTTACTTTAGACGAAGTAGAACGACAAACAAAGTTATTCCGCGGTTTATCGCGAGACTCGTAATCGCGCCGAAAGACCGAAAATGCAGGCTTTCTGTATTAATGCCGAGGTCGAGAAGAAAATACGACCGTGGACCTCGGCCGAGAGAGGAAAAGACGTGCCTGAGGAAGAGGGAGAGAAAAGATAGTGCGGAGAAGCATAAAGAGGAAAAGAAGAGGAGAAGGAGGAGGAGGAGGAGGAGGAGAAGAGACGGGCGCCTTGCGGCGGGAGGCAGTAATTGCGTTATTAACTTAAAAGTGAGGTTCTTGAGCGCGGCCCGCTCGCTCGCTTATTCGCGCGCGCGACATCAGAGTCGTTGCGGATCGCTCGAGCCATGATTCTTTTTTCCTTTCTTTCTTTCTTTTTCTTTTTTTCTTTTAACATTTTTTCTTTTTCCATCCTCTTTTCGACAACACGATGTATGCGTGTTTGTGTATCTGCAAAATGACAGTAGAGATTGCTTACAGAAAGCGACTCCACCCAGTCGCACGCGATCGGAGACGAGAAAAGTTGTAGAATAATATTATCCTTTCCTTTCTCTCTCCCCCTCCCCCCTTCTCTCTCTCTCTCTCTCTCTCTCTCTCTCTCTCGATTTCGTTGAAAATAAAAGAATACTCAGTAGATTAGAGAAGAGTGAATTTAGCGGCAAAGCCAAGTTTTAATATCACCGAGATAGATAGGAGCAGAGAGGTGAAGAATGGAATCGAGATAGAGCGCGGTGTGGACGAAGTTAAAGGACGGTGCGCGTATAAGTACCTTATGTTCCCACGCTGGAGCAGCCTCGAGGGCTTCCCATTCCGCTATCGGCTCACATTGGTAGGTATCATGTAGGTATGTATGTATCTTGGTACTTGAGAAGGCATGTACAGGGTGTACCGGTAGAACATATTGGGGCCACGATTTCGTGAGACGAATTAACAATGTCGGGAGCGGCTACCAGAAAGGTGTCCATGCCACTCTCGCGGTCCCTTACACGCGACGAAAAACCGAACAAGATTCGATATATGCGTATAAGAGGAGGAATCTCCGGTGCGAAGGGCAATAACATTTTAACGAGTCTACCGAATCTTCTCGAGTCTGATACTCACCTCGCAAACCTCTCCTTATCCTGCACATTGTCGTCCTCCAATCTTCTATATTTACATCCACTAGTATCATCCTCGTCCGACCTGAAACACCAAGAGAAGGAAATGACCGATTAAATTTCGCTTTTCCATCGTGTCCGAGGATCGTGATACCGATAGCGCGCCTTTTATTCGATTCTTTCTTTTTTCTTTGCAGGAACTTACACGGATCGCGCCTATAGTGGTGTCCCAAAGTGTATGTGTGTAAATATATATATATATATATATACATAACGCGCGACGCGCCCGACGGTAGAAATATTATTAGAAATTCAAACGCACACGCGAACACAAGGATAAAAAACACGGGGAAACTTTTTAACAAGGTATACGTATGCGCGGACATGGACGAATTTAATTCTCGATACGCGAGTCGCGAGCGTAGATACTTTTTACGAGATACCTCCGTGTGTGCGCGCGCGTGTGCGAACGTTGGACGTCAAGATGCGTGGTTGTGCGATAAATTATTATACCGTTCGACGAGGAGACGAAGGAGAAAAGCGAGTTCGCAAAAAAGGAAGGAATAGTCGCGCGAATAGATGTCGCGTCATCGACGCGCGATACTATAATAGCTTCCGGATTACCAAACGCGAACTGCCCGATCCAAAATTGGCCTTCTGCTCTACTCCACCAAATCTGGATCACCTAACAGTAATGGCACGATTAAAATTCAACGCATGGAGATTGCCGAGTCCTATTCTACACGATCCTTGACAAATTACCAATTAATTTCTTCCAACTCGGATCTGTCCCTATCCCTATGCCGCCGAAATACATTCGAATCTTACGTTTCTTTTAATATTCAGCCAAGACATAGATAAAACGTTCGTGCGATTACAGATCACGAGAAGAGTACTCTTCATAAAAGTATTTATCGAAAATAAATCCAATTATTTCCGGCAAATGAATTCATAAAGTTTATTAATAAAAAATTAGAAGAATTGTCGAGAGAATTCCTCGCATCTTCGAAGGAAAGTTTCTTTACCTTTTCTTTCTCTCTTTCTCTCGACACATCGGGCCGTAATCGAAGAAACGCGAGAAGAATTGGAGCGAAATAATTCAGTTTGTCCCACTTTTTCCTTCCTTCCTGCGACATCGCCGATTCGATAGCGATGCTGAAGCTTATTCGACGTTCAAGACCTCGTTACCGCTTACACCCGGAAGAATATGGCAAAGCCCATAAGGGTCGCTCGCTACAATACATGGAAAGATATCAGAAAAGAGAGAAAGAGAGAGGAGAGGGTAGGGGAGAGAGAAAGGAGAGGGTAGGGGGAGAAAGAGAGAGAGAGAGAGAGAGAGAGAGAGAGAGAGAGAGAGAGAGAGAGAGAGAGAGAGAGAGAGAGAGAGAGAGAGAGAGAGAGAGAGAGAGGTGATGGACTCGGAGCGCAAAAGAGGGCACCGTAAATCCGTCACCGCCGTCTCATTATCGGTATCGAAGCTCGTGTTCGTTCTACCGACGCCGGTATTAACCGCTCGCTAGAAAATTATGCTCTCGTTCGGCCTGGCGAGAAAGAGAGATAGAGCGAGCCGGAGAGCTCATAGAAATCCGGCCGATCGTCAGTCTATTGCACCGGTGCGCGCGGGTGATGTACGGTTCTGACCCTGAGCGAAAAAGCAAGATATCCCCTTACCGGTGCGCCCTCCTATCCCTACCACTTTTATTTTTACCCCCACCACTCGACTCGCCATCGTGCTCTTTCTCTCGCTGTGGTGAACGTGCCATGCGGTGAAGCGGTGCCTCCCTCTCTTCACCTTTCTCATACCGTGGAGAACTCCGGAGGACCCGGTAGACGAGGTAAGTGGGGGTGTAGGGCCCGCAGCGAGTGTATCCGGGTACCTCCGTACCCACCAGTCTTCCCTTCGCTCTCCTACTCTATCTTCTTCTTCTTCTTCTTCTTCTTCTTCTCCTCTGCAGCCCTCCAACGTACTTTCCTCCTCTTTTTCTTAGTCCCTTATGCGAAGAGGAGAGAGAGAGAGAGAGAGAGAGAGAGAGAGAGAGAGAGAGAGAGAGAGAGAGAGAGAGAAAGAGGGAGGGAGAGAGAGAGAGAGAAGATGTACCCGGAGACTTATGGAGTACATAATGATGCGCCCCGCGGTATTATGTCGACTTAACAGATACGTATGAATCTTTCGTGAGAAAGAAGACGACTCGACGGCAAGTTTCTTTCGTCCGTAGCATCGGTCGATCGAATACCGATGAAAAGTTATGGCACTTTCTTCCCTTTTCTTCCATCGTACTACTCGTTAGCCCTGGCATTTATATCTTGCTACCCAATTCCAGAACGTGGCATTATAATCCGCGCCTTCGAATCGAAGAGAAAGTTTAAGCTTCAAAGCAGGTTCAACGAGGTGCTCCAATTGCGGCACCTTCCAGAAGGTTTTAGAAACGACCCGTGTAACGAGGAGCGCGGAAGACAAGCGTTAAAAACTCGCTCCTCTATCATTTTATTCTCGGCACCTACAAATAAATCGCTCTTTCTTCTTCTTCTTATTCTCCTCCTCCTCTTGTAAAACTTTGTAAAATGTTCTTTGTATCTCGAAATAACGAAATCGCGAACGCGTACCTTATCCGGATTTTAGGTAATAAATCATATGGTGAATACGAAAACCGGCTTCGTATCACGTACACGCCGAGTTATAAGATGGCCCGTATCGTTATGCGAAACGTTTTTGCATATGCGATGCGTATGCATCGTCCGACGGAAAGAAGATGCTCGTTCTCCAACTTAGATCCAGCACGAAATTTCGAACGATCAAATATCAATGACTCGAGTTCGTCGAGTCGCCAAACTTTTACTTCTCCTAGCGAAATATTACTTTCCTAAAGAGAAATATCAATTATCGTTTATCATTTACCAATTACTCAACGTGACCTTTAGAAAATAGATTTTATCTACATGACCGCGCGGTGGTTTACGTCGTAAACCATACAAAACTATGAAAAATATCATTTGAAAAAAACAAACGAAAGCAACAGCATACAAACGCAGATACGAGAATATTGACCCTGCACGACACTAAATCAACGGTCGCAATAAACCATGACGTCGATGGCCTATTACAAGACTCGAAGAACGAGTTCATAGAATCGACGGGTAGCATCGGTTTACAATTCGACTATACAATGGCCGAAATGGATTTGGTAGCGTATCGAAAGGACTGGCTGACTGGCAGTCGTTATTTTATTTACGATCGACAACGACGACGATTAAGTTTGTAACCTTTAAAAAAAAATTCTTTCAAAGTAGCCACTGGCACGATAGCGGATTACGGTTGTTCGACCCTTGACATTGAACGATTTCGTGAAAAATCGATCTTTAGATATACCATCGTACTTCTCTAAGGACAAGAAAGAAGCACCTTTTCCTTTTGCCAGTATTGCTCCATTTCTCCTGCTTTCGTGAATTTTTCTATATATATATATGTATATACATATATATATATATATATATATATATATATATATATATATATATCGAAACAAAAGCCGTGGGAAACTAAGTATCAGATCTTTATCTCGCGTGCGTCTAAGCCGACTCTCTCATTGTAAAGACTTGAACGAGGCTAAAGGCATACTGTGCCATGTTGTTTCATGTTTCACCGTACATATGAACGTACTTACGAAACGAAGAGTTAAACGATCGCTTTTTTGTATTTCTTTAGACGAGCAGATTCCAAATGTCGGTATAGTATAGCTGGTCCGCATAGTGGGCGGTAACGCTGATCTCACACGAGACAAACGCACGCTTTTACCGCCGGTAATTAGGGCTTCTAATTATCTCTTAAGGCTTACGCCACTCGACGATATACTCGGTGGACGTGCCTGTAAATGACCCGACGCGACGGTTCGGCATTAAGATAGAGATTAATGATCAACTTTAAATGGTTCCAAGCGTTTCACCGAATGAAAATATTTCGAGTTTAATTAATCGATCGGTAAATAATTTCACTTTCAATAATTTTTATAAAGACGAGACACGAGAATACCTGTCGATCTTTCTTTAAAGATCAAAAGTACCTTAAGAATATTTACAAAATACGACAATGAGACAGAGGGGGGGCCAATGAGGAGAGAGAATGCCACGTGATGTGGCACGCCGTGTCCAAGTTACGGTGGCGCCTTTTTGCATTTTTCCATTCGACTCAAGAGTCACGACTTGACCCCTCTATTCCTTCTCTTCCTCTTTGTAACCGTTGTCCACGCTCGTCCTCGTACATTTGCGTTCGCCATTCCTTTACGTCCACGTGTGTTACATCTACCTTCTCTTCCTGTAGTCGTTTGGGACACTTGCACGTACATACGCACGTACATAATACGTACATACATACATGCGAACTCCGTCCTGGTGCCTTTCGAGAACAGGAGAACGAGCATCTATACCCAGTGTACCTACGAAATGCGCGGTATTTTTCAGAAAGCTGTTCCTTCTCGAGCGGAATCTCATCGATTTCTTCGCCGGGGATAATTGAAACGTTCCAATCCGAGGAATACGCAAGAAACACCAATGGCATAAAGCCTTTACGCATCGAATCACGCGATAACAAATGTTTTCTCGATTTAAATGTAAATTTATTTAAGCGCTCGTTAAAAATTCAAGTAGAAATGGGAAAAATGCGAGTACCAAGTCGAAAGAGAACTCGATTCTTAGTGTCGTCGCGAGCGTTACGACACGCGTCCTTGAATGCGTCCAGTTATTTCAAGTAGCATTTAACTATATAATTATGCAACGAATCATCGTATTTTAGCAGAGCTCACCCGTGGGGTTCGTTGAAGCGAAGCGACGGATAGAACGCTTCGATTCTCCGAGTCGATGGAATGACGGCGCCGATTGCTTATCTAACGTCTAAGCACGATGACGACGACTCTTGGCCGTTCATTGCTTTTCTTTTCATTAGCTTGGTCAGGGGGTGACGATGATACTCTCGCGGTGTATACAGTGTCGCATATTAAAGCAAGATCAGAGCTTGGGGATTGGCGGCTTGGAGAAGGGGCGGTCCATCGGTCTCTGAAGAGCGGCTCGCGCGAGAGAACCGCTCTCTTCTCTCTCTCCGCTCTCTCTCTCTCTCTCTCTCTCTCTTTCTTCTTTCTTCCTCCCAGACGATCTCTTATTGGTCACCGCCTCCACGATCGATCCTCGATCGCCGTAGCCTCTTAACAATCTTCTACGACTCGCGAGGGATCCCTCGAAAGACGAGATTTATCACATTTCTTCGAATTCTTCGTCTTCGTCTTCGTTTTAACGTCGTAACCGTCCCATTTTCCTTCTGTACGAAACTATCCTAAAGAAGTAGAAGAGGAACGGTATATCGACGATAATTGCCATTCTCGCGATAGTTGTCGTTCAAGTGTCGAACCGAATAGAAAAGCTTTAAACTCGCAATTGATCCCGATAGAAGAGATGCGAAGGAAGAAAAGGAAGAGTGTCGAGAGTTTTTTGCGGGCGCGAAAGACGCGCGTTACCCTAGAACGGAACCCCAATCGGGAGGCCCGGCCGTTTTCACGGCTGAGAAAACCTTTATTGCTCAGGGCGTGTGTAACCTAGCTTCGAGCGGAAAGTCACGCGACGAAGAATACGAGGAAGAGGAAGCAAGAAATCCATCTAATTACGTTTACAACCGCGCGATCTATGTGCCCTCTAACGAGACCCTTTTCTTTTACTCTTCATTAAAGACATTTTCTTTGTCTGGGCTGTCTCAGACTAATAAAAAATATTTTTCACATGAATCACCGTCGTCTCGTTTTATCATTTCAACGATCTTTAGATAAATACGATTCGTTGGGGATGAAAAAAAGGAAGGAAAATTGTTTGGTCAGATATCAGCGGCGAATAGATGTCCGCGCATTACTTCGTTTTATTTATGCTCGCGATGAAATGCACAATTGTAAATTAAAAATCCACATCGCACGCGTATGACCTAATTATGGATTTAATATCAGACGAGTGTATGAGGCGTTAATAATGGAGAATTCATTAGAAGGAAGATAATCCGACAACGTGGTCGGAGCCGTATTAAACTGAATACATACTTTCCATTTTGATCCATCCAGTTTAACAATTCCTTCCAGCCGCGGAATGCCATTTATTTAACATAGGCGCTCGCGGCCGTAGCGATCGCGTGAAATAAATATATCTTTATCATTGCGATTTACATTTTTACAGATTAATGCACCAGAAATCACCCGTGCTTCTTTTAATTAGTCGTTATAATATAATTAACGCTTCGCAATGAGTTGCTAACGTGTAGAAATCAAAACACTCGCGAGCTACGTACAGTGCGTAGGTATGCCTACCGACGATAATTGTACTGTATAAATGTACCGCGTGGAGAGATGATGGAGAGAGCAAACACACGATTTACATAGGACTTCCCGAAGAGAATGTAAAAAGAGACGATATCGCGAGCGCAATCGCTGCTTAGAAAGAAGGCTACTCCGACTTGGAAATTCCCACTTCGAGCCAGTTGTCACGAACATCGGGCATCTCGATGTAAACAAATAATATAGCCTGCTTTTTAAATGTTCAACATCCATGTAGAAAGAAAACGATAAAAAGAAGAAGAAAAAAAAAAAAGAAAAAAAAAAAGAAAAAAAAAGAAGAAGAAGAAGAAAAGAAAAGAAAGAAGGAAGAAAAAGGAGAAAAAAAAAGACAAACAAAAGTTGAGTATAGAGTTACGATTTTGTAAATATACCTGCGAGAAATTGCATCTTGCGGATGCATCCCCGCATTTGCGGGAAAAAGAAACATGATCGAAGAAAGTTAGACTTGGTTAAATCTCAAATTATTTTCCATCTTCGCTTACAAGAAAATTATAGTCCGTCCTAAGTAGCAAAATCTCTCCGTAAACGTTGGAGAGATCTTTTCCCGATGTAAAGACAAGACGACAAAGAGAAACGGACGTAGATAAAGTATGGGTAAACGAGTGTTTTGGATTTTTGGGTTTTACACGACGGATTACGCAACAAGGTCGCGGTAATCGGCGCGTAAATGCGTGGAACGGTCACAAATCTCTGCTACGTGACGAATTCCTCGACGAGTGGGTTTTGTTTCGTGCTCGCACGTTCGATGCACGTGGTAGAGAGTAGAACGACCCGTGTAAACTCATCGTATTAGACACCCCGGCTACCCTTAATCTTCCTTCTTGTGTATTTTGCGGCTTGTTAGACGCGACGAGCCGCAAACGAGACCAGACGCGATGCACTTTATTAAACGTCAACTTTTACGTTCCGTCACTCCAACTGATATTATTTCATAATATAAGCAGTTGTACGACGGCTTGACACTCGATATTTTATACGATTAGATATCGATCGTTTTATTATCCTTTATCCCTTTTATTTTTTTCTTTTCTCTTTTACTTTCTTTTCAAAGATCCGCCTGCATCAACGTCAATCGCTTCTAAAGTCTTCTTTAGAAAGACTTAACGAGACTTTAAGAACGTAACGAGCGAAGTTTGAAGTCGGTTCGTTATAAGCAGACGATAAATGAAATCAGCGATCAGCGAGGCCAATGAAATATTCGCTGATAAATGTAATCTCTCGGGTATTGTACGTGCTCTCGTTTCTTCCTACGTAATACGGTCACTCTTGTACATGCATACATACGTACTTACGTACCGTACCGTACGTAATAATATACGAGCTGCGCCGTCATAACTATTTCTTCGCGCATATATGTATTTTTCTTGTGATCTCAATTTATTATCGTCGCGCGTGACCGCGCACCGCAATTCTGTTGTATGCATTTCACGATAACGTCAACTTTGTACCCGCTTTGTTATATTTTCGAGAAGATTATCGTTATCGTCGTTTCAATGGCTTACGCCAGAGTATCTTTTTCTTCAAGGTCGCCGAGGAAGTTCCTCCTTTTTTCCTTCGTCCGCTTGTTTTTTTTTTCTTTCTCTCTTCTTCTTCTTCTTCTTCTTCTTCTTTTTATTCTTCCTCTTCTTTTCCTTCTTTTCAACGGGAAATCACATTTTATGCGCGAAGAAGCCGTAAGTACGTATTCTGCAGTGAAATTGTAATTGTATTTATTGATTATAATCTACTTGTTAATGTAAAGAAAAAGTTGCTGACTTTGCAATAACAAAAACGTATGTTTGCTAAACTGCGATGATTGCACACCATAAATTAATAATAATCTCTTGGTCGAATACGTATACTTTTGTATAAAATGTTTTTACTTGTAAAGCGTAATCTGAAAACGCGACGTGCTGCTTCTTTTTTCTTTTGTTTTTTTTCTTTTTTTTTTTTGGTTTTTTTATTTATTTAACGGTTAATAAATATTCAGTTTATGCAAGGATACTTCTCGTTATCGATTCACCGTTCTCGTGCTTTTGAAGCGCGCGGAAGGATCGGATTGGCTTGACGAGAATTCGCAGTCTTTTTTACGACAAGCTCGACGATAATAGAGCTATCTAGATTCACGGCCGACTTCAGTATTTTTCACGCGGACACGGAACATGTGCGTTCCGCGTATCGTTGCTTTTTCTTCGGAATATTTGAATCCCGATAATATGCGATAGGTACGATAACGTATCGATGAAAAATTGAAAAATTTCTTGGAAATTTGGAAATAATCATTGTGAAAGAAGATTTCCATCGTACTTCGATAAACCAGCATGCTACTTCAGAATCATGACGTAGAAAAGTTTTAATGAGTTTCCTCGATTTCATCGTAAAAGCGGTCTCGAAAACTTTGCGAGCTTGTTTGCAAAATAGATTCATAAAATGATTACTTTTTATTGCATCTTGCAGAATACGGAATTACTCGTGATAGATTAAGGTTAAAATACAATCGGCACAAATAAGTCACAATAAGGTGAATCGGCATAAGTAATCTTCGAAACGATCCGCAAATTTCTTCCGCTTGTCGACGGTCCGAGCGAAAGGCGAATCCGTAAGTACACCGCAAGCCTCTCAATTTCAATAAGCAATCGTAAGTACTTCGGTCACGACTCTCGATAACTAGATTGTTTCAGGCGAAGAACTCAGCCTCGAGTTCTTTCAATGATCGCTACGGAATAGATGTTTGACGATTCAAAAAGAAATCGTGCCTGTGGACGAAACCTTTATGGATAACCCTTAACATTGCATGTTTTCTCGAGCTTCTTAATAAATGATTTTTTCGTAAATGGACGAGTTAACGTTTGCATTATGCAGCTATTTCGCATACTCAAGCCCACCAAATTTTACGTAAAGATCTTAAACCGCTTTTTAACTTTTAATCGTATTTCGATTCTTTCTCACGACAGTCACAATGTCTGTTCTCACTATTCTTATTAAAGCGACAATTGATTGTCCGTTAACGTGCGTACCGCGTAATTACCGAGATACTTCATAATCATCAATATACGTAATTCGTTCTACGTAACTACTCGTGTCATACGTAATTCGTCCCTGTCTCACGTTCATCGTCACTTTCGACGTACCGATCTTCGCAATAAATAAAAGGATAAATTTTCTTAAAGCGAACTCTCTCTCTCTCTCTCTCTCTCTCTCTCTCTCTCTCTCTCTCTCTCTCTCTCTCTCTCTCTCTGGACGGCATCCATCGATTCAACGTGCATGTCCAGTTTACCACAAAAACCGCGTGCTATTTAAAAGTCCCAACCTTTCCCACGATTCTCCGCACGTTTATATGTACGCGAGACGCGGGATCCTTTCGTCAAGAGCTTAAAACCCGCTTTGATATCAAAAGGGCCGACTTTTAACATCCCCCGGGAAAGCGATTTTAGTAGACGGACGATGTCGGTTTCGTGCTCCGAGGAGGCAGAAGATGATCTCGAGACAATGATCCAGCATGGCTGGAAAGAAGTTTTGCTTGAAACGCGATACTCATCTTTTTCTCTCTTCTGGGAGAGGCAAAGGGAGAAAAAAAGAAAATGGTTAGAGGCGCGTGGGAGACGAAGATTTACCTCCGTGTTTTCGACTGCTGCTGAGAGTCCGCGTGCGTCTGTTGTATGTGGTGAGGCGATAGGTTGGGCCCGTAAGACAGAAGCTGACTTCCGCCGGTGGGGCAAGCGGCTGGCGGCGGTGGGGGTGGTGGGCCCAATTGGTAACTCACGCCGGAACCCGAGGGAGCGTAGTGCGAGGGCCCAGGTCCCGGGCCCAAACCGACCCCATACCCTGCACCTCCCGTACCACCCCCGTACATACCACTGCCACCGGGATATTCTATTTTGACGGCCTGTCTTCCACGATTTCGATGATCCAAAAATCCTCCAACGATTTCCTTGTCATTAACTCATCTTATTCCGATTATTCCTCTTTACAAGGACATATCGTTCCTTATTCGATGCCAATTTTATTATGACTCTTCGGTTAGATCAATACAGACTTTGCAAAGTTATATCCCACATACGTTTGCTGGCGCACTGGACACCTGTTACACGTTCGAGAACATACGCGCGTGCGTTCTCTCGATAGGGGTTTCGCGATATCTACGCGACGGCCGAAGGGTGCTCCGCAGGAAGTCGTAATATCAAAGCACCAGCTAACTCGGATTCCTTCCCTTTCCGAGATATCTTTCGATTTGCGGTATAAACGGCTTCCAGTATCTTCCTGCTTTCAAACTTTTTCTTTCAATCTACGATCGATGTATTCCTTTCCTTCCCAAGTCGAATTCCGATGATAATAAATTAATTAATCGTTCAAATACTTCGAGCGTTATGTCTATTTCCAAGGATCTTCAAGGACAAAACAAACTTTTTTTTTTTAAAACGAGGATTCTCTCTGACAGGACTACTTTTACTTCTACAATATTATCGTTGCGACCTTTCGACCTCGGCTGTAATGACTCTCATTATTGCGCGCCATGGCTTACGACCAATATAGCATGAATTTCCTTTATTTCTCAAGCCAATAGCTAGGACCGATTTTAGGTGTAAATCATTCTACGCTTTTCTTATATTCGATTCGCAATTCTCGTCCTTGTTTTGCGAAAATTTCATGATCGATTTGGTATCAATCGGTTTTGGAAAAATATGAATTTGCTTGAAAAGACTCTGTTCGTTGATCCAGATCGATTCGCGCAACAACGTTGATTTGCTTTCGACACTGACTATTTTGATGCCGATTTCGAAACGGCTAATATTCAGTCACTTTCGCAAAAGAATATCAACCGATTCGATTTTAAACGATCCTTAAAACGATATTCGTCAGAGAACAATTGTGTAGGATTCCTCTCTTCTTTATTCTTGGTTCGAAACTCCTGGCAAATTACGTCCGAGCTTATAGCAGCTATTTTTCCACCACTTCATTCTACAACCACTTTCAACAAACTCACGAGGGAAGCTCACCAAAGATCCGTCGTTTCACCGTCGAGCCGATACAAAGCTCTTCCAAATGTTTATATCGAAGAAGGTACGACAAGAAAGAGGAGGAAGAGCAAGGAGAGTGGAATAAGGAGAAGGAGAGAGAGAGAGGGTGAGTGAGTGAGTGAGTGAGAGAGAAAGAGAGAGAGAGAGAGAGAGAGAGAGAGAGAGAGAGAGAGAGAGAGAGAGAGAGAGAAAAGGAGAAACTTTCGCGTCAACGGAATTTGAGTTTTCCGTTGGAATCGTAAATCCCGGATCTACTTAGACGAGGGCGCGAGACGCGCGTCGTTTAAACTTAGCACGAGGCATCATAAGCGACGACGAATACCACCGAACACGTTGGAGATGATTTCGTTCAGAGCATTCGCCTGGATTGACCACTACGATGATCGCTTCGATCGCGATCGAACTAAGAACACGACGTTCATTCGGATGGAAACGATAACAAGGAGGAAACGCGGAAGAAGCACTAACGTAAGAACGGACGGACGAGAAATCTACCGAGAGATCTATCGGAGATCTACCGAGAGATCGAGGGACGGATGGGTCGTCGACTAGTCACCACCCACAACTCGCCAGTGACTGATTCCACCATAGCCGTATAATGTGCCGCCGTGTGGTATACCCCGGTAAGGACTATCACTTCTCCCACCAGAGAGCGGAACAGCCACCGTATAAAGCACGACTTTTAACCGGGATGCCTTCGTCCCTCCTGGTGGTAGCAACGGAACGAACGCGCCTTCTCTCTCCGTAACGATGACCCCTCCTCGCACGCTTCTTTTCTTTTACGTATTCCCCCAACTACCTTTTCTTTTCCTCCTACCCGACACGATCCTACGAAATTATCGGCTCTACGTTTATAGCGCTTTAACGTTCCAACGAATCTATCGACTACCGCGCGTTCTTCTTCTTCTTTCGCCTAGTCTTTCTCTTGGTACAAGATCTTTTTTCCTATATCCATATCGAATAAAAACAAAAATATCAATATCACAACGTCCGATCGTTTCTTGGTACGAAGGTCAGTCGAGTTTACCAGATCGAAATGATTTGGCTCGATGTGGAAAAATATTTTCAAGAAAAAGGCCTGCTGCCGCTAAGGTAAAAGTCTACGACGATTACGATAACGAAACGTTTCTTGCACGATGTCGCAATAAAACACCGACGGTATAAAGAAATATTACCAAGAGGCGCTAACATTGTCCGACGACGAATTACTTGCTGCGTAGCAAACATCCTTATATTAGTTGTTTGATCTTCGTGGAATCTTACAAAAAATAATTAATAATTATTTTTCGCTATATTATTCTAAAACTTTATTCGGTCTGTGTATTTTTTTTCCTTACCAATTAAAACTTTTTATTTTTATTTTTCTTTCTAATCTAACATTTCGAAGCGCACAAAATGTTTTAGCTTGGCCATCTTGTCGGATGTAGATAGTAAAGATCGATAAAATATTTTAGATTTCCGTTATCGATCATTATCGCTGCACGTTTCGATACGGTTGCAAAAATATAATCATTGTATCAAGTACAAATGTGACTGTTCGAAAAATATATCGTGATGTAGATATTAGAACTAATTATTAGAATTATCGAGTGTACGTGTACTTAGCCATAAAACATATTCAACCGCGCTGACAGCTGATACATTTTAGTAGATATTATATCACTTAATATTATCACATGCTTTTGAAATGAACTGAGCTATTTATCTATCTATCTATATATAATATGTATACAAGTATGTATATATATATGTGTGTGTATATATATATATATATATATATATATATATATATATATACACATACCTACATACATATATATATATACATATATATATACAGATGGAAAGAGAGATTTTTTACTTATAACCTCAATTACAGGTAATAGTACAACTTCGTGCACAAAATTTTGTCTATAAGATCGTTTGCTAGTTAATATATAATAGACAATATCTCATCCGATTATACATATCCGGTATGTTTCAGTAAATAAATTTCTTACTCTTGTTAATATCATTATAAGATGAAAAACATAATGTTTATTGAAGAATAATTATTAGCCTTTTTAATTTATCTTCGAGATCTCTAATATAAGAATTTATAAGGAAAATCATATTCTATAAAATATAATTATTTAAAGTCACATTCGAAATATATCATTCTTTGGAAATTTTCAATATATTAACTTACCCTATGTGAATAGAACCACACTTCTGCGCCATTTTGCTCTGATCACTCCCTGTAATTATAGAAAACTTAATTAATTCGCTTATTAAATTAGTCTGTAAATTAAGTAACAAACGGGTCATATAGGGCAAACACAAATTATATAAATATTCCTTTATAATCGTATATACTTTTACTGCTATACTGATATAACTACACAGACTTTATTATATGCAACGCAATGAGTACATACAAAGAACAAAAGCTTATAAAGTTTTATATCTTAAAGATTTATTTGCGTATAACCTAGATAAATTAGATCTGTCGCAAATTAAATTCATCTTTCTATTGATATAAACTAATATGATAATATACTCAAATTAATACAAGTTATCGAACCAAATATCTTTCAAATATCAATTGTATGATATTTAAGAGCATAGAGAAAGAAGTAATATTGTTATTGAATGATTATTGACTTTGTTTGTGCTATGTGGAATAAGTTTTGAAGAAATAAATACTTTGATTAGAGTAGATTATAAATAAGTATTAAAGAATTTGGACGATCTATATATGAAGGATGAATAACTGTACATGTTTTACGAGAAATATAAGCATCCTGTTGAAAAAACTGAAGACATAACATACGACGAATATGCTCATTTTGAAAAATCAAACGATTATACTTTAAAATGCGTCCAATTGAAAGGGAACGAACAACGAAAGTAGACGAATATAATTTTGGTTAGAACGTATTTCATATATTTCTCATACAAATTAGAGAAATTATGTTAGGAAAAGCATGGAGAGCGTCAAACATTGTGATAGACGACGTTTACCTGGTATAGAATGAGCGATCGTGGATACAGTAGTGAACATCCAGTTTGAATTTTTTCCTTACACCGTTTGTACAAAATATCTGGACTACAGCCAATCGTTTTTGGAAATATTACTCAGCTCCTACACTCCACTAATATCAAAACTGGGTGTTTACACTCAGCAGTCGCGCCATTTTGAAGTTTTATTCGGGAATTTTATTTTTGCTTGGACCTCTGAATACGATTTCAATGGAAGGAAAATTTCGTCGAATAAGGCGCTATCTGACGGTACATTGATGCAAACGTACATTCCTACTAAAATGAAGTCGTAATTCCGTTGATATAACAGAACTTGAGAATAATAATAATAATAAATATTATACGAAAGATATTTTTGAAGTTAAAAATAATTAATGTTTTAAGGAACTTATAGATTAGAAATTAATTAGCAGACTAAAGATTTAAAGATGAGAAATGAACAAATTATGCCGTTCGTTGATAGGTAGGACATAATGACTTAAATATTATAAGAGTAATGGTATTGTTCATAAATGAATATAACTTCAATACCTGTAATTCCTAGCGCATAATTCGAATAAAATATCTTTAGTATCGACGGTAATCATTTGCTTTGTTAGCGCGCGAATAATAAATCATGATGGCTACGATATGATTGGTCGTTGAATTTTATACCGGTAACTACGTGAGTAGGAGAATATGGTTAAAATTTATTCATTCCACAATTTTGAAGTTTCACAATATTATATTACGATTATTTATAAAGGCGATTAAATTGGAAGTTCAGGAAAAAGGAATAATTAAATATCTCATCGCTACGCGTTAGCCTCTTTTTTCTTTTTTCTTTTCTTTGATAGGTCACAATTCGAAATTTTAGATTATTATTTCCGCTTATTATTATTATTATTATTATTGTTGTTGTTGTTATTATTATTATTATTATTATTATTATTATTGTTGTTGTTATTATTATTATTATTATTATTATTATTATTATTACTATTATTATTATGACTATTCACTATTTCTGTAAAATTATTATCATATTTCCTGTCACTGGACTGATACACTCGATAAAATTTTTCAGTGAATTACATCGAATATTTTGACGCTTTATTAGTGCTATTATTGCTCGTTCATAAGCTATGACTACACATTTGAAATTTGCGCCTGATAATTAGATGCAATCCCGAAATATCATTTGAAAATAAATATTTACAAATAATTGTACGATTTTAAATATACTAATTTATTAGTCCAAATTCATAAAACATACCATGAATATATATATTATGTCGAGAATTTTTCACAGTTTAAATAGATATGTAGTATTAGAAGAAATGAATTATTTATATTGCCAAGTAACTTTCAAACAGGCTAGGTCAATTTTTTTTTCGTCATGAAAAACTGATTCTTGTCAACAAGGATAACCAGAAGATAACAAGAAGTACATTTGAAGAAGTACTTCCTTCACATACATCAACAATTTTTTATTAATATAAATATAATTTAAAGTTCTGTGAAAAGTGAAAAATTGAATGGTGCGATTTTCATACCAAAAGTGTCAAAAATCATTTAATATATTATAGATATACATACATTGTCATTGATACGATGGGAGATGAAATTATTACGTTAATACTTGGAAATGATAGTTTTAAAGTCGATAAAAAAAGACTTATTAATAAAAGTCATTATTTTGATTGCCTTTTCTCTCCAAATTTTTACGACTCGCGAAACAAAGAACATATTATAAATTATGATATTGCTTCATCTACCTTACAGGTTAATATATAGTAACTGTGTATAATATTTAATTGATTGTTCGTTATTTGTTCATCATTTACTAGCTAAGATTATTTTGTTTCTTAGGATTTTATTGAATGGATTCACGACGATGAAAGAATAATAATTGAACTTAGCCATTTCATTAAATCTTCAATGGTGAAGTATAAAACAGATAATTTTATAGATCTTTTAAATTTATTACAATTGGCTGTGCTTTTCATGACTGACGATTTAATAAGTGATATAACTGATATTATCATATTATATTGGTTGAATCCGGAAAAGGTAATTGATGTCTGGTTATTGGCACAAGAGTTGGCTATAAGTTTATTGACTGATGTCTGTTTGTCAGTATGCTTAGATCGTTTTATAGATTTACCCATTAGTTCTTTGATCGAGCTACCTATTAAGAATCTCAAACAGTTAATTGAAAATATTAATGTTAGGTCAACAACAAAATACTCGCATTATATATTGCACGAATGGATGGATCATAATACAGTAAGTTAATTATTTACTTATATACCTTTTATTTATAAATTTTATAGGGAGGAATATTTTTTTTTTTTTTTTTTTTTTGATGGATTTATTCAGGCTTCTACAATTAATAATAATGTAATAAATATACCATTGACAAGAAACTCTAAATTTATACAATATATGATTGGATATAAATTAGAAAGTGGTAGTAACAAGAAAGGATATATTTATTGTTGGGACGGTATTCAGTTATCCGAGTTAGTAGAACTAAAATATCTAAAATGTTCTGGAAGGGATCTAATAGGTTTACAAGTTACTGGCAGAGGTATGTACATTATAAAAATGATAAAAAATGTTTTAAAAAATATTTCTTTAAATATCCATGCAATTTACCTTATCATTCTTCAGGATTTAATATATATCTTGTTGGTGGAGAATATGGTTTAGGAACTGGTCAATTTAATCAAATAATTTGGCGATATTGCCTTATATCTAAAAAATGGTATTATTTTGCAAGGTGAATGATCATATTGTAACCTCCATAGTGATATCATTATTTGCGCTTACTTTTTAATATATACATTTTTAGACTTCCTAGCCCAAGAAGACATATGATTGCTGGATTTTTAAGTAATTGTTTGATTGTGGTGGGTGGTGTAGGACGTCATCGTTTAAAACTATCGTCAGTTGATATATTGGATATACATACAGGTAAATTAAGTCATTAAATACATATATATACATATATATATACACACACACACACACACACATATATATATATATATATATATATATGTATGTATGTATGTATGTATGTATGTATCATGTTTTACTATGCATCAAATGGATGTTTGTAGGTAAATGGACAAAAGCTGCAGATGTACCTGAAAATTTTACCGAAGTGCCACATTATAGTATAATGAGAAAAAAATTGTTTTTGTTGCGATCATCTCTTTATATATTCTATCCAGAACTTGAATCATGGAAGACTATTATCTTAGAGAATATTCCTTTGCCTATAGCACATCATTTTATGGCATATGGACTCGTAATATTTATGATTAGTAAGTGAGAAAATTGGAGATATATAACGTATATAAAACTATAAATTAGTCGCTAATATGGAATAATAATTGTAGGATATAATGGAAGAATTTTGTCCAGAATTAGTAATATACAAGAAAAAATATGTGATGATTGCTTACAATTGTACAAAGATCATGCAATGATACATACTATGAGTGATGTGTATCCGTCAATTGGTTTATTCATTCCTGGCATAGGGTTTTTATCAATATTATCCAAAAAATGTCAATCATGTAGTTATTCATATTTACAAACAGATGATAAAACAAGAACTGATCCAGGGAATCTAATTTTAGATCCTAGGCTAGGAAGTTTTTATACAATTGATCCAAAAACATTGTGCGAGGTATCCACATTAGATAACTTGTAATATATTTTTTTTATTATAATTAATACTTTAACACCAATGTTAAGTTTGCCTTCAGTTAAAGTAGATATGATATGAGAATTATTTTGATTATAACAATCATTATGAAGGAATATAAAAAGATAGAAAGTTTTCTTAGAAATATTCGCAAATAAGAATAAATGTTAATAATATTTTTTAATCATAAGTTTTTTATTTATCATAAATTTTGTAATGGAAGCAGTCTTCAAACAAGTATAACACGACAGTGCGTTCGATTATATGGAATAAAGAAGTATGTTTTGGCAATGCCATTACAAGTTAACGCATTCCGATAAAATTATTTCGTTGTTTAGGTGACTAGAGAGGATGCTGGCTGATTTTATCGGAATTAATAACTCTTCCAGGCATATTGATGTCAGACTGCCTCTACGCACCATTGTGTACTTAAAGTATGCTAAATCGTGTGTACAGCGAAGCTCATATTAGCTAGTATAGGTTGCGCGTGCTATCCTTGATGTTTGACGCGTTTATTTGTTTACGTTTAAATGACATAATTTATGCGACATGACAAGCACACAGAAAAAAAAACACAATGTATGTTTTTTTAACAATTTACGTATAACGACTGTATCTTGACAAATTGATTTGTTTCCAGGCTAAGTATTTTAAACGCGATGATGTATCACGTACAGTAGAACCTCGATTATTCGAAAGTTCTGTTATCTGAATGCTCCATCATCTGACATTGAATGTCCCCCTCATCGCCCCCTCTCTCCCCCTTCCACCTATTCGGATAACCAAAGTTCTACCGTATTCCGGAATTGTGTCTGCTTCATGTTCCATTCGTGTACGTTAACGGTATTTTTTTTCTTTTCACATTTTGCGTATTCTCGTATAGATTATAATTGATGAAAAATATTCACGTTCATTCAGAAAGCATTCTAAATTGCAAATTGCAGATGTATATTAAAACTGATTTCTAAAAAAGGACCGTAATATAAATTGTTGTAAAAGTAATAATTTTGAGTTTAGAGATCGCCGGGATTAGTGACGTTCAGAGCAAAGGCTGCATTAGTTTCGCCTTTTTTGCCAATTGCACGTGCTATGTATTGTCCCACGTCACTAGCCGTACATGCCTTAATACCTAGTTCAAACGATTTGTCGCCGTCTGAACTGAAAGAGTATTTGCTGCTGGTCTCAGGGAGCGCCTTACCATCCTTCAACCAAGTTACTGTAGAAATAAAATAACGATATTATTTCATATTAATTTAAACATAATATAATCTTATATAAATATTTATATTTCCCTTTATAATTTTTCATGTCTCTTTTATACGATAAAAAAAAAAAAAAAAGAAAAAAAAAAAACCAATAAATAACTTTTCTTCCTAATAATCTATAAAAGAATTCGAAATAATGATATTCTATAAACGTATTCTTCCTTACCTTTCAAGGGCGCAGTTTCAGTCTTGCATGTGAAAGTAACTGTTTCACCTTCGCTCACGGTTGCTGATTGTGGGAATGTTGTGAAGACCGGGCTCTTGGGTTCCTCGTTGGGAACTAAACAGCATGTCGATGTTATATTTTCCACGAAAAAATGCATATTAATGCATTAATATAAAAGAAAAATCTGAAAAAATATCTTACCGAGGACATTCAATGTACACGATGAGAAACTTTCTCCTGCATCATTGAATGCTTCACACGTGTAAGTGCCAGAATCTTCTGGGAAGATTTCAGCAATATTTAATTTGTAAATATTAGCCTCACTTGTATACTGGAAGTCTTTGCTAGGCTTAATTTCTTTATTATTATGAAGCCACACCACATCAAATTTCTTAGCACCAATAATTCGACAACTGAGTGTTACGGCCTCTCCATCCTTCACAAACATGCTTGTCAGATGATCTACAATTTTTGGTGGTTTATCATCGCTCTTCTTTTTAGCTGCTGCATTTTCCATTGCTAAAAACAGAATAGGAATTAAATGAAAAAATATCTTTACATTTATATAAATTCATGATATTGTTCCAACTAGGATAAAATTCATTTTACTAACGTTTCACAGTTAATTTGCAAGACGTTGTAGATGTTCCAAGGCTATTGGTTGCCTTGCAAATATATTCGCCCTCATCTTCGGGGAATATTTCATTAATAGTAAGAGTTGCAGTACCAGCTTTGTATTTCAAATCAACAATCTCAGAGGAGTTTACGGTCTATAGAATTGAATTAAAAATATACTTTCACTTTAAATAATATCGTTAATAATAACATAATTGTATTATTCGTATACGAATTATACTAACTTTGCCATTTTTCAGCCAAGTTATTTGTGGTTCTGGATCACCATCAACTTTAACAGTCAGTTCCAGCTGCTCTCCATCGTTAATTGTAAGATCATTTAATTTCTTTGTGAATTCTGGTGGTTTCATACTATCATCTGATGGATCTACAATGACATGAATTAAATATAACTTTCTAAAAAATTACTTTATAATATATAGGATACCTACAAGCAAGTTCTTTAGTAGTGCTTCTAGACCGAGATGGGCTACCTGTAGCGTCCAATTTACTTCCGTATTTTTTAGCATTACGTTTATCTGACGAAGATTCGGTTGTAGCCTACAATTGACATTAAAATGTTATAATGTTATCTGTATATAAACTGTTTGTATGATTGTATATACGATCTATTTTTTGGTTTGCATTTTAACAAGCTTACTTTATAAGATGAGGAACTTGAGGAATTCAGTTTGCTAGTTGAACTACTATAATTGTGTGATGTACTTGAATGACCTTGTGTAGTAGTAGAACTGTAGCCACTGTAACCACTGGCTTTGTGAACAGTTACAATAGGTGGTGGTGCAGGTTTCAGTGGTTGCTCAATAAACCTCCGATCTAAAGATAAGTACTTAGTATCAGGGCTCATGTATTTCATTATGATAGGAATCAATGTGCCTTTTGTAGCATGCTCTATACGCATTTTTGTATGCATTCACTATATTACATATTTGCAGGAATTTTGTTTACTTTGCAGCGTCTAAGAGTAAAAACAAATTGGATAAAACCATGGAATAAACGAGTTGCTATAGGATTGGAAGGCATCCATTGAAAAGATCTCTAGATTAGGGTTATTCAGAGTTACATATTGGCTCGATGATTTATGCGTGTGCATCGCTAAAGGAATAATACAAATTAATAGATAATCATGGAGTTAATTCAAACAATAATTTCAAGCTTAATCAATTTTGCTCTAAATAGCATAATAACTTTCTAAAATCTAATTCGTAATTTTAATGAAAAAATATTATGCTGTTTGCATAAAGTTTAATGAGTGATCGCCCATATACATATATACATGTATGTATACGTTTTGCTATACTACTGCATCTTCCAATCCTTCAAAACATAGACAGGGTGACAAATGGAAAATAGCTAAAGAACTTTTCCGATATGAACGAAATACATGCAAAAAGATCACATTTAAGTTCTTAAATTATATCTATTTATGGACAAATATTTATGGACAAATAATCATAATGAGTGAACGATTAACAATTATGTGGGAGAAAGATGGAATAAATTTTGTTACTTTCACATTGAAAATCACTCGAATCGTTCAACATTAGAATTGAATTGTGGGAAACTATGGAACGATCATACTTGATGACATTCACAAAAGACATTTCTTAATGAATTTTTATATAAAGAAATGATACTGCGATGTTATAATTTTTTTTAGGATTGTGAAAAATGTTTTGTACAAATCTAAAAGAATATGTTAATTTTTTTGCCAATATAAAAAGAAAAATTGTTTTCAGCAATCTCTCATTTGTCACTCCATAGATAGCAAAGGATCAAAGGGGATAATAAAAATAAGGGGGTCACGCTCAAGCAGCTCTACCTCCGGAATGTAGGAGGTCGTGTGCTAATTTACATTGCTCCTCTGTTTCTCCAGTTCCTACAAATAAATATTTAATCAGATTTCGTATTAAACATATGTATAATTTAACGATTTATCGATTCACGTGGCGAAGCACTTGTTACTTCGATTGTTGTTCCATTGTTATTCGTCACCGATATTTTTCGTCATTTTTTTTCTATTTGTTTTTCCTAAACTTACCTTCTACAATAACGACACAGCTCGTTTCATCCTTGCCATGAATGTTTGTCGCTACGCAGCGATACTTGCCACTGTCTTCCGGTTTACAATCTATAATCTCCATAGTGACGACACCGTCTGCGTGTGTCATCGAATAATGATGTTTAGATAATTCTTCTCTATCTCTGTACCATTTTACGGTTGGTGGTGGATTTCCAGCTAGACAACAAAGTAGCTTGCATGTTTGTCTGACTTGAATCACACGTGGCCTCAATAAGAAGGTAAAGTTTGGAGCTGATTCGATCGTTTCCATCCATACGTTATAACCGAGCGGTTCCCGTCTGCGCACCGGATGCAATTCTGGTCTGTACTTTGGAATTTCTATGGGCAGTGCTACAAATTTATCACATTAATTATTAATTATTGATCCACAAAATCTTTAACTTAGTAACGTGTCGCGATAATATAAATATACTTTGATCAGAAATTTTTTTCAATCTTGCTACTTACGTTGTACGTTGAGGAAGACAACTTCTTCTCTATAACCGTAATGATTCTCGGCACGTATCACATATTCTCCTCTATCTTCCAGCTTAACTCTGTTAATGATGAAAGTGTAGTCGTCACCGTGATAACGTTTCATGAATTTAACAGATTGTCGAAGTTCTTGATTATTGTGGAACCACGTTAAAACGGGAGAAGCAATGGCAATTACTCGACAGGTGAACTTTACACTTTGTCCTTCGTATGCGAATGCGCTTGTAGGTTTGATGACAAATCTAGGTGCAGCCTGTCGGCGATCTAGAAATAATATGCATGATTCGATTTATAATTCTATATACAAATTTAGAAAGTTATTGTAGATTATCAAACAAATTTACCGAATGAAGAGTCATAAATCTTATATTTTTCTATCAATAATTTTCTAAGCGAGGAATACTCAGCTAGCCGGCCGATGGGTAAAACGTATTTATCCCAGTTCTCGTATTTGGCACGTAATTTGTCTCTGAAGCTAAGATATCGGCTACTAGATATGACATTGGTACGATTACTATGATCGCCGGTTAACCATGGATGAAGAAGGCATTCATGAGCGGTCATGCGCTTTCTACAAAAATAATATTAACGATTGAACAAATTCACTTTGCTATTCATTAATTGTATCATTAAGGTTTAAGCGAATGCACCCACTCTTTATTTTTAACAAGTAATCGTCTGATGAAGTCTTTGCCTTCCTCGGAGACTTCCCGGAACGCTTCTTCGTCAAAGTCCCAATCGCAGGCCTTTACATTTTTCAACGTCTCGATGTCATTGTCACCGGCGAACGGCGAGAGACCACTCAAACTTTTCAATCAGAATAAATTTAATTATATGTAAAAGAAATATACGATCAAAAAAAAAAGATACACACAGATTTCATTTATATCTTAAAACTTTTAATATAATAGAGAGATAAGCAATTGCGAATATGCAAATACTCACAGGACGTATGCCAGTACACCACAAGCCCACATATCCGTATAGAAACCAACTGGTTCGCGTTCTACAATTTCAGGAGCTGCGAATTCCGCTGTACCTGTACTGATCTTTACGACTTCATTGGGATCTAGTCTAGTAGCTAAACCAAAGTCGATCAGTTTCACATTCGTGCTATTGCGCGTTTGACACATTATGTTCTCTGGTTTGATGTCTGGAAAATAACATTAACATTTGATTATTTTTTGTTCCTCCTAGAGCATTCGTTTCTTCTGTAATGCATCACGTTCAATTGCGATTTTTTTTGTTTTTTTCTAATATTACGAACGAAAAAAAAGTCTCTCTCAAACAAACCAAGGTGTATAATGTTCTTCTCGTGCATGTGTTTGACACCCTCGCAAATCTGACGCATATAATTAATGACCTCAGCCTCGGACATGATATAACCTTCGGCAGTGATTCTCTCAAACAGTTCGCCGCCGGATAAGCTAAAACATTCCAAATTATTAGTAACAATGATAAAGAGAAATCAATTGGAATGATAATTAGTCGCCTTACAATTCAAAGATTAGAACCATCTCGTCGTCATCCTCGAAAGCATCATGAAGGTTGATCAATTTAGGATGATGCAATTGATTCATTATATCTATTTCTTTTCTAATTAATTCCTTCTCCATGATGTGAGAAACTGGAATGAATTTAGCAGCAAAAATATTGCCGGTAGATCTTTCACGGCAACGATGAACGACGCCAAAGGCACCGGTACCAATTTCTTCAAGAATATCATATTTGTCATAAACTGATGTATGCTTGATCTCAACTGGTTGCGGCACGTATTTGCTATAAATGTCAAAGACGAATTGATCATAATCGCGAACTTTTTCGTCACTGCGACCACGTATCTTTTTGCCACTCTCATCCATTTCGTATTCCTTCTTCTTGAACTCTCTCTTGATGGTACCTTTAGTTGTGATAAGTGGCGTTACTTCGCTCGGATCGGATCTACCGTAAACATTCTCAGCGCAAACACGGAAATCATATTGATGTCCAGGGCTGAGACCAGTAACGGCCATCGTGCAGAATCTGGTATTTCCAACTCTGATCCAACTGGTCATCGGATGTTCGCGTTTTTCCACCAAGTAATTGGTGATATTACTGCCACCATCCCAGACTGGTGGTTTCCACGAAAGCGCCAAGGAATCGTGTCCGATGTTGTCGATTTGCGGGAATCGCGGTGGATCAGGACGATCGCTTATCTGTATCTTTATGATCGCCGAATCCTGACCAAGATCGTTCTCCGCTGTAATGCGATAAGGTCCAGAATCTAGTCTACTACCGTCTCTGATGGTTAATACGGCATGCCTCTCTTTCACCTCGACGGAATAATGTCCTCCTGATTCGATAACTTCTCCCTCTCTTATCCAAGTGATCTTTGGTTTGGGATAACCGGTGAATGGTATTTTAATTACAACATTGACGCCTTTATCGAAGAACGCGGTATCTCTAAATCTTGGCGGTACATTGAGTTTAGGCGGCGTCTTAATGAATAGTTCGCCCTTCGTAGATTTTGCGCCACATTTATTTACTGCACGACAGAAGTATTCGTCCGCGTCTTCGCCGAATACATCGTATATTATGAGATTGTGCACGTCGCCTTCCGAATAAATTTGGTAACGACTGCCACCAATAATTTCACGAGCTCCCTTGAACCACGTAATATTGGGCTTGGGAATTCCAGTAATGGTGCAGTGGAAGTGGGCATTGTGATTCTGAACACAATTAACTTTATGCAAAGGCGAAATAATTTCCGGAGCTTTGGCGGCTTGAGGATCGACGATCTTAACTGACGTTGAGGCTTTAGATTCTGGACTAAGACCAGCTTCGTTTTGGGCAAAGACGCGGAACTCGTACTGCCTTCCCTCGATAAGATTGCTAATATTTATCTGAGTTGGTAAACAGATAGCAACGTTGACGCGTTGCCAAGTTTGGCTATCGACCTCGCGCTTGTCGATCCAATAACCTTGTATCTTGGAACCACCATCGGTTTCTGGTTTCTCCCATGAAAGATTTACGAAATCTCCACCCACTTCGATAACCTTTGGCGTACCAGGGGGTCCAGGCGGATCGAACGGTGCCTTGGCTTTTATAGGATTCGTTCCTTCCAAAGGTGCACCCATACCATTCTCGTTAACTGCCATTACTCGGAATAGATATTCTTGACCCTCCGTTAGACCTTGTACGTAACATGTAGTATCTTTACAGAAGGACGCGACAATAATCCAATGAGTATGCGTAATGTCTTTTCGTTCTATCATGTAATGAGTTATACGAAGACCTCCATCATATTTAGGTGGATGCCAAGACAAAGTACATGTGTGCTTATTGATATCGGTGACGTCGAGCGGACCTGTTGGTGGACCAGGTAGACCTGTAATATAAACGGTGAAAGAGCCACTAACGTCGCCACTGTCGTTGGATATGGACAATTCATATACGCCGGCATCATCTTTCTCAATGTCCTTGATAAAGATAATAAGATATTCGTCAAAAACGGTGTATTTGATATGTGATGTTTCAACGATTTTGCGACCATCTTTCTTCAGAGTAACATCCATCGGTTGATCACCACTGTAGTAGATCTTGATCTTAGTATTATCGCCTTCCGGTAGATACAAGTCGTCGGGCATACGCTCGATACGCGGTGGGGTTCCGATCTTGAGACGCGCAGTCGTTGTTGCCAGACCAAGAGGATTCGATATTTGACAACTGTAATCACCGTCGTCAGCTTCCATTACTCCGGATATGACAAGCCTGTAAATTCCATCTAAAGTTTCTGCTCTGAAGCGTCCACCTAGGGTGATCTCGCGACCATTCTTCAACCACCTGTAATAAAATGGCATTGAGAAATCGTTTCATCATTATTGAAATTTTCTTTGGTAATATATAATACACACATATATATATATATATATATACATATATATATATATAAAATTATATTATATTAACCTGGCAGTCGGTAATGGCTTTCCTGTGGCTTCGCATTCAAATACATGCGTTTTTCCAAGCGGAACTATCTGGCTAATAGGCAAATTCCTAACGAACTCTGGTTTCTCACCACCTTCAACTTCACAAATCTTGACCGGTGTGGTGCAAGAACTAGGTTCCGATCTTCCGGCCGCATTAACCGCAAATATTCTAAATTCGTAATCTCCTCGTTCGATAAGATGAAGTACGGTATACTCGGTATCCGTGACGTTATAGTCGTTACATTTAATCCAAATAGCACTTCCGACTTCACGTTTTTCAACGACATAACCAGTGATACGGCTACCTCCATCAGAAACGGGTGCTTCCCATTTAAGATCAACGTAATTCTTGCCAACTTTAGTCACTTGCGGGGTACCAGGTGGAGAAGGAACATTGAATTTGCCTTTTATTTTAAATGGTGCCGAATGTGGACTCGGTTTACTGAAGCCAGCTGCGTTCTTTGCTCGTATTCTAAATTCGTATTCGTGACCACTGGCCAAATTATAGCAGATATAAGTTGTATCTTTAACAAGATAATCGTTGGCTATTCGCCACGTCATATCGTCTGCTGGATCACGGAATTCGATCTTGTAACCCTGGATAACGATACAAAGATATGTGAATTATTATAACATTATTTTTAGAAAGATATTTTGAGTTTATGTTCTTCTACAAAATTACTTGTATTCGCGAGCCTCCGTCGGATAATGGTCTCGACCAAACCAATGTGGCACTTGTCGTATCCCAATCTATTACACGAGGTTGTCCAGGTGCATCCGGAACAGTGAAGGGGAATTTAGCTGTTATTGGTTCATCCGCTTGTAATGGTTCAGACACGCCGTATTGATTTTCTGCCCTTACGCGGAAATTGTACATGCGATTTGGTTCCAGACCGATCACATCGTAATGAGTATTTCTAGCGAAACTGCTAAGCTTTACCCAGAACTGTAATAATATAAGATTAAATTATATTCCATATCTCTTATTATAAATATGCAAAATTCTAGAGGATTATGAAGAATAACTTACGCCAGCGGGATCCAATTTTTCGACAACATAATTTGTAACCGGTGAACCACCGTCATCGAACGGAGGTCTCCATGAAAGTGTGCAAGTTTCAGGTGTAATATCAGATATGTCTAATGGACCTTGAGGCGGTGATGGTTTATCTAAGATTATAACGAATACATATTTATTAAATAACTTGTATTTTATGTAATTAAAACTAATAAGTAATACTGAAAGGAAATATACTTACCAACTACTAGAACTTTACATGAAGCTGAATCCGTGCCAACGGTGTTGGTAAGATAGATAGTGTATGTTCCAGTGTCCGATCGTTTTGCTTTCTTGTTAATAAATTGCGAAGCAATATCTGTTGTCTCGAATTTAATTCTATCTCCGGTGAGAACTTCTTCGCCGTTAATTGACCAACTTGGTCTAGGCTTTGGATTCGCCGTGAATGGTACTGTGATGGTGAATGGTTCTCCAGCGATAACGGTCATATCGCGAATACTTAGATCACTGGTAATCTTTGGCGGGACTAAATTATTTGAACACGTATATTATTATAACTTAATCATTTAAAAGATCACCGGTGTTTATTATAATATACTTACACGCTGGAGCGCTAGCACGAATCACGTCCGAACTTGAGCTCCACGCACCACGGCCAGCTGCGTTTTCGGCTGCCACACGGAATTCATAATCATGATTTTCAATCAATCCAGTAACCCTGTTAAGAAATATTAAAAATATATTAGATATTTGCATTAACAAATTCCTCAAGAACATTTTATCTCTGATATTTACTTATATGTTGTTTCATGTACTAATGCCGGGGTTGCTTTGACCCATTTGTCTTCACTCAAAAGACGCTTTTCAATGACGTATCCGGTAATAGGCGAGCCACCATCATGACGAGGCTTCGTCCATGTAATAGTAATGCTATCTTCAGTGGTTTCGATGCCACGTGGTGCTCCGGGTGGACCTGGCGGATCGAATGGATGTCTGGCTTTGATTGGATCAATTGTTGTGACAGGATCTGACGTTCCATATTGATTTTCAGCCATCACGCGGAATTCATAGACTTGGCCAACGGTCAAATTGCGTACACGTACAAACGGTGTAGTAACGTAACTGCTGACCTGTAGAACGATTTTAGTAAGTGATATAGAATTGACATCTCTTTTATTGCAATTTCTTTATTAAAAATGATTGTGATATTTTCGTATATTTTCGTAGCCATACCTTTGACCATGTGGCTGCACGTGGTTCTCTCTTTTCAACCACATAATTGGTGATATCGCCACCACCGTTATCTTTTGGCGGACTCCAGAAGAGTGTAAGAGCATCTCCGCCAAACTCATCGGCACGCAGATTTTCTGGTGGATCTGGTCTATCTAGAACTTTAACATTTATCGTAGCTGTATCAAATCCAGAGGGATTACGTAATTGAAGCCTGTATTGTCCTCCATCTGAACGTTTCGAATTTTTCACAACAAGACTGTAACAAAAAGGATAGGTGATTAAGTAGATTAAGCAATTTATATAGTTAAATACAATTCAAAATACTTACCTTGCATAATCGTCGGCCAATTGTTGATGTACACGTGAATCTGTTTCATCTTTGACAACGTCATTAGCAAACCACGTAGCAGTTGGTTTGGGGAAACCGATATAAGGTACATGAATACAAAAGTCTTCACCGGCTCGGACAGTAATATCTCTAACACCACCAAGATCCATAACTGGTTTATTTGGTTGTTCTTCGATAACAATAGGACTACTGGGCTTGCTAGGATCGCTGTTACCAACATCATTCACAGCTATTACCCTGAAGAGATATTCTTCGCCCTCAGTAAGCTTCGGCACGGTATATATATTTGTAGGAATAAGAGCACCATTGACATCGGTCCATTCGTCCTCTCCTCTAGCTTTCTTTTGGATAATATAACCTCTGATTTTAGCACCACCATCGCTACGTGGAGGACGCCAACTTAAGGTCACCGAATCCTTCGTAATCCTGTCGGCTTTCGGTGGTTCTGGAGCATCGGGTTTCACTACACAGACATTTTAACGATAATATTATTTCATATAGTTATAATATAAAGGAAGATGCAAAAGGAAATTAATTTACTTCGTTGATGTCCAGCTGTAATAGGCTCTGTAGGTTTACTAGGTTTGCCAGGTCCAGCTTCGTTCACAGCTATTACTCTAAATTCGTATCTAGAGCCTTCATGAAGATCTTGAACCGTGAAAGTAGTATTTGGCGTTGGATAGTTATTAACTTTAAGCCACTCACCACCACGCTCGCGTCTCTCGACATAATAGCCTACAAATTTTAAGTAAGGAATAATGAAAAATGTGAAAATATGTTTAAAATAATATAGTTTTCCTTAAAATGGATTTATTTTACCTGTGATTGGCTTGCCACCTGTGTTAACAGGTGGAGTCCAAGATAGGCTACAACTGTTGGGCGTGTAGCCTAGAATTTGTGGCTGACTTGGAGCATCCGGTGGATCGAATGGACTCTTTGCAACAACAGGTTTACCATCGAGAGGTTCCGAAACTCCATACATGTTTTCAGCTCGTACTCTGAAGAGATATCGTTTTCCTTCTGTAAGACCTTTTGCCGTAAAACTGGTTCTTGGTACATATCCAGGCACTTGGCGCCAGTTATCAGAACCAAAGTCTGCTACTTCGACAATGTAATTGGTTATGTCAGATCCACCATCATCCAAGGGTTTGTTCCAGGATAGCGAAACTGATTCTTGCGTCGTTGCTGTGTATTGGAGTGGTCCCTGTGGTGGTCCAGGTTTATCAACAACCGTTACTTCAATGTCAGCCGAATCTCTACCGTGTTCATTTACGGCGGTAACCCTGTATATACCACTATCGTCGCGTATAGATTTATCAACGAGTAGTTGTGTTCGATCACTCTTGGTTTCGGTCTGAAATTAATTAAACATAATAATATCCCCTGTTATTCATCTTACTCTTATTAATGTGCAAAATATTCTTACCGATGCTCGAAGAGTTTCTGTAAGAGTTTTTCCATTTTTGGACCACTCCACGGTAGGAGTAGGTGCTCCAGATAATGGAATATTAATATTAATGGGTTCTCCAGCACGAACTTTAATTTTGCGACCGATGAGAGCATCCAAATACAATTTCGGTTTTTCCTTCATGGGTTTGGCAATAAATACGGATGATGTATCGCTAGCTTTACCAGCTCCAGCAGCATTTATTGCAGTAACGCGATATTCGTATTGGTGACCTTCAGTGACGTGATCATCGTAATATTCCGCATACCTAACTGGTTCCTTGTTTATTTTAAGCCAACGTCCAGTCGCACGATCACGACGTTCCACGTCATAACCAATAATATTAGAACCACCGTTACTGATTGGAGCAGTCCATTTGATCTTGATATGATCTTTGTCAGCATCAACGCATTCAGGTTTACCAGGTTGACCAGGAGCAACTATTTCAAGAAACAATAAAGTTATTATTTAATAACTAAAATACAAAAATGATAATTTACGTTCGCAATAGTCGTAATAAACAATTACCAAATTGATTCTTAGCTACTATCGAGCGATCCGTTGTCAAAGGTTCAGAACGACCTTGAAGATTTTCTGCAGAAACACGGAACTCGTAAGTGGTGCCTTCCGATAATCTTGGAACGGTTGCATGATTATACTTTGGATTAACATGCGTTACAGCTGGTACCCAACCACCACCGTGGGTAAGATCACGTTTTTCAATTACATAACCACTGTGGGAAAAGCATATCGTTTTATAAAAAATTATTAAAAACAATTAATATTACGCTCGATCAATTAATTACTCACGTGATCTCGCTGCCTCCATTATCCTTTGGCGGTTTCCAGGATAAAGTAACCGATTGACTTGTGATTTCTTCGTACTGTAAAGGACCTTCTGGTGGTCCTGGTCTATCCAATACGATTACTTGGAAGCTACCTTCGTCAATTCCGCTACTATTCTTTAATAAGAGATGATATAGCCCAGAATCGGATCTCTGTGCATTGACCGTATGAACGATCGTATGATAACCGATAGAAGTAACAGTAGTTCTTTCATTGGTTAGCAAGTCTTTGCTTCCTACAGTCCATGTAACTTCAGGTGTTGGTTCACCAACAAAGTCTATATCCACGTGGAAGATTAAGCCAGCCTTAACACGAATGTCTTGCAGTGGTGTCTTTATCTTTGGTGCCACTGGAATAATACATTTATTTATGTAACTTTATACTTAAAATCATTATATTTTAAATTAAGAAAAAGATTTCGGAATAAAAAAAAAAAAAAAAAACTAGTAAAATAAATTGGAAATAAGAAAAGTATTCTTACAGAATCGTGGTTTAGCAGTCACAAGATCACTTGGTTCGGATGGTTCTGATTGTCCAGCTGCGTTAACCGCTATAACACGGAATTCATATTCTTGACCTTCTGTTAAATCTGGGACAGTTGTACTCGTCTGTCCAGCTGGTACATGAACAGCATTGATCCAGTAAGGACTGCCTTTTTCTTTCTTTTGTACGATATATCCCGTAATGGGAGAACCACCGTCATTGCCTGGTGCGGGCCATTGAAGATCAACATGATCTTTATCCCAATCCGTTATTATTGGTCTGCCAGGGGCATCTGGTTCATCTGTAAATATTGTCAAATGAGGATAATTATTTGCACAATACTTCGGGCTTCTGTTTTTACAGAAGAAAAGAAAAATATTTTTAAAGCTTTCCTGAAGATACCAACCAAATTCATTCTTAGCGATGATACTCTTTTTAGTTTCTAGTGGTTCAGACTCTCCAATATTGTTGACGGCTTTTACACGGAAAAGATACTCTTTACGGTGAGTTAATCGGGCTACATCGTGACTAAGAACCATGCTCATTCCAGCGTCCGACCATGTTCCACGAGAAAGATCCATCTTTTCAATGACGTAATGAAGGATAGGACTACCACCATCGTCGAGAGGATGACCCCATGTTAAGTGACAACTGTCTTTGGTGACGTTACTGACTACCAATGGTGGCTCTGGTGGCGATGGTCTGTCTAGTACAGTAACTCTAGCACTCGAACTAGAAAATATACAAATATATGTTAATATATTTTTTCAAGATAATATTTTACAATATTATTTAAACGTATTTATTTGATATTGATAGATCACCTGAATTTGCCATATTCATTTTCCAATGTTATAGCATATCGTCCACTATCAGAACGAACGGAAAATGGAATTTCGAATGTAGTTTCTATTTGCGTAGTATACATTTCGTGGCGTGAATCTGGCTCAAGAAGTTTACCATCCAGTGTCCAAGTTGCTTTTGGTTTAGGCGATGCTTCTATAGGAATGATGTAACTGATCTTTTGACCGGCACGCACGACTAAATCGTGCAAAAGAGCCGTATCGAAGCTTGGCGCAACTGTAATATATAATCCATTGTTCTTGTATTAAATTATAATTTACAAAATTATAATTTCAATATTGATACTTACGGAAACGTGGTTTAGCAATGACAGGTGCAGATGCATCGGATGGATCTCCAGGACCACCCTTATTGACAGCGATCACTCTGAACTCATATTCTTGACCTTCGATCAAATCTGGAACTGTAGCACTAGTCTTGTTACCCGGAACCTCGAGTACCTTCTCCCATTGTCCAAAACGAGGTTTCTTCTCTATTATGTATTCCGTTATCGGAGATCCACCATCTTTCTTAGGCGGTGTCCATTCGAGATCAACGTGATCCTTATCCCAATCCGTGGCGATAGGTGTACCTGGTTTATCTGGTTTATCGAATGGATCCTTTGCCGTGATAGTGTCCAGTCCGATCAATGGCGCTGATTCTCCTTGTTTATTTACAGCACGTACACGGAATTGGTAGTCATGACCTTCGATAAGATGGTCCACGCGAGAGGATGTAGTCGTTGCTTCGGCCACTGGTACCCAACGCATGTTTTCCGTATCCATTTTTTCTACTTGGTAGTAGAGGATTTCTGAACCACCATCGTCTTTTGGTGCTCGCCATTTTAATGTGCACGAATTCTTCGTCACATTACTTATAAGCAATGGTCCCTCCGGCGGGGATGGTATGTCGAGAACATTTACGTTTAACGTGGCGGTGTCTTTACCATTGATATTTCTAGCAGTTAACGTGTAAACACCAGAATCCGATCTTCTTGCTTCCATCACGCGAACTTTAGTATTGTAATCTTCATTTATAATTTTGATACGTTCATCCGCCATTATGACGTTGTCCTTAAGGGACCATTCTTTTACCGGCGGTGGTTCACCAATAACCGGTACATCGAAGTCGTAAAAGCCGCCTGCTTTCACTTTTACATCTAACATGTAATTGCGATCGATCTTTGGTGGTACTGTAAGTAATATACATATGAAATTAAATTATTTATTTATACCGAATAAATAATTATTTTTATCATTACGCATTTTATTACGTCGAATGTGCGTAAAAATTTAACTATATACATACGATTCTTAGGTCGTGCCAAATGCGATTTTGAAGCATCTGATGGTTCGCCCGGACCAGCTTTGTTAACAGCCCTGACACGGAATTCATAATGCGTTCCTTCAACAAGGTCATCGACTTTTCCGGTATTTACATCACCTTCGACCTCGGCGCATTTCTCCCAAGTGGGACTATATTTGTCACGTTTTTCTATTACATAACCAGTGATAGGAGAACCACCATCGTGGTCTGGACGTGACCATTGTAATTCGACGAAGTTTGAATCGTAGTCGGTAACAGTAGGTGTGCCTGGTTTACCTGGTTCATCTATATATAAGAAGGAAATAAAATTATAGAGGAAAATGAAGTTAAACGATGTATATATTTTAGATTATAAGGAGTCAATATAAAAAATGCCTTACCAAATGGATTTTTAGCTTCGATGCTCTGCGACATAGTAAGGGGTTCCGATTTGCCTTGCTTGTTAACAGCACGTACTCTAAATTTGTACTTATGACCAGGAGTTAATCCATCAATGTTTAATGACGTTTCTGGTCCATCGGTTTCACCTGCTGGAACCCAGCGCCCGGTAACTTCGTCCATCTTTTCAACGACATATTTCTCAATGGGTTGTCCACCATCATCTTCGGGCGGTTTCCAAGAAAGTTTACATCCTTCGGCATGCACGTCGCTTGCCCTAAGAGGTCCTTGAGGCGGGCTAGGTTTATCCAATACGGTAACTTTGACAAACGCTTCGTCTTTGCCATTAATATTTTCTGCGACTATGCAATATTTTCCGGATTCAGCTCTGGTCGCCATTCGGACGTGCAGACTAGTGTTATAATCGATATGCTTGACTTTTATCCGATCGGTTGGTCTTACTTCTCTGCTTCCTAACATCCATTTCGTCGTAGGTGGTGGTTCACCGATAACTTTCACATCGAAACCAAAGTTTTGTCCTGCTTTGATCCTTACTTCGATTAAATTGGTACGATCGATCTTAGGTGGTTGATTGCGTGGTTTAGCAATTATAGTCGGTGTCGGATCAGAAGGCTCGCCGGGACCTGCTTTGTTAATTGCCCGTACTCGAAATTCGTAAGGCTGTCCTTCTATTAAATCGGGTACAGTTGCCGAAGTTTGATCCGCTGGTACTTCCACAGCTTTTTCCCATTCTCCGTATTTATCTTTCTTTTCGATTATATAACCAGTGATGGGTGAACCACCGTCATTGGTTGGCGGTGTCCATGCCAAATCTACGTGATCTTTATCCCAATCGGTAGCGCGGAGATCTCCTGGCTTACCAGGCTCGTCTATAGATTTAACCAAGCGTTTAAATTATGACCGATGATTGTGCATAACAAAGAAATTTCAAATTGTACGTACCATATGGGTTTTTAGCTAGTATTGCTTCTTCTGCTTCTAGCGGTTTGGATTCGCCTTCGGAATTAACTGCGGATACTCGGAATAAATATTCTTTGCCAGGCGTTAAACCGGTTACTTCCAAGTCTAAAAATATTAAAGTAACATTTATTGCAGGATTTATTTTGAAATACAAGGAATCGAACGGTATGGGATTTGAGAATGCTTACTCGGTTCGGTAGATCGGCCACATGGTATCCAACAACCCGTTTCTGGGTCCATCTTATCCACCTGGTAGTATTCGATCGGAGTGCCTCCATCGTCTTTCGGCCTCTTCCACTTTAGCTTGCATCCTTCTTTATGGATGTCCGTAATTTGTAGTGGTCCTTCCGGTGGTAAAGGTTTATCAGTTACTGTCACTTGGACAGTAACAGAATCTTTTCCAGACGAATTACTGGCAGTAACAGTATAATCGCCGCTGTCATCGCGGGAAACTGGGCGGATGCTGAATTTCGTACTATAATCTGAATTGTCGATTTGTACTTTTTTGTCGGAGCGCAGAGGAATCGCACCGTATCGCCACTCGATATGTGGTGGAGGTTCACCGATTACGTTCGCATCGAATCTTAGAAGAGATCCCGCCGAAAGAGTAACGTCCCGTAAATTGCGCCTGTCGATCTTTGGTGCCACTGAAGTGAGAAACGAACGTTAATAAGTATCCTCAGTCTCTTGCCAAATTGATTTCAAGCCACTACTCAATATAGATTTGATTATTTCTATTTTCAGATTAGGTGCTCGTGGAATGTACAAGCGCCATGAGATCAATGACATCGTTATTAGAAAGAGAATATTTTTATATATCTTATTGCATATCAAACAATATAAATAAAAACAATATAATTTATATAACAATATAAATAAATTTTGCATACTTACAAAAGCGAGGTTTAGCCGTAAAGGTTTTACTTGCTTCACCTGGTTCCGATTGACCAGCTTTATTTACAGCAATTACACGGAAGAGATAATCGTTACCCTCTATGAGACCATGTACGAGAGCTTGCGTAACAGGTGTTTCAGTTTCGAGAGCTTTCTCCCACATCGTACTGTACTTGTCTTTTTTCTCAACAATATATCCTGTAATTGGAGAACCACCATCACTGACCGGTTCTTTCCAAGAAAGTTCTACTTGATTAGCAGTCCAATCGACCGGTTCTGGTGCTCCCGGTGGACTCGGTACAGCTGCAAGCAAGGATACAAATTGTAATTATTTGTAAATCTTCAATTTGGAATTAAGTATAATTCAAAAGTAATTACTTACTGAACGGATCTTTGGCAATGATAGAGCTAAATGTCTCTAATGGTTCCGATTCTCCTTCTTTATTAAGGGCTTTCACTCGGAATTTGTATTCGTGTCCAGGTGTTAAACCTTCGACCTTCATTTCAGGTCCTGTCGTTTTTCCAACTGGCAACCATACGCCAGTGTCTGGATCGAACTTTTCTACGAGATAACCTTCGATAGGTTCTCCGCCATCATCTTTAGGCTTTTTCCATTTAAGCGTGCAGCCCTCCTTGTGAATATCTGATACTTCTAACGGTCCTTCAGGTTTGCCTGGTTTACCTGTCGAAATGTTAAAGTTTAGTTTATATTCTTATTAAGTCTAAGAAGATCACAGTCTGACAGATACTTACTGACAACTGTTACTTCAACTTCTGCCGTATCAGATCCATGTTGATTAACAGCCGTGATTTTATATATGCCAGAATCTTTACGTTCGGGCTTGTCATTAAAGAACTTCGAATTGTAAGGTACATTTTGTATTCGGCGATGTGTAGTTTGTTGTATGCTCTTGTTGTTAATGACCCAGGTGACGTCTGGCGGAGGTTCGCCCAAAATTTTAACATCGAAGTGGAACCCTTCGTTCTCACGTACGGTTATATCGCGTAAGTTCCGCCTGTCAATCTTTGGTGCCACTGGAGAACAAACCGGTAATATGAAGAAGTGCCTTTTGTGGAAAATTTTTAATAAAGTTAAAATCGGAATGATATAACTTACTTCGTCTACTTTTAGCGGTAATTGGTTTGCTGACGTCCGATGGTTCACCAGGACCAGCGGCGTTAATTGCCTTGACACGAAATTCATATTCAACACCTTCGTCAAGATTATCGGCACGACCTTTACACTCTGGTCCACTGGTTTCGCAAGCCTTAATCCAGCGCGGTGTTCCCTTCTCACGCTTTTCAATCACGTATCCGGTGATTGGAGATCCACCGTCGCTCAACGGTGGAGTCCATCTCAGATCTATATGATCCTTATCCCAATCAGTAGCCTCTGGTCGTCCAGGAGGTCCAGGTTCGTCTGTCAGAAAAAGAAAATATAAATGATAAAATATTCGAGTCAATATATTGTATTCTAATATTTATAAATCAATCCAAGAAAGCTAACCAAATGGATTCTTTGCTATAATGCCATGATCGGTTTCCAGAGGTTCTGATTCGCCCTCTGCATTAACAGCGGAGACACGGAATTTGTACTCTTGCCCAGGTACTAAGTTTTCGACAACCATGTTGGGTTCTTTCGTACGACCAATAGGTATCCATCTTCCAGTTTCTGTGTCCATTTTTTCAACAACGTAATGTTCTAATGGTACACCACCATCATCCAATGGTGGGTTCCACTTGAGTGTACAACCTTCTTTGTGAACATCAGATACTTTTAAAGGACCTTCTGGTTTACTCGGTTTATCTAGTACCAAGATTTCAATGGAAGCTTCATCTTTCCCTGAACTGTTTTCAGCTTTCAAAGTTAAAGTACCAGAATGAGCTCTGGATACTATAGACACTAAGAACTTAGTTCTATAATCTTCAAGTTCCACCGTTACCGCATTCTGTGTCTCTTGTTTGGCCTTATTTAGATACCAGGTTTTAGTTGGAGGTGGCTCGCCAGTAACTTTAACGTCCAAGCGTATGTGATTACCGGCTTTAATGGTTATATCTTTCAGATTAGTACGATCTATTTTTGGTGCCGCATAACGATCCTTAGCGATCAAAGTATCGCTAGGTTCACTTGGTTTACTTTGACCACCTTTGTTTATTGCTTTTACTCGGAACTGATATTTTTGTCCTTCCACAAGATCCGGAACTCTAGCATCTGTTTTAGTACCGGGAACTTCTACAGCCTTTTGCCATTTACCATATTGATCTTTCTTTTCGATAATGTATTTTTCGATCGGTGCTCCGCCATCGTTCTTTGGTGCTTTCCATTTAAGATCAACATGATTTTTACTCCAATCCTTTAAGTCAGGCTTACCAGGTGCATCGGGTTCAGCTAAATTTAACAAGAAACAAATATGTATTAGATATCAAATTAATATAATAGCCTCCATAAAGATCTATCTAATTCATAATGATATTTACAATAAGGATTTTTGGCCGTAATTGGTACCGCCGTTTCTAATGGTTCAGATTCTCCTTCAGAATTAACAGCCTTCACTCTAAACAAGTAATCTTTTCCTTCATTAAGACCACTGATGTCAGCTTCAGGTACCTTACTAGTTCCGCAAGGTACCCAACGACCAGAATCAACATCCATTCTTTCAATGACATAGTGATCAACTGGATCACCACCGTCATCCTCAGGTTTGTCCCATTTGAGCTTGCAACTTTGCGCTGTCACATTAGATACCTCAAGTGGACCTTTTGGTTTGGCAGGTTTACTTACGACCTGAACATATTTAAACGGTAAATAACGATTATAACATCAATAAGAAAAGAAATAGTGGAATGATTATAAAAAAGTTTACACGATAAAATTCACAAACCTGAATTTCAACATCAACTTGATCGGTTCCACTATCGTTCTTGGCAATAACAGTATAAGTTCCTGTATCGGTTCTTTGTAATTTGCTCATTATAAATGTCGTGTGATAATCCTCATTTTCAATCTTCATGCGATCCATGCTCTTTAACACTGCGTCCTTGAGTTTCCAAGTTACAATTGGAGGTGGTTCACCTATAATATCCGCTTCAATACGTAACATTTGTCCAACTCGCATAACTTTTTTGTGCAGATTTTTGCGATCGATATGAGGTGCCACTGTACGAAAACAAGAAAGTGCAACGAATTGTGTTACATGATTAATATTTCTCCACGCAATATTTGAAAAATACAAGTTTCAACTTTAATAGACGACAAAATAAATGATTAAATTTACTTACAGAAACGAGGTTTTGCAATGACGCTCTTTGAAACGTCACTAGGTTCACTTGGACCCGCTCTATTAACCGCTACCACTCTGAACTCATATTCGTGACCTTCTTGAATACCTTCGGTAACTTTGGCCATGGTGCGATCACCAACAACTTTTGCAGCATCCACCCATTGCCTACCTTCTTTATCACGCATCTGAATAATATATTTTTCAATAGGAGCACCACCATCATCTTTTGGCGGTGTCCATTCAAGATCAACGAAATCTTTGTCCCAATTTCGTAATTCAGGACGTCCAGGTTTACCAGGTTCATCTAGAATTTTTATTTATTATGATATATTGTCCATCTATGAAAAAAACATCGTAATATTTCTAATTTATATATATATAAATAGTATATTACCGAATGGATTTTTAGCAATAATAGATTTGTCGGCTTCCAATTCGTCAGATTCGCCTTCTCTGTTAACAGCCTTTACACGGAATTTATAAGGTTTGCCTTCTTGCAAACCTGTGACTGTAGCTTCCGGTTCGGTAGACCTTCCACAAGATATCCATTGGCCAGTTAGAGGATCAAGTTTTTCAATTTCATAATATTCTACGGGCGATCCGCCATCGTCTTCGGGTTTCTCCCACTTTAATTTGCATCCATGTTTATTAACGTCGAATACTTCCAAAGGACCCTGTTAGAAAAATAAAAATACATTTGTTAATAAATCATGATCTTGCATATTTATTTTCTCATTTTTTACCTTGGGCTTGCTTGGCTTGCCAAGAACAGTAATATCAACTTCGGCTACATCTTCTCCAACTTCATTTTTCGCTCGGATCACATACTTTCCGGTTTGTTCACGTTTGGTTTTTAGAATGATGAGTTTTGTGTTATAGTCAATGTTGTCGATACGGATAATATCATTCGACACCAATTCTGCTTCTTTGAATGACCACGTTACTGTCGGTGGTGGTTCTCCAATTATATTCACATCTAAGGTCATTGTAAGTCCCACTTTTATCGTTATGGGTTGAAGATTGGTACGATCGATGTAGGGTTTCACTAGAAATTTAACATTCATTTACATTAAATTACACATATATAATAAACATAGAGAGTTATTAATTAATCATTATTTGTTGTTATTATCATCATCATTATGTTCAATATCAATTGAAATATTGAATTAAACAACACTTACACCAACGAGCTTTAGCAGTATGAGGATTAGTTTCTTCACTTGGTTCGCCAGGCCCAGCTTTATTTACAGCTCGTACACGGAATTGATATTGATTGCCTTCTTCTAATCTTGGTACAGTACCGGTACAAGTTGGTCCTGATATTTCTACAGCTTTTACGAAACTTGTACCATACTTATCTTTCATTTCGATAATGTAGCCAGTAATAGGTGCACCACCGTCTCTTATTGGTGGCTCCCACTTAAGTTTTACCATATTTTCAGACCAATCAATAATTTCTGGTAGACCAGGTGCTGCTGGTGGATCTGAAACATTGAAACGAACGTGTCAATACAATTTATTATTATCCGAAGATTTTGGCTTTTTGTAGAACTGCATATACCATAAGGATTTTTAGCAAGGATGGCAGTGTCTGTCTGTAGAGGTTCGGATTCGCCTTCTTCATTCAAAGCCTTCACACGGAATTCATACTTTTTACCAGGCTCCAATCCAGTAATGGCATGTTCAGTTTTTTCTGGATCTACCATGCCAGCTGGTACCCAACGACCAGTCGTAATGTCCATTTTTTCAAGAATATATCCTGTAAGGGGTAGTCCACCGTCATCCCTTGGCTTGTTCCACTTCAATTTGCATCCTTCCTTGTGCACATCGGTTACTTCTAGAGGTCCCTCAGGTTTTCCAGGTTTGTCTATATGTTTATAAAAAAAAAGATAATAAAGTATAAAAATTTACATACTATTATAACACATGTTATAATACTCTTCATTTACCTAAGATGTTAATTTCCACATCAGCCTCATCTTGGCCAGAATCATTAACCGCTTTAATTGTATATTTTCCAGTAAGTTTACGGCTTGGATTGATTAATTGTATCTTAGTAAGATAATCTTCATTATCGATCTTGACATTTGCTCCGGTTTGTAGAGTTTCACCAGCAAAGCTCCAAGTAACAGTTGGCGGCGGTTCACCCTCTATATCAACTTCTAATTTCACGTGTTGTCCAACTCTCACTTTGATGGTTTGCAATTTATCTCGATTGATATGCGGTTTCACTGATAGTAATTAAAAAACAATGTTACATAAAATTTGATTAAATATAAACGATTTTTGAATGCGATAAATAAAAATAGACTTACAGAATCGTGCCTTTGCAATGTGCGGTTTTGTTGGTTCACTAGGTTCCGAAGGTCCAGCTTTGTTTACGGCACGTACTCGAAATTGATATGTTGCACCTTTTTTGAGACCTGTGACGCGACCCTTTGGTTGTGGCGAATCCGTTGTGAGGCATTCCTCCCAGTGGGTCGATGGTTTCTCTCTCTTTTCGATAATATATCCAGTAATCGCAGCTCCGCCATTATTTTTAGGTGGCTCCCATTTAAGATCAACACGATCTACGTCCCAATCTTCGAATTCTGGTGTTCCAGGTTTACTTGCTATGTCTACAATTTGTACGTGTAATAAAAATCGAATTAATTATAATTTTCCGACAATGCAATTTTCTTATAAACATAATTACGCATTACACATTTAAAAGTTTAAGCATTTAAAATTTTACCGTATGGATTCTTGGCAAGTATGGATCCATCTGTCACCAATGGTTCTGATTCACCTTCTTCGTTCAATGCTTTTACTCTAAATTCATATTCATGACCTTCCTGAAGACCTTTGATATCCATTTCTGTGTCTGTGGTTCGACCAACTGGTACCCATCTGCCCGTCGATTTATCTAATTTTTCAACCTGATAACCAGTAATAGGTTTACCACCATCATCTTCAGGCTTCTCCCATTTTATTTTACAACCGCTCTTCGTTACGTCCGACACTTTGATCGGTCCTTTTGGTTTACCAGGAGAAGCTGTAATAATTATATGATATTCTAAAGCTTCTAATAATCACTTCACCATGTCGTTAAATCAAATACCGAGAGAATAATATTAATCGACCAAATGTTTAAAAGCTTACAAAGAACGGTGACTTCAACTTCTGCTTCGTCTTCGCCATGAGCATTGACAGCACGTATCTTCCATACACCAGTATTTTTACGAACGCTGTCGGTAATACTCAATTTTGTGTTATAATCGACATTAACAATTTCGATATTTTCACCAGTCTTAACTTCAACATTTGCATGATACCAAGTAATTTCTGGAGGTGGTTCACCACGTACGTCTACATCGTATTTAATAGGCTTTCCGGCACGTACGATGATCGGTTTTAGATTAGTTCTGTCGATTCTCGGTTTCACTAAAAAAAAAAAAAGAAAAAAAAAAATTCCATATTATTTAGATGAAAATTTTACATTTCATAAATTTATAATAAACATGTTATATCGTAATATTATATTCATACGTACATGATTTATGTTTGCAAATTTGCATCTTGGAAGCATCCGACGGTGGTGAAGGTCCAGCTTTGTTTACAGCAATAATTCGAAATTGATATTCACCACGTTCCTTGAGATCGGGAACTTTAGCTTCAAGCTGATTTCCAGGTACTTCGATTGCTTTTTCCCAATCGGGCTTGTAACGATCTTTCTTCTCGATTATGTACTTTTCTATGGGTGCTCCTCCGTCGAACTCAGGCGGTGTCCACTTCAAACTAATGGATTCATTATCGTAATCCGTTATTTCTGGAGTTCCTGGCTTCAAAGGTTCATCTATAAATGAATTAAAATCAAGCAGTTGATTTTTTAAGAAAGTTCATTTTTTTAATTGTTTTGTATAGACAGAAAATAGCATTGCACTGCATAAAGTATGTACCATAAGGATTTTTAGCGACGACGCCACGTTCGCTCTCAAGAGGTTCAGAATCACCTTCATCGTTAACGGCAGTTACACGGAACTTATATTCACTTCCTGGATTCAGACCGGTAATATCGAATTCCATATTGGGAGAATTACCAGGTATTTTACCAACTCTAACCCATTTGCCAGTTTTGGTATCCATTTTTTCAATTTCATATTCTTTGATCGGAACACCACCGTCATCTTCTGGTTTTTCCCACTTGACTTTGGCACTTGTGTTCGTCACGTCTGTTACTTCGAGTGGTCCTTTCGGTGGACTTGGTTTTCCTGATGAGAGACGGAAGGAGAGAAAAATAATCAATTATTAATGCATCAGTTTAGAAAAAAGAACGAAAATGGCATTATCATACTGTTTCCAGCGACTTACCAAGAACAGTAAGTTCTACAGTTTCTTCATCTTTGCCGTTTGAATTTTCAGCGATTAATGTGTACTTTCCAGTATCTTTCCGCATTGCATTAACGATGGTAAAGTCTGTATGGTAGTCTACATTGTCGATTTTAATACGCTCGGTATTCGTTAAGGGGATATTGTCCCTCCAGATCCATTTAGTTTCTGGAGGAGGTTCACCTGTCACATCTACCGACCATTTATGAGTACGTCCAGCTTTTATGATAACAGATTTGAAGTTGCTACGGTCGATTCTTGGTTTCACTAAAAGATGACATTATGTTTCATATATGTTCTGTTTAATTATTATGAATTTTAAAAATATAAAAATATTAAGTCCTTACGATTTTTATGCTTGCAAAGATGATTATCAGTCGGCTCGCTTGGTTCTGATGGTCCAGCTTTGTTGTGTGCACGTACACGGAATTGATAAACCATTTTCTCTTTCAGGCCCTCTACTTTAGCCTCCGGATTGGCATCGGAAGTCTTCATTACTTCTACCCAATCTACCGCGAATTTATCTTTCATTTCGACGGTATAATGAGTGATTGGTCGACCACCATCGCTTGAGGGTTTTTCCCATTTTAAAGAGACACTGACATTGTCGTAATCGAAAATATCTGGCTTTCCAGGTTTTCCAGGCTCGTCTGAAAATCGAAAGACATCATATATCAAAATGACATATAAAGAGATAGAAGGTATAAGTAGATTCCTCTTAAAAAATATGAAGTACTCTCACCGTATGGATTTTTGGCAATTATTGCCTCGTCAACTTCCAAAGGTTCAGATTCACCTTCTTTGTTAACGGCCTTAACACGGAATTTGTATTTCTTTTTGGGGGTCAGACCTGAGAATGTAAAAGTATCTTCGTTCGGTCCAACTTCACCGGCCGGTATCCAACGTCCAGTATCCATATCCATTTTCTCCAAAACATATCCAGTAATTTCGGTACCACCATCGTCTGGAGGCTTTTCCCATTTAACTTTGACGTGATCCGCACGGACTTCTTCGACTTTTAATGGTCCCTTTGGCATTGCTGGTTTATCTGTGTAAAGATATTACATCGCGTTAGACCTGTCATATAATGAAATCGAAAGAACGTAAGGTTAACGTGCTGTCGCGGATAATGTGAGCTTACCAAGAACAACAACATCGGCAATACTCTCGCATGTACCGGAACTATTGCTGAGGACTAATTTGTATTTTCCAGAATCCGGTCTAGTAGTTTTTCTTACAGTAAGTACGGTATTTCTTTCATATTTATCGATCGTTATCCTTTCGGCAGCATCTTGAACAATTTCCTTTTCGCCGAGATACCAGTGTACCTCCGGTTCGGGTTCACCGGCATACTTGATATCGTATTTTATAACTTGTCCTTTCTTGACGATCATATTTGTTAATCCATCTCCGACGATGTAAGGTTTTACGAATCGAGATTTTGCTATTATAGGTTTCGTCGCGTCCGATGGTTCTCCAGGTCCAGCTTTGTTGACCGCACGAATTCTAAATTCATACTGTTTTCCTTCTGTAAGACCATCGATAGTAGCTTCTGTGACATCTCCTTCGATTTCTTTACCCTTTACCCATTCCTTTCCAAATTTCTCCTTATATTCGATTATGTAACCAGTAATAGGTGCACCACCATCGTTTTCTGGCTTAGTCCACTTCAAATCGGCATGATCTTTGTCCCAGTCAGTTACATCCACGTTTGTAGGCTTACCAGGTTCATCTAAAGGAGAGATCATTGTGTAATGAATAAACTTCAATGATAAAGACTAAATAAAATAGTAGATTACGTAAGTTTCCATACCCCAAGGATCTTTCGCTAGAATTGGTTTTGCAAACATAGCAGGTTCGCTAGAGCCAAGCTTGTTCACGGCTCGTATACGGAACTTGTATTCCTTCTTAGCTACAAGATCTTCGACCTTATAAACGCATTTTTCTCCTGGCATAACTTCTCCAACGCTATCCCATTGGGATTTCAAACTAAGATCGAGGCGTTCGATAATGTATTTCATAATTGGAGAGCCACCGTCATCTTTGGATGGTTTAAAGGAAACTACACAAGAATTGGCGAAGACATCGGTAACATTCACATCTTGCGGGGCCGATGGAACGTCTGTGGAATAAAATATTTATGTGAACTGTGATGAAAGTGATGAAATAATATTAAAAAGAAAAAAAAAAAGAAACAAACTGCTAGATACGAGCATTACCTTGCATATTAATATTGATATCCTTAACTTCTTCGCCCTGATTATTACCGATTTTGACTTGATAAATTCCAGATAAATCACGCTGTGGTTTTTTGATTTTGTAAGTGACTTTGTCTTCGCCTACAACGACTTCAACATCTTTGAGCGGCAACGGTTTGCCATCTTTCAGAAGTTTCGCTTCTATCTGACTTTGTTTCGTGCCTTCGACTGTTATGAAAAGATGTAAACGATATAATATAACGCGAGAGAAGAGATATGCATTCTAAATTATAACGAAATGCACTTACTCTTGAAAGGCACGACAAATACAATAGGTGCACTACATGGTCCTTCGACTATGTCTGGTATATCGACGATGGGTTTGCTCTCACCCTTCTTAACAGTCAACTTGCAGCTGCTCGTGAGTTGTCCACTCTCGCATGTAATTTCACCGTCGTCTGACATTTCGACCCTATTGAATACCAATTGATGTTTACCACCACCAAGATTTTTAACTTCAATCCTTTCATCTGGCTCGATCGGTTTTCCATTGAAAAGGAAAACTGCCGGTGCAGTTTGATCTTGTAACTCTACGTCAAGAACGAGCTTTTCCCTTTCGATCGCAACGGTATCCTTCAATTTTTTGTTAAATCGATTGGCATCTGAAAATATTCATTTAAAAAATATTTCTTTTTTCCGTTCAGTCAATTTTATAAATATATTTCGAGAATTAAATTTGAAAAAAAAAACAGCTTACAATTTATAACGATCTCGGCTTCGGTCTTATCAGCATTGCTCATGCAAGAATAATTTCCAGCATCGGTTACCTTGCAATCCTTAATGACAAGTTTTCTCTTTCTACCATCGGCCTTGATTTGTACTCTACGAGTCAAGAATAGAAATTTAATTTCCATAAACGATACTCGTAAAAATACCATTCCTAATACATATAAATATTATCCTTTTTATTACCTCTTATCGGGTACTATCTCTTGATCGCCTTTGAACCATTTAACTTCGCCAGCTTCGTCATCGAGTTCGCAAAGTAAAGTCAGAGTTTCCTTTTCTATTAGTTGTTGACTCTTTAGGACCTTAACGAATTTATAAGGATACTCTGAAATTAAAAGTGAGTATATATTTTTTAATATATTCTTTGGCGAAGTATAACGGATAATAAAAAATATTAAGGGAAATTACCAACGACGGTAAGCACTGTCTCCGTTTTTTCCGTTTGTTTATTAATTTTACAAATGTATTCGCCGCTGTCTTCTAGAGTAGCACTTTTAATAGTCAATCGGCAAACACCGGACATGTCTTTGGAAATACTATATACATCGCCATCCTAATCGAAGGGAAAAGTTTTTTATTGTATTCAATATAGTATTATTAAATCGTTTAAATTTTAAATCGAAGAGCAAATATTACCTCGAGTTTCGTTTTTCCTTTATACCACGAAACTTGAGCAAGATTAGAGCTAACTGTACACTCCATGTAACATTCGTGCTTCGTATATCCACTTGTTTTCTTTGCAAGCGGTTTCGTGAATGAATATGTAGGATCGGGTTCTGAAAGAAGAACGAATGTGTTAAAGTGTCAATAATTTGATGCATAATATATAACGTTTTGTGACGTTATAAAGTAAGGAGTACCGAAGAGTTTGTAGACTCACTGTTTTCACTTTAGAAAATTATGGATAGCTTGCAAGGTAAATAATTAAACAAATTTTATGGTATATAATAGAAAATGAACTAGCGTGAGTAAATGTAATAGTTGATACTATACCCTCGACATTGAGAAAACCGGTACTAGTAACGCCACTGATCTCAATAGTATATTTTCCTGTATCTTCAACTTTAGGTCCTAAAATGATAAGCTGATAAGAATCCTCTTCGTTCTTGAATTTGTATTTAGCCGAAGGAAATAGTTTCTGTTGGAATTATAACGAATATATTTATTGTATTCCAATAATACAAGTATAAAATATCGTTAAAAAATATAATTAGATTAAAAAGATGTTTATCGGAGCGGTGGGGGGGGGGGGGGGAGTAGACATCGATGATAAATGATTAAATACAATATAATCTTTTATTTCATGATGTACTTACGTCTTTTCGGAAGAACCAGTTTGGTTTACAGTTTGGTTTAGAAAAGTTAGCTTCGAAGACGACCTTTTTGTCTTTTCCTTCTTTGGCATATTGATCCACCAATGGCTTTAAGAAGCTCTCCGGTTTCTACGAAACAACAGTAGATAGATCAGTTCGAGATAAGGCTCGACATATTATTATTAACATTAGGAAAAGTAAAAAAATTCGTCGCCTCTTTCGAGCGAGTATAAATATGAAGGGCGACGAAAAAATATTAACAACGCTGTCCTCGTAATTTTTTCCAAAGCTGCAGAAAAATAAAACGATGAGAAAGAAAAAGAAGAAAAAATATTGCATCACTGATTTCGCAGAACGACGTAGTAATATTTTTAAGCCTGCAACATCATGCTCGTTAAAGAAACGCAGTTGAAAATGTTGTTACAGATTTATCAGAAGATCGATATCTTGTGAAGAAATCGTGCCGTCACATCTTATCGAGATTTGTCATACGTGCGGAAGAGTATAGGCACGAAGAAGAAGATATTGTTTAAACGCAAAAGACAACATCGAGGAAGTATACTTGGTATAGAGATTCCAATAATCTTCTAAAATTCTACGTTATCGAATATAATTCGTTCTCTTTGGTAAATATTTAATTTTGAATATTTTTGGAATCGCTATACCTAAACGCAAGTAAGATATAGTCATAGTTTGCGGTGAGAATTGAGAAAAACTTTATAAAGAAATGTGAGAAAGAAATCTATGATCATAGAAAGATGTTTCTGCTTAATTTGATAGATTGTGAAATAATTAATGGAAGTAAACGTGAAGACAGGACATTCCATGATGATGATAACTGATAGTAACGATGAAAGTTTCCGAAAGAGAAAGAAACGTAAAGTTGAGAAGAAATGCCCTTAGTGGTGAGCCTTTAGCGAGAGTAAGAATAGAATAGAACTTTCCAAGGCTCTCGAGTGATGCGACAGATAAACAGGCATTATATATATATGTATCACGTGAAATCATAAAGATATATCACGCCATCGAGGAGTAGATCCAACCTCCATCTTGGTGAAGTGATGCAGCGTCGGCCAGTCGGGTATTAATTCTGCCAGAGAGGGCCTACGCGATCCACTATTCTAAAAATAATAAAATCCAACTGCAGTTAACTCCCGTGAACCTTTCGAGCGTCTTAAACAAATATAAGATAATCTTCATCGTGAGAAAATACTATCGGTTTGAATGAACGATAGCAACGCTAATTGAAATATCAATCGTTGCGCGACTTACTTTAATTCGGTTCGTACGCTTTATAATATGAACTTATTTTAGTTAGTGTCACAATAATATAATAGATAACTCTACAAAACGATAATTAATTAATATGAGTCAATGATTAAACTGATACAACACTATCAATGTAATACTGCTCAACCATATTGTTATACACGTACGGTTTTCTAAAGAAGCTAGCATTTCGTTAAGATTATAAGCATTGGCCAAAGCAATATTGATTATTAAAAATAATCGCACAACTCATGTATCGAATGATAATCAATAAGGCAAATCGAATATAATCAATGACGAAAGCTCATAGCAGGAGATTTCAAAGACACTTTCGACTTTGCTTAAGGACGTTTGTCAAAATTCCATAAATACAATAATATATTCGGGTGAATTACAGTGATCTTGACGTAACCGAATGGCACAATGACTGAGTGACTAATTTCATTGAGAAATGAATCGATAATTCACCAGAATACACGAGTAATGAAAATAATAAAAAGCCTGGAGGGGCATTGGCAGAGGCTTCATTTCGAGGCTATTCAACTGGAATCAAGGAATGCGAGGAATATTGCCTTAAGATTTATCGCGAACCTTTTCCTTGACTCTTGCCACTAGTATCGGCCAGTCGACGATTAGCTCCTGCAAACTTGGCCTGCGATGAATGTCGAAGACGTCCTGCATGCGAGGCACACACACATGACCGTTAATTCCACTCTTACCAATCAAATTCCAATTTTCAAGGAACCCGAATAACCGATTTTCTTCATCTATTTTCAATCTAGATCTTGCTCCGAAGCAAGCTAATGAAAACGTATTCGCAGAGAAACATAATAATGACTTATTACGCGAGGGCTTCGAAAATATCGGTTTCGAGAGATCCTTCATGTTTTTTAACGACATGATTACAAATTTAGAGGTAATGCTTGCTCCTTTTTTACGCGATGCATTCAATTCATAATTGATATTAATTACATTAAACTATTATTATTATACGTATATAACGTTCAAGGCGTTAGTCGAAGTAACACAAAAGGAAATAAATTTTATAGTGCACAGAGTTATGGAATAAGTAAGGTGTTTATCTTCCACGATTTATAATTAAAAGTGATAAATCCAGTTTTTATGATGATCGCATGAAACATGAGACGTGACAATTGATTTGATTTCGTGGTTACGGATGAAAGTGCAACGTGTCAATGTAAAAATACACGAAGACCAGCATTAACTCTAAATTAATATAGTGAGTGCATAGGGACAGGGATAAGATAAAAATAATCGTGTATAGATTATTACAGAAAAAAAAGAAAGAAAAAAAAAAAAAAAAAAAGAAAGAAGAAGGACAAAGATAAACAATCGTTCGTTATCTAATGTCGGTTATATCTAATTACTGTTGAATATTACCGAAATATTCCAAACAAAATGGTTCTAGCAACTACCAAAAAAATGTTAATATAATGAAAAATGAATAATGCGAACGTCTTGATTATAATCGATATGATGAAAAACGTCGTGCAAAGTAATATGTCGGTTTCGTAGCGACTCTTACAAATAAAATGACAAAAGTACAGAAGTGTAGAACAAGACGGCGCTCGTACAAAACTCGGTCGACACGTATATTCGGCGCGTTTTCAATAGGTAACGTCGTCATTTTGCAGGAATTACTACATAGGGTTGCTCGAAAACCTTGAGCCAGCTCCAATTAGGTTCTTCCTTCTTGTCAAGAGGAATTCGATAGATTTCCTGACCCTCCATCAAGATCACTATTTCCAACCCGTCTTGGTACCAGCCGCTTCCATGTAGCTCGCTACCATGCACCTCGCTGCCATGCAGCGACTAAGAGAGGTGTCGAATGTAGATAAGAAAAGAAGAAAAAGAGAAAGAAGAAACAACTGACTAAATATCATGAGATAGTTTTGAAACGTCACGTTTGGTAAAAGTACACCCTTCTTTGAAAATCTGCAAAAATTGTCAAGATGATTAGATCCAAGCTACCCTTCGTACTTGCCTTCATTGCCGTCAACCAATGCTTGCTCCAAAAAAAACGAATCGGCAGCTTGGAACGATGTGTTGACAACAACGATGCATAATTCATTCAATATTCGTCTCGTGCACCGAGCTGTGTTAGTGACGTGTTATTGTACAATTTCACATCGGCACGATGCAATGTTTTTTGTTTTTTTTTTTTTTTTTTTTAGCTAATTACAATGAAATGGTGCACGTGTGTGACAAATTTCTATACTCGTATAGAAGAATTGCATAGTATAATTATATACCAAGATACCATAGTATTAGAATGTAATGTGCAATGAAAAATAAGAATTATTACCTTCTCTACTTTCTTCAAAGCCGGCATAGGTTTCTCCACTTCCTTCAAATCTACCTTCTCCTGTTCCGCTTCCTCTCTCGCCCACTTTTGATATTTTCTCTTTTTCAACATTGCACGGAAATCCATGCCACTGGCGTCTGAAGAAAATTTATCGTATAATACACATAGGTAATATAGACAATTTTATATCTATTTAAATAATACTTACCAGATACGTAAAGCTGCATCTCGGCAGAATCCTCTCCGTGGATATTGCTAACGACTATTTTGTAAGTGCCTTCATCGTTGGGCTTTGTTTTCCTCATACAGAGGGTGATCGTATTGGTTTCCGTATCCGTGAGGAACTTGAAACGGCCACCTTCGATGATCTCGGTGATGCCCTTGTAAAACTTGAAGGTTGGCGCAGGCGTACCCTCCACCGCAACGGTGAGGTACGCCGTCGAATCTATTATAATATAAGACAGTAAGAACGTTCCTTTGTTATTGACGTTAATAATAAAAAAAAGACATTACCTTCGACGGCGGAGTATGATTCCTGGACATCAACGATTTGCGGTGGTCCTGGTGGTCCAACATCTCGAAGAGGTGTACTAGGTTGATTGATTTTATTCTCGAGGTCCGCCACGCTGGGTCTTCTTACGTCCGTGCTTGGACGACGCCTCTGGATTCATCATTCATTGATTATATCATTGATTTAATTTATCGCGAGAATATTAGCCAATAGTAATAGTTCTACCAAGCTTTATCGTAGGCATAAAGTGCGCGATTTCGTACAATGATCTGTTAAGACTTGTCAAATATTACGAATAAAATCATTAATGATAGATTAGAATGACAGATAACCATACGAATTCGCATCATAATTATTTGACATTATATACAATTAGATACAATTTAGTCACGGCAATAAGTCACATTGTTAAGTAAGCTTTTAATGTCTACACGTTAGTCACATAAGTGAGTACAATCCGTTAGTGACACTAGTATACTCATCCTCTACCAGGATGCCTCTATTAGCACAATAGGAATAATATACAAAGGGAAGTGAATTGTGGCGAATGCAAAAAGTATGATCGATCGATTGATTTCATTAAACAGATCGACGATTAAAGTCGATTATTAAAATTTAATGACTCATCGAATGATCCTACTACATTTATTTTACAGCAACAATATCTTCAAGAAACTCGTCAAAATTCTTGAATTCATGAAGCCGACAGATGAATATATTTGGAACATATTAATCGACACAGGTGATTGGACACACTTGGAGTATGTAATGATATGGTTTCTATATGCTTACATATTTATATGTTTCCGGAGATCATGATGTCTCCTAAACACGCATGATATATGAATGATAAACGTTATATTAGAGGAATATATCATATGAAATTATTCGTGAAACATGATAGAATATACATGTGATTTTCTCGATGATTTGGCGTACTGATAGAGACAGAGAGAGAGAGAGAGAGAGAGAGAGAGAGAGAGAGAGAGAGAGAGAGAGAGAGAGAGAGAGAGAGAGAGAAATAGAGACAGAGAGAGAGAGAGAAAGGAAAAGCAAAAGAGAAAGAAAAAAGCAAAGGATAGTTTGATTCTGAAGAACCTAAATTCCACTGTAAGCGATGAAGGAAAGAATAATCCAAAAGATCACTCAGTCAATACGCCATAATTTATTTTAGGTAATTAGATTTGATAGACTGACAATAAATTCATTCATTGATAATGATATATGCAAAGAAAAACAAGCTGCTGTCAACGCGCTCGCTTTATGTTCATTTATTAAATCGCTGATATTATCTAAAAGCTAAAAGGATTTGTTTTATATTTGAGTGAGTTCTGTTTCCATGGGATATGGTTAAAAAATTGAATTAATTGGTTAAAAGTATATCGTCGATAGATCGTCAAATAATTTATGAACGTCCAAATAATTCATAATATTTCGTCGTTGATTGTTAGATAAAGGAGATAACAGAGATGAGAAAAAAAATGAGGAAAGATAAATTCGAGAAACGGGCTAAACTTTAAGATACGATGTTATTTTACCACTTTCTACGTTGGGAGTATCTTTTAGTATACCAAATGGTTTTCTCAGGTTCCAATGAGGATGACAAACAATTTGTAGTTCTAAAGTCATCTACCAATAAATCGTACAATTAAGATTATTCACAAAGAGATAAGATAAATCATATTTACAAACCACGGCCAAGACGAAAACATATTAATTTTATTGTCGAAAAGAAATATTGGTAAAGAACTATATCGCCGATCGATATTGCTGATCGTAAACGCCTTGTCCGTGGCAAATATTATGTATATCGATGATCAGAAGGCTTTCAACTAGATCTAATGCCAACAAGTAAACGATGAACACGTAGTGTGAGCACGAAAATTATTCTTACACCTGTACTTAACGAATATACACGAAAAATTGTTTTTATTTTACACATATACTCATACTAAATCAAGCAGCAAATTTCTATGTACAATAAAGTGACACGATTTTATTGCTACTTGAATCACTAATGGTGGTACATCATTCGACATCGGATTTTACGAAAATCGGAAACACTTGTAAATGTAAATGCAAATGTATATATACACACATATATATATATATATATATATATATATGTATATATGTATATATATATACACGCTTTCAACGTGATACAAAGAAAAACAAAGTCAAACAAGGTACTAAAAAAAGCTAGCTTACCACCATTACTGTTATCCAATTTTCTCAAGGAATTAAATACATAGATGTATTCGCTCGAATTAAGCAGTATCTGTACAGCGGGCAGAACGATCTGTTTAGCGCAGTAGTAAGACTCCGTATTTAGTCGGACGAACGTGCATTCGCGTTGGTTGCATTACGTTGGAACCTTCGCGATTATTTTTTCATTTCGTTCGATCTCGACAAAGAACGAAGTCCAACAAAGACCATTTTATGATGCTCTTTCTAAAGATTAATATATATATAAAAAAAAATATATATATATATATATATAAATATTTTTATAAACAGGCACATAAATGATTTTCTAACTTGTAACACCCATCAATGGAAGAGATAAAAAAAGGAAAAAAAAGAGAAAAGAAAAAAAAGAGAAAAGGGAAATAAAAGGAAAACTCTATTCGAGATAACGTGCGCGACATATTCACGACGAATTTGGTGCTAACCTCTTTGTTCTGCAGTTCGCCTCGGCGCCCGTACTTATTCTGTTCGTGGTGCATGAAAAATAAAAAAATGTAGAGATAGAGATAGTAAGAAAGATCAATGAGGCGGGCTTGTAATCTGGTCGGTGGGCCATAGTCGATCGTCACGTATCGTAGCCTGTCCAAACAATAGTAGAAAGAAAAAAAAGAAGACAGCAATATGATGAAATATCATAATATCGTCGATATCCTAAAAATTGTATCTGTCGGGGGTTGCGGATGATAGCGTAAGAATGCGGTAGCAGCGGCAACGATAGTATATCAGCCCCAAAAAATTTAGCTAAAAAAGGTTACAAAATTATTATTATTATCATTATTGTCGTCTCGTGATAACGTGTCGTTACTTCTTGCAAGGGGCGCGGGCTTGGGGCGGCAAGGGCTTGTGCCATTGGGCTTGTTTTTAGTTGTCATTGTTACTTGAAACTTCATTATTTTGTTTGAGTACTTTGAGTGATTTGTCGTTAAGCTGAGCATGTACATTTAAGAAACGGAATCACGTTCGCGTGGCGATCAATCAACGACTCTTTAAGGAAAACGACATTCTAATTTCTTTGATCAATGGATTCAATAGAAATGATCGGCATCGTTAAACGATGAAAGATATGTAAAATAATTTGATCGCCGGACGGAGTGATCCATGATTTATCGATAAAAATTCAATCGAAGGGATGAAGATTGCGAAGAATAAGAAATAAAATACATAAAGTATAGGGCAGGGCTCAAAGAGAATTGGGCAAGGTGAGAAACAATAGGAATAAGAAACAGTGCAGCTGTAAAACGATAAAGTTGTAAAATGTTGCAGGTGATGGTACTTGGTAGGTAAGCTTTGTGTTATAGCGAACACAAATCTCACCTTAGCGTCCAACACCTCCCCGGGTCGTAACTTTCCCAACTGTAAAAAATCATAGATGCGGACATGAGCTTTTGGCGAAAAATTTGTCGCGTTAGAAAAAAAACTTTCTTTCTCCTTTCTTCCGAATGTTATCGACTAAGATCCTTCTCCGATCATGTCTTTATAAAAATTCTACTACGTAGGCGATGCGTAAAGTACATCGAGCGTTTTTATGTGAATGTCTATGTTGAAATTATCGTCGAGAATTTATCGTGAGTCATTGGAAATCGATAATAATATTCGATAACCGATGCGAGAAAAGATCGAAGGAATCGATAGAAAGTATAGTGTTTGCGTACGTATAAATACGAACAAACAAGCAAATAGATAGAAGAGAAGAAACGGAAAAAGACGGCACAATAAAAGAAAAGAGAAAAAAAGGAACCATGAATCAAATGATACCTCTCGAGGAACGGACATAGACGAAAGGACGAAGGATATAGATTTGTTTTAGACAAACACAAGGTCATTATTGCTTTCGAGGCTCGGTCTTACCATAGAGTCGCCATTAGAGTCGACACTATCAAACGTACGCTATTCCGAAATAAGTGCAGTTAAAAATCAGTGATATATATTCGCATTCACATAGTAACGCCTACAGGCGATCATCGGACGATCCGTCACGATTTCGGATGCCTTCTTCCTCGAACGCATTTCGCTCTAATATAATTTCATTCGTTAAGAGATGAAAATAATTGAATCCTTTACGTTCGAGGGGAGGGCTCGTGCAAGTACGAGGCGTGTCTGGCGAGAACCTGAAAAATTGATCTCGAATAAATCTGATATATAATATTTGTGAAAGAGAAAATATGTGCGCGCGCGCACGCGAGAGAGAGAGAGAGAGAGAGATTAATATCCAAGTCTTGCACACATAATAGACGATGATATCTCAGAGAAATCATCATTCGTCCTTCCTCCTGATCAGTTCGGAATTAATAGCGACAAGTCTTTGCAGCGAACAAAATGTAACAAGTGTTTTTCTCGCGTGAACGCATTCTTACTACAAGATATTTACAAGATGACATGATTCACATATCGTCGCTGTTTCTTGTACGTCCTAAACATTCGTTAACGCCAATGAGTGTCTTTTGCAGACAATGCTTGCCAAGACATTTGATCTACGAGTTAAAGTGTTAGCATAGGTTCTTTAGCCAAAAGAAATTCGAAACCTTGCAAAAGAATGATCGATAGTCGTTGTCAGTGAATTTACCGGACACGCCTCGTCCTTTTCAATTCTCTTTCTTTCGTTGATTGTTATTATTATATTAATTTTTTTAATAGTAAGTGTCATTATTATCGAGTTTGTAGTGCACACAGACTCGGTTCAGGCAGCAGATCCGTGCCAGGTGCAGGTGCATTTTATACGTTGGTCAATAGTTTAGCTTATAATCATTACGACAACATATCGAAATAAAGTTATTCGAGAGTAAAGATTCCGTCTCATGGATCGTCGGATCTATGTAAAAAAAAAAAAAAAAAAAAAAAAAAGAAAAAAAAAGAAAGAAAAAGAAAGAAAAAAAGAAAAGAATCAAATGCTTCTTCCCGACGACAGGTATTATAACAGGAATCCTTACTCTACAACTGCATGCTTGCATTCCATCGACGTAATCATAGTATTCGACGTTACAAATCAAATGGCTATTCAAATCTCCCAGCTTTCTTACGTCGACGTACGCATGCTTGCGAATAATGTAGTGTGAAATACGTTCATAGCGAATAAATATTAAACAATAAATAGTAGTAGTGAGCAGGCACATGCGGACGAAAAAAATGAAGTATGCCATTAGGTGATACCGATCGATGCAATATTACAAATGTAATAAAGAAAAATTCGTAAAAGATTCATAGACGATGTCGATAATTTGAAGAGTCTGATCGATTAAACGCATAATTTTTTTCGTCCGTCATTCCGATGAAATTGTGTAAGAGAATATGTGAGTCAAAAGTGGAATAAAAGTAGAAGAAATGCATTGGTAGTTGAGTAAGGTTGCAGACGAGGCATTCGCTCCTTCACTTTTAGAGACTTTTCTCACCTTGCGCTCGTCCACTACCTCGCCGGGCCGCAGCTTCCTATTCTCCTATGGACCAAATTGTTGTTTACTACTGTGTTCTTGTCAGCTAAATGTGCCTGTAGTGTTGTGTGTGTGAGCATAGCTATGTGTACATGTATTATTTTCTCGTTTATATATTTTAATCGATAATGAAATATAGAATGAAATATAGAATGATCCTCGAGATGAGCCATCTTCGGAAATCGGGCCGTTTACAAGAACGTACTCCTCGGATAGTTTTCCAACGTTGGTACGATATCGTCGATTTTATTTTCTCTTACTCCTTACTGAAATCTTCAATTTGCTTCCTTCTTATCTTGGAATAGTAATATAGTTGGTTGCTTTGTGTGTTTAGCAAATCAAGGACAGGCGTTGGAAGAGGAGCGATGGTTGGTGCATCAGAAGCTGGGTACATGGACTTTTCACGAACAGGTAGCTAATCTAAATTTCACGCTTTGCTGACACTAAAAATAACGCACACTCCTGCTGACCTTCTAAAGACACTTTCACAGAAACTCGTTGGGACTTTACGTCTATGGATATCTATTGCTAATATCATCATGGGTAGGATCGCTAAATATAACGAATATTTCTACGGAACTCAGGAAAAAAAACTCAAAAAAATCTAGAGCTAACCAGCTGTAGCTAGTCATCTACCTACTCGTTCACCTAGCATCTTATATCAGCATTTTTCTAACATTTTTTTTTAGGACGTACAACCGACATTCTCACAAGTTTTCTTTTTTACGCTTTTTCATTCCAACTATCTTTCGTCCTGTATCGATCGTCTGATTCTTTTTCAAAGGAAACTTTATATTTAAAAATATCGAACGGATAACTTCGACGGCGCAACGAACTTGAAAGAATATCGTTTGGATGACAGACCGATCTATTTCAAAACGTTTAAGCTCGAGAAAGGATTATTTCCTGACTAATTATAGTTCGGAACATATTTTCGGTACTAAAAACATTAATGAGTAATGTGAATAATTCTATCCAGAATAAGCACGCTCGTGAATGCAGATATTTTTAGAATCGTTCTAGTCATTACTTAAATATCAAGTAAGTTTATCTGGCATTTTGACAAAATGATTCTAATTATCGAAGTTCTTGATGAAACAAAGATTCGTTAACAGCTCTTGATGTTGTCGTTTGATGCTAATCGTTTTGAAGTAAATCATTCGGTCGTACGAATCTAAAGACGTGCAACAGTATTATAGCATTTTTAATAAATGATCCTTGACGAGTAAAAATATGTCGCGCGTATCAGATACGCGAATCTAAGAAAAGCAACTGTTGCACCTCTCAAGTTGGTCCTTTTTGTTTTCTATACAGCAGTCGATATACCTTGAGGATCAAATTACGATTTCTTTCGTAGCATACCTCGTCACTGATGATCAGGCTAGGTCTACGACCCAATTCTTCGGGTGGTATGAGAGAACCACGTCGACTGGTCGAACCACTTCCTGGTATCAAAGATCCCTTCCTACTTCCTGTCGGTGTTACGTCTTTAATAACTTCGATCTTTGGTGCCTCCGGTGCTTTGATCTCTGGCAATTTTGGCTGCAATGATGAATCAAGTTTTCACGTTTGCTTCGATGGGGAAAGCGCACGAGTAAACGCTACGATAAATATAGAGACAAGGGGGGAGAGAGAGAGAGAGAGAGAGAGAGAGAGAGAGAGAGAAAAAGGAAGTTTCAAATTTGCACAAAATGATAAATGTTTCCGATAGTATAGATAAACGTTACCGTTTTTCTCAAATGAAAAACTCTTTAGGAGCGAAAGTCTATCTTCCGAGAAGCAGTAAAGTAAGCGATTTAATGCAATCTCGATCGTAAGGAGATTACGACTGATCTCTTTATTCGATAGGGGAACCTCAGTTGAGAAAGGTGTCTCGACCGAGATACGAATGCAATAAAACCGAAAATAGCGATCGATGTTTTCTCCATCCTCCTTTTCACGAATAAAAACGAGGAAGATCTACGCGAGGGATGGTGACATACGACGAGTTATTTGCCAAAAGAATTACATCTCTTGCCCTCTCCCTCGGATTTCTCTTCACATGGATGAGAGACATTCATTGGTTGCCAAGGGAAACCGAAACGAGAGATTCTTGAGACTTGGATGATTATTACCTCGCGCAAAATCGAGTCGTTTTAATTGTGATTATTATTACGTAGATGTAACGGCGACTGTGCCATCCGAGTATTTGTGTCGTCGTCGCGCGTTACGCCCTTCGGACATTTACGAGATCGGAAAATATGACGAAGGCTCTCTGGCAACCTGCGCCAAACAGGATTCTGTGTCACCGTTGACATATCGTACGTCGACCGTACGACCGAACGATCGCGAACGAAATACATGCTTTTATTCAATTTCATTTAATTCGATGGAATCGCGATGCCCGAGCTAATTACGGAAACGACCTTTGCTATCCAATTTCACTAATCGCTTTTTTTTTCTCACCGTTCTCAGGCAGGACGTACATACGCCTACGGGAATGAACATTCCTACATAAATCTGCCAAGCTGTAAATCTTCTTCTTAAAATTTTAATCATCATTGAATTTATACGCTTTTCGCGATCTAGTGGGATGATTCTACTTACTGTACAAGTCTAGACATTCTTTATCTAAAATTGAAGAAAGTGTTGAAATTGTCTCTACTTTGAAAATACCTATTTTTGTTCTCTTATTCGAATGGACGTGATCTTATCTGGTTATCATGTATCCTTAAGAAATGAAAAGTCAATTTCATTACTCACCTTCGACTCAAATTTCTGTCCCACGGAGTCATGAAAAAGAAACATAAAAAAAAAAGAAAAAAGAAAATAAGACAACAAGATTAACAACATTTAATTTTTCATGAAATTTGACGTCGATCGACCATTTTCTTACCTGTGTCGCCGGTCTATCCAATTTTGTTTTATCGCGAGCTACACGTTCACCGAAATCGAACTCTTGAGGTTTCTCAAGGACTGGCCTCTCGTAATCAGGAATTTCTGGAAGTTCATAGCTGCTTTCCTTCCTCCCTTTTGTAACTTTCCCTTTCTTTGCCTCTTGCTTCTCTGTCTTTTCGACTTTCTATACGTTGCAAAATTCAAAACAAAATCATCCTTAATTTTTATACGAGTTAAGATAAATTAATATAATGCGGGTAGTGTGTTATCAATGACAAGTGTGAGATGAAGAGTAGAAAGAGCAGTCCGATGTGTAGATTATAAACGTAGAATTAATTACATCCAAAGGAAGTGTAAGTTTACATATATTATTACGGAATCAGTTTTATCTTACCTTTTCGATATGCTTTCTTAATTAATTTTATAAGTTTGGAAAGTTCGAAATTTTAAGAAAACCTTGCATAATTGTGATATACACATACTGTTATTTACAGATAGAACATATACGTTAGAATTTAACAGGAAAGTTCATCCTTCAAGAACAAGCTGTAGAAAATTAGAAATATCAAAGCAGAAAAATATTTTATAAACATATAGATCGAGTTTAGTAGACTTTTTGTAAGATGCATTGAAGGTGTGTAACATAGAAAGGATAAGTTAAAGTCCATAGAGAATAAGAGGCATCAGTATTAAAACTGACATAAAGAGAAAGACATAGAAAAGAGATAGAGTAAAGTATATAAAGTATGAAGGTGTACAAGTCCATTCTAAGAATGCTGTGAGTCAATATTGTGAGTCACAGAATATTTTTTTGAAGTTATAACATTTTTAATTACAAGAAAGAAAGAACAAAGAAGAAGAGAATATTCAGATCAATTTGTTTAGCACTAGAGGATTTAAACGAAAGAGAGAGAGAGAGAGAGAGAGAGAGAGAGAGAGAGAGAGAGAGAGAAAGAGAGAGAGATGCTGAGATTCCTGTGTGCAAGGATACCTTCAACTCAATAGTGCCATTTGTAGCCTTCTGAGGCTTTGACGCATCTCTTGCAACTGGTTTGAGTTGTATCATTTGAAAATTATCGGTTTTAACTTCTTGTTTTGGTGGCCTACGTAGTTTTGGTTTCGCTTCAGTGCCTTGGATTTCCTTTGGCTGTATTCGAAATATTTGTGATAATTGCGAATGATAGTTTACGATATTTTATACGTTTTTATGACTACCGATTATCAAATTCCAATATTGTTACGTTATGTGTATTTTAAGGTTTGTTATTCAATAATTTTGTGTATACTGATAATAATAATAAAGATTTTCACTCATTAAAAAACCAAACACTCACCTTGAGTTCGACTTTGTTCAAAGACTTCTTTTCTTCTTCGATCTATAAAAAGTAAAGAAGAATTTTTATTATAGTACAAACTTTCCTTATATTACATTCATATATCGCATACGTGATATACATACTTTAATACTTTGCTTGAGACTGAGTTTTCTCTCTTGTTCCTCCTTCTGTAAACACAGACAGAACATCCCATGAATAATTTATAAACATGAAATCATTACAAAAAGACTACATATTTAAAAATACGTATGCAAATAATATCTTATAAATATCGCGATACGTGTTCTATTTTGTTGTGATTATATAAGCGTGTAATGAAATGCATTATCTGATTGTTATTTATGCTTGAATGTGAGCGACTTATGTACCTTGGGTTCCTCGGGTTTGCCGAGTGTTTTACGTTTATCGACGGGTTCTTCTTTCTAAAAAGAAATTTCATTGTAATAATATCGGGAACTTTTAGTATTTCATCCATTGTGTATAAAGCATTTTTCTATGTAATTTAATGTACTGAGTGTTTGTTGTGTGTACCTTGGTTTCTTCTGGTTTTAATGTGGCTTTTGGTTCCTCCTAAAAAGTATTCATTAACTTTAATATACGATTTTTAATTTGTAAATATTTTCTACTTTGTAGTAGTATATTATGGATGAGAATATAATGTAATTACAAATTATTGAAATGACAATAAGATGGGATCGCTGAAAAAGAATGAAATGCGTTATGATATAAGTGCATGAAACGAACGATATATCATTTTTGTTTAATGTACTTCGAATGTCTGCTCTGTTATGTGATGAGGCGTATGATGCGTGTAAATGAACGAATATATTGTAAGTATTTATATACCTTAGGTTTCGCGTCGCGTTTTTCAATAATGGATTTAGGTTCCTCTTTCTAAAAAAACATCATTTAAATACCATATGTATCTAACGAAAAATCAACTACAAGATCTAATATACTATTTAACTGTATATGCGTTCAATGTGTGTACCTTCGCTTCCTCAGGTTTGGTTAATGTCTTAGCTTTCGCTTTGGTTTCAACCTACGAATGAATGCAACAATTACATTAGACTTTGTTTTTTTTTTTCTTTTATCATAAATTCAAGGCAATCGAAATAAAACCTGAGTGTTTTTTAGTCAAAATGTACCTTAGTATCCAACAATTTACTCGGTACACTTTTTGTTTTAATTTTCGATTCCTCCTAAAAATCGTTTAATGTGTATGCATGAAAAACGTTAGTATATATATTTTTGTAAACTTTATCATGAAAAATTGTTTATCAGTATAAAAGCAAAATTCGTGTATCGTGACGTGTGTACCTTGGGTTCTGCTGGTGATTGTGTGTCAATTTTTTGTTTTGTGTCTTGTTTCGTCTAGAAAAATACAAACATGTTGAGTAAAACAAAAAACATGACGTAGCGTATGTATCGTATATGTATTGTATATGTGTACCTCAGGTTTTTTCTTATCAATGGCAGTTATACTAGTTTTAATTTCTTCGTCCTGAAACCACAAAGTTCTAAGTATAAAAGTAAAAAATTTTCTTATGAAGATTAAAATAAAACATTTGTATATGACAATTTACGAAGGTTTGTAAGAAGTATTGTCTGTGTGAGTATTGGATAGATTTGTCATACGATTGTGTACCTTAATTTTGTTCGCGGGCTTGAGCGGGCGCAATTTAGTAACAGTTTCTGAAGATTCCTAAAACGAGATATTTTCGTAATCATTTATACTACAAGCATAATGTATGAGTATAAGTGTACCGTATGAAATTATTTCGCAATACCTCGTCCCTTTTATCAAGTTTATCTTTGGGTGTTGCGATTTTCGGTGGTGATGAATCCTAAAATTATTTACAACATATGTCAGTGTACATTGTAATATTATATGTGTCAGACAATGTAATGAGCGTAATATACAATATATACATATACTTTAGGATCTTTAGGAGGCTCGCGCGAATTTATTTTCAATGTATATTTTGGTTTGTCCTAAAACATAGTGTAATGTAAATCATCTATGTGAATGCATAATACTAATTGCGTGTGTGAATGTATTGTACCTTATCTTTTATATCGGACTTTTGTGTTTGAGTTTCAGGCATAGTTGCCCATATGTCCTGAAATAATAGAGATAAATAAAAATAATAAATAAATAAAAATAAATCTGTCGTGAAATAAAATCTATCGCGTTGATGTACCTCTATATCATCGTTGCTTGAAGATGAATCGCGTTTGAGTGTCGCTCGTGGTACAGTCTAAAATTTGTATGCATTTAAAGCTATTTTAAATACGTATATGTATCCTTTCGAAAAACATATAAAATTAAATAAAAATTTAAGTGCTGATAAAAGCGAGTATAGTACAATGTATACCTTAACTTTTCCAGCAATATTTTGTTCTGTCTTTGGTTGCTTTATATCCTAAAATTGTTTGTTCTCGTGTATAAATTATGTACCGTACTTTGTAATAATTTGCAAATTCTCAAGTGTAACATGTGATACCTTAATGTCTCTACTGGATTTAGGTGTATGTGGTGCGTAGGATGATCTCGATATGTCCTAAAAGAATGCATTGTGTCTACTTAATCACTGCTAAAAATGTGTGTTAAAAAAATTATTGAAAAAATAATTATTGAGAAAAAACAAAAACATAAAAATAACATATCGTCTACCTGATTTTTTCTATTAAAATTATCAGATTCAGGTTTTGATGCCCATATATCCTAAAATTATACACGTTTAAAATTAAAAATACAGTGTGTCCTAAGTATACACATGGCGAGTGTTATATAAATGTCGTGGTTATCGGGTACCTCTATTTCATCCTCAGATTCTGGTTTATGTAATTGTATGGATGATTTTGGCGTGTCCTAAAACGCAAGCCGTAACAACTGATTAATGATTCTGCATTATACGACCCATAAATTATAATACATGTTCTAACTGTGTGCATTGTGCCGTATACCTGAGTTTTAGTCTGTCTCACGACTGGCGTATCTGATTTCGCCGCCCATATATCCTAAAGACGTTTACATTAATGTAAAAATAACAGGTAATAAATAAAAAGATATTTCATGTATTATCTAATTCTGACATATATTCTATACCTTAATTTCGTGGTCAGGATTAGGTTCGCTGAACCTCTCTGGCAATTTCGGAATACTCTAAAATTCGATTTGTGATATTTGTCAATTTAATTCTCAATTTTAATTTAATTCTTGCAATATTAATACAATAAATTTGATACCTCGTCATTTGTACTGCGTTTCGATTCGCGAGACTTCGAATCAGGTTTTGGTGCCCATATATCCTAAAATTTGTTGATTTAACGCGATATACATAGATTATTGTAAATTATAAGAAAATAACTATTTTTCGATCAATTTGCGTATTATGTACCTCAATTTCGTTATCGTGTTCATTTACGTGTGGCCTAATTTTCATTTGTGGAGAATTTTGAGTTCGAATCGTGTGTTTCGAGATTGGTTCATCCTACAAATAGATCTAGGTTTAATCCGCTATCGTATGACATTGTTGTACCGTCGATCAACTTATTTATATGTGTACCTTTTCATTGTCAATAGGTCTGGAAAATGTATCTTTTATTCCTGGAGTTTCTGCACTTTTCTAAACACCCAATTCAAACAAAAATATATTAAAAAAAATAAATAAATAAATAAATAAGTTTTAACATATGCAAATGTACACGTAAAAGGTGTGTGCGTGTGTGTGTGTTGTGTACCTTTGCCCGATCGTCAAGAAATGTGAAAGCAGATTTTTTTAATCTTATACTTGATTCATTTTTCTAAAAAATCATCAAGAAAAATATACTAGCGAAATATTGTACCTTTTCATATTTCACATAATTGCCATTTCGTATATTTCGTATATTTCTCTATATATTTATACATAAAATATATTAAATATCGACAAAGTGTTATTCACAAATATTAAAAAATTTCCCTTATGTCGAACGTTAGAAGATCAAACATATGAAACTTACCCAATTGTCGCAAATAATAGTGAAATAGAAATAAATCAAAAACGATAAAAATTTTAACGACATAAAGTCGACATGCTAACATCTATCTATATTACTTATTGTTATTCACTAGATTAATAAACGAATAATACTATAAGGAGTAACTTTTACCTTTTCAACGGTAGCCTTCTTCTCGATGATCGAAGATCTTCTACTTTCCGTCTTGATTTCCTCTTCAGTCTATAACAATTTAATATCGATTAATATAATAGAGCACAGATTATAAAACAGATTTGATTATTTGCTCTGTTTTCCCTCGATTAATAAAACTTGTGTATACGTTGTGTTGTGAAAAATTACAAGATCGATATGTGCATCGGTATGTATCGTGTACCTTTTGTATAGAAACACGACGTTGTGGTGATGTAGAACCATCTTCTGTTATCTGTACGTGTGAATAAAAAAATGTGTATAACATAAGGCTACCGTTTCATGAACGAATGAATTCAATTAACGATGTAAGATGTATGTGAATAAATACTTTATACCTGTTCTTGATATAAAAATATTTCATACCTGTTCTTGAGTTATAACTAAAGAGCTACGACGGCTTTCCGTTCGCAAAGCTTCCACCTGAAACAATAACGAATGACATAAAAATATACGCTACGTGTCATCATTTCTTTTCTATATTTTAAAATACACAAAATACCAACCCTGCTAATAGACTGCTTACGGCTAGTAGGTTCAGGTTCTTTCTTCTTAATGATCTTCTTCTGTAAATGAAATTTGTGATATGTAGTATGTTCAATAAAAGATATCTAATTGTACTTACAGCTTCGGCCTCCTTTTTATCTTCAATTTTTTCGTCAGGTTTCTTCTACAATTTATAAATATAATAAATAATTTATATATGTACATATATAATTAATAATTTATATGCAATTATTTTTACCTTAATCGATTTTTTCTTCTCTTCGACCTTTTCTACATTATTGAATGTTTCTTCTTCTTTCTGTGTTTCATAAGACACACATATTTATATTTAAATATGCTGTCAATCGTACATATTTTATTACAGTGAGAATAAAATGGGACTTGATTTAAAAGTTTATATTCTTTGAATTATCCAATCAAAATTAATATTATGCGACTATATTGTTTTTAATGTATTACGATCAAAATGAAGGAAAATTTTTAAGTATATTCATGAAGCTTATTCATTCATTTTACTCTCACTTGATAGATAGCGAAATAACATGCACTATTGATAAATTTCAAGGATTTAAACAAAAAATTTAGGGGACTTGCACATATGATACACACTCAAAACCCAGCTTCTGCGTAAAAGGATATAGGAAAGTGTACAATATTTAAATAATTGCTTCGATTTGTTGCGCTATGATATTTCAAATACCTACAAATTATAAGAACACGAATAGGCATCACTGAAAAAGCAATTTACATTATAAGCAAATAAATAATAATAAGCAAATAAATATAAATATATGTGTTATGAAGCTGAAAAAATAAAAGCGATAGTCGTTAGTACGCTAAAATGTAAAGAAAAAATTTCAATAACGTAAAATGTTCTGTAAAAACAACCTGATAAATATATGTCTTATATTACGATGTAAAAGATAAGAATGACAAACGCACGTTATCTCGTTTATTTCTTGAAGATTGTAAATAATAGCTTCAAAGCTGTACATGTTATATAGTTTCTAGCTTAAATAAAAAGGTCTCTCTATAAGCGTAATTCGAGCGAATACATTACCAAAAACCTGGCGTTCGAGCTTTTACACTCACCTGTATAATCTCCATTTTCTGAAACAAAAGCGTAACAATGTTTGTCATATTGTGATCATTCATAAGAACCAGAAGGAGTTAACTATAGAACTGTATAGTCCTTGAAATAAAAGTAGATAATTGCTAAATGAACTCTACTTGATCATATCATATAGTAATAAGGTAACAAAAATATTTTCGATGAACTATTTTATGTACTATTTCTATATCGCATATGTATAAGCATTTTAAAATAATAAGCTTTTACTATACCCATGTCCCATTGTTCGAACAAGACAAACACAAATGATACAAACAATTATGTAAAACGCAAGAGGGTTTACATCACAGGGATAAAACTACAAATAATGGATGACATAATATATAGGACTGAAAACAGGTCATGAGTTTTTGTTTACATATTTTTGCATACATTATTTGTCCCATAAATCGGCAAATGTTTAAAAAAAGTTTATAAGATATTTTCTCCATATAAAAAAAAAAAAAAAAAATATTTATATCGTACCTTCTTAAGACTTGGTCTGTCGATACCATTTGGTTTTGAATCCGGTATATCCTTGAAAAAAATAATTGAAAAAAAAAATACAAATTTATATCTAGAACAATGTGACTGCGAAAAATATAGAGGCGTCATACTTTTGAAGTAACGGCAGAGAATGTATAAAAATAAAGTAAGAAATAGAAAAGGGTTAATTAGAAAATATAATAAACAAGTAATAGAATAGAATGAAAGATCCAATAGAATGAAGAAACAATAATATGGCAAAGTAAATATGACGCTAAAAAATATTGTAAAGATATGAGAGTGTATGTGTTAATCGTGAGTAGAGAGTGTACTTTTTTGTATGTGTACCTCAATCTGTGAAAAGTTTTCTGATTGTAGCTCTGTGACAATCGGCTCGGTGACGCTGGATTCGATTACACTCACCACATCCTCTTCTTCTTCCTCCATCGTTTCATCCTCATAAAAATCATCTTCGTCATCCTCATAACTGCTGGATACTGAACTATCCACCTTTCGTGTCGTAAAACGATAAAGTTTCAACAGAGCCAGATTGTCCCAATGAAGAAGAGAGAAACAGAACATGCATTCAGAGATTATATGATTTTATAATAATGATTGGTAAGAGACATTTCGTGTGAATGAGCATTACACGATTTATTCATTAAAAAGATGTCTGTTTCTCAGCTCTTCTATTATTGTTTATAGTGTATGTATTAATGATGTTGCATTAGTAACAACAAACAATGAATACAAATTTGGGAGAATAGGGGAGGAAATAATTACGATCAAATTCATGAAACATGGGAAACATATCATTCGGTTCTACCTTCTTTTCTTCTTCTATCTTTTCATCCTTCTTTTCTTCCTTTTTCGCTACCTTCTTCTCTTCTATTTTCTCCTCCTTCTTTTCCTCCTTCTTTTCCTCCTTCTTTTCTTCTTTCTTTTCTACCTTCTTCTTCTTTTTCTCTTCCTCTTCCTCTTCTTTCTTTTCTTCCTCCTTCTTCTATAATAAGGGAAAGGGCGTGCATGCGACATAGTAGAGAATTAGCACAACCATGGTTCGACGTATATAATGTCTACACTGATGGATTCTTAATTTTATGGGCAAACGTGATAGTCAACAATATATTTAAACGATTGATCCACGATAGACTAATTCATAACAAGAGGATGAATTTTAAAAACATTGCATTTAAGTCATGCACTTGGAAAGAATATAGGAATTTTGTAAAGGTACGATAAAGAATATATCACAAAATTCATTACAGAAAACGATAAAGAAGAGGAGGACAAGAGTGGCCTAACTTCCCAGATATAATAAAATATAACATATTTATTTACCCTGACGAGAAGATGAGCCGATGATTCGTCCTTGCCATATTCGTTACTCACGACAACCCTATACGTGCCAGATAATTCTGTTGTAGCAGAAGTAATGGTCAGCTTCATGTCGACGCCATTAAAAGATATCATAATGTCTTTGGAGGCCTTGACTACTTGAGCATTTCTATGTAGCATAAGATTAGTATTTTTATTTAACGTTCAATTCATTTTCATCTTTTTGAGCATAAAATCCAAATATAGTCATTATTTACCTATACCATACGACTGTAACTTTACGATCTTGTTGCGCGAGGCTTGCTATAAGTTCGACCGTTTTACCTTCCTCAATCGTCTACAGATAATGTAAATCATATTAAAACACAATAAGAATAATGTAAATAGTCAATAGAAATATTAATTTGCAAAATATTTACCGCCGACTTGAGACCAGTGGTAATTTGTGGTTTTTCACCCTCTTCAACTATTTCTGTCACTTCGACCACTTGGGACGTAGCTTCGCCCTTCTCATTACGTGCGACCAATTTATATATACCTTTGTCAGTTTTCGACATTTGTTCAATTTCTAATTTAACAGCAAATTCTCCCTATACATTAGATTTATGATTAGAAAAGTGAATAATTTTGGAGAAAATTGATTATACGTTTGCCACAAATGTACACCAAACGGTACTAACTTCTTTAACTTGTTCAACGTGTAATTTATGTCTAGTGTCTTCCTTAACAGCCTGTGTTTCTTTGAACCAAGTGCATTCTGGTGTAAATTTGGAAAGCACGTGACATTCCACTATTACCGTTTTCTTCTTTACAATTTTTACGACCTTTGGTTTTTCCTTAATTACAGGTATAACTGAAAGTACGAAGAAAACGAAGGTATACAATATGTCTCACAAAGTCAAAGTCAAGAACCGAAGCTAGCATGTATATATATATATATATATGTATGCATATATATTAAAAAACGATTAAACTTACTTTCAACGTTCAATGTTAAATTGGCATTAAGCTCCCCAAGATTATTTTTGATATTACACTTGTAAAGACCGGAATCTTCAGGGCCAGGATCACTCAGAGTCAATTTGATGTAATAAATATCTTCTTTTTCTTTGACAATACTAATGGAGATCTTGGAGGATTCTTTTATGACTTTTCCAGCGTGGGTCCATACTATCTCTGGTTTTGGATTTGCTTTCACTTTGCAATCCATAATAACCAGTTTACCTTGGTTCTGCGATTGTATTCGTGGTTTCTCCACGAAGCTTGGACCATCCCCTTCTGGTTCTGGCTCGGCCTCGATATTCAGATTTAGATTGGCGTTACTTTCGCCGAATTCGTTTTGTACGTGACACCTATAAGTACCACCGTCCGGTGCCGCAGGATCCTAAACAAATGATACAAATAATATTTTTTATTTAGTATTTCTATATTACATAACTATACTATGTAATTACTATAACGTGAGTATCGTTGAAGAGTGATACGAGGACGGAACGTCTCTGACCTTAATTTCTAATATGAGCTCATACACATCTTCTTCGACCGTTTTCGTCTTTATCGAAATTTTCGATGATTCTTTGACTACGTTGGCGCCACGGAACCATGTGACTTCTGGCTTCGGTTTCGCCTTGCACTTGCACTTCATCGTGATTAGGGTTCCACTTTCGTTCGGAATGATACGTGGCTTCTCGATGAATGACGGCGCAAAACCCGCACTCTCTTCTGTATCTTGGAAAGGTCCATAATTAGATATACTTGCTAAAGATCATCCTCGGATTTCGGTTTTTCTTTTTTTTTTTTTGTTTTTTTTTTATATGTATATTTTATACACATATATATGTATATGTATGTATATGTATACATACATATGTATATATACCGAAATGAGATAAACAAAAAACCGCGGTTCATGTTGCCATTCAGGAAGCAACATGTAAAGCGATTTCGATGACGTTACAAGTTAGGCACACTTAGTTACGAAGCCATTGTACAAGGACTTCACGATCTGTTTGCATCTTTGTTTACTCACCTCTATCACCTAATTCAACGTACGTACCACGAAGGAACAGAATGAGGACTTTTTTAACGTGCAGAAGTATGAAGGATCGGACAATAGGAATATATCCTAATGATAAAGAAATATCACGAACTTTGGTCGTACGCGCGTAAAGAGACGCGTAGTAAAAGTTTATGGTTCGCGTGCATGCAAGATGGATCGTGTGAGATAATGAAAACGAGAAGGAGATCTCTCCTATCGTTGTTCCGTTTTATCCATGCGGGCGGGCCTTCGAAAGGGACTTGCCTTGGAAATTCAAGGAGATGTTGGCGTTACTCTCGCCAAAGTTGTTAAACGCGTTGCAACGATAATTCCCGCCGTCGGCCTTGGTAGGATTCATGATCTCTAATGTGAGGAGATAGGTGTCCTTGCCGGTTGCCTTGCGAGACATCTTGACGCGACGACTGTCGGTTATCGCTTTCTGTCCTTGATACCAAGTTATATCCGGTACCGGATGTGCCTCTAGGATGCACTCCATTATCAGAATGTCCCCCTCCTGGCGAATCGTCGGTTTCTTCGGGAATCGTGGTGGCTTACCGTCCGGTATTCTGTATAAATCGACATTTCAGAGAAAGCAATCCCTATGTATACCCGGCCAGCTTCCGGTTTAAGAAACGACAGAATCTTCCAATTTCCTTTCACCGACGAATCTTCACCGCGCTGCTTTCACATTTAAACGTACAATTTTATAAAATATAATCATACTGTCATACGCTCGGAATTATTCTAATATGAGCGATTGATAGTAAAGCTTTCGGGGCAGCGCGGCGAAGATATATGTAAGGCATCGTCTCGATGGAATAATAAACCTTAAGCGCCTTAAGACGCTGACGCGCGTTATAAGACATTCAATGCGTACTTGAGCTTGTCACCACCCTCGAAGTTCAAATTAATAGTCGCCACGCCCTGGCCATGCTTGTTCTTTGCCACGGCCCTGTACTCGCCTGCGTCCTCCTTCGCTACGTTGTCGATCCTTAGCCGCGCGAGATGATATAGCTTCTGATCGAGTTCTAACGACATCTTGTATCTCCCACCTTCTCTGACCTCATCGCTACCATGGTACCTGTTTTTTACGCGTTATGCGCCATGCACACATATTGTCATTCGGCTTTCAAATGTAATTTTAACTTGAAAGTAGGGGGATGACGTTATAACGTCATATATGCTAACTTTACCGCATATCTTTTGGATATTATATTTTCTTGCATGCATGATTTAATATAAAAGATTCCGATAGAGTATTTCCATGATCGAATGAAAGCTAAATCCCTTACCACTTAACACTGGGTTTTGGATCGCCGGCTAATCGGCATTCAAAGGTGATGGTGTTACCGTCGTCGGATTGTCTTATTACCGGTCGTTCGGTGAAAGTCGGTTTAATACCGTCTTCGGGTACGGGTGCCTCGTCGCCTATTTTAGCACAAACGATTGAAATTTCGATACATGTACCTAAATCATTTTGATTCGCTTCACCCATTTAATCCTTTCATCCACCAACAACTATTCTTACAGTAGCGAAATTATTATACGCTCGACGTTTTATCGTACAACCAGAAGAGTCACGTATCGATTCGGCTTATTAACATACATAAATGCAAAAAATATTTATATTTCGATCGGTTGAACAACGACAATGGTATGATTTACATTGTACGACCAACTCAAAGACAACGGTCTATAATCATTATTACGTTTTATAAAACGCAATATTAATTACAAGTTATCTAGGAAAACCTGCCTATCGAACCGACATCTTGTAGCTTAGGTTGCTTGCATTTTTCTAAAACTTCATAAAGTACCAACAACAATTTCTTTCACAAAGCTGTGAAAGCAATAGGACAGAATGGATATTTACGTACGTGCGTTGTGTTCGTCGTTCCACGTAAATGCGTAATACCTTTGAAATATCATACGAAAACGCAACCGCAAACGATCGTGATCGTTGAATGAGTTGCCTCGTCGTGCCAAATTAATCTATTATTACGATGTGCGTATATATAAAGGTATGTATCGTATATCGTGACAAAAAAATTAAGTTATTTCTTTGCAAACGCTCTAATGAAAAATAAATAAAATAGCGAATGGAAACGTATTACGTAACACACAAACGCTATACTATTTACATTATTATTATTAGAAGTTAAGTCTGCACATAATTATTTTATGATATTGTTTTATGTACATGATTGTGTATAGGTATGTACGTGTTTTACCAGAATAAGCAACTTAAAACTTTGTGAGCTTGTATTACGTTTAACGATCGTCATATGAATCTGACACAAGACAAACACGACTAATAAGTACAGATTGAAAAATATCACTGCAGCAACCTAACGAAGCGTCAGTATAAGGCAAATAAACGAACGCACTTTCTTACTTTTTATTTTCTAAGTAAATTATTTTCAAAATGGAGAAAAGAACTTGGAAATAATATTTATATTTTCGTTGAAGAAAGTGCGCTCGAGGTGCGATCGAATAAAAAAAAAAAAAAAAAAAAAAAAAAAAAAAAAAAAATAAAACGTCATTTAAGCAGCACTTATAGTTATAGATTAATTCTTATCTGCTATCTACATTGTAATGATGAAATTTCTCCAAACGATGTTTTTCATGACGTTTAGTTGATTATAATTATGTGGGCTGTATATCGTGGGCTCGGTCGAGCCGACATCGATACGTGCTCGTAGCTCGACAGCTCTGCTTACGATAAAGATAAATTAAAAAATAAATATTGGACGAAATTATGCTGGATAAAAGGAAACATGATATAAAAAATAAAACTAAACAAAAATAGAAAGAAAAAACAGAAAAAATAGAAAAAAAAAGAAACAGTGAATAAACGAAAGAACAGAAGAAGAAGAAAGGAAGAATAAAAGATGATTGTATCTATTGAGAAAATGATCGAGAGAAGATAATTTAAATAGAGAATGAATAGTAAACGAAGAATCAAAATGTGACAAATCGTCGATATACATCCCGAGTCGAGGTAAGAATGAAATGTAATGAAAGTATTAGAAGCCTAGTATCCAGATTACACCTCTCTTTACACAACTTTCTTAAGAAGAAAGTTGATACGTAAAAATTGAAACAAGCGGAGACCGGTGTAAGGTGGATCTTAACTATGTGTTTGATTATGTAGCAAACGACAGGATATATCGCTTAAATACTTACTATCGAAATTTAAGGAAATGGTAGCATTTGACTCGCCAAGCTCGTTCTTCGCTGTGACCTTATATTTGCCAGCATCCTCGACGGTCACGTTTTTTATTTCCAGCGTGGCGAAGTACGAATGGCCATCTTTATCGACGGTCAGCTGGATTTGACAAATGTTCAAGTTAAAAAAAAAAAAGAATATCTCCATGCAGAAATAAAATATTGGCGAAAGGTCTGACCTTATGCCTCGACGAATCCTTAACTGCATTTCCATCGTGAAACCACATGACTTTCGGCGTGGGATCAGCGGTAATGCGACATTCGAAAAGTAATCGTTTACCATCGTCCTCCTGTCGAATTGCCGGTTTTTTCGCGAACGTTGGTGCAATGCCATCGATTTGTCTGTAAAAAGATAAAAGAAATTCTTCATCCCCGTTACGAAATAAAAGATAATAAAATAACGCAAACACAAGTAACATCAATTTGACACACGGCGAGCAATCAGCGAATTTATTTTATGCAATTTGGGCGAAGGTTACTTTTAATAGCCACTTTAAAAGTTTATCGCGATCCATTAATACACCTCTCGAATGAAACCACGAAGTCTTAATCGTAAAACCGCAAGTTACTGAAACAAGTTACGGTGCATCCCTGTGTCTATCGCGGAAGTGCTGGCAAGTGGTGCACGGATAATGGAGAAGAGTTGTCTTATGATTGTACGTGCGTACGTAACCATTTGAAAATTTATCGCAATTTTCGCACATCGTTGCCGTTTAGAAATAGTTGACGTTTTGTTTAGCTATCTCAGATAACGCACAAGTAGTTTTATGTAACTCCATTGATAGCTCGACCATTCCTTCTAGAGGCGTTACCTTAGAGGCGAGACGTTAGAACGCGTTGAAATTTCTCCATCGAGTTCAACGCACCCTCGATCATCGATCGGTCAATTTACTTAATTCATAATAATGAGAGAAATTTATATTGCGTTTGTCCAACGTTTAAAATAATGAAATAAAATTGCTAATAGATGGCTCGTCTCTGTAGTATCATTGAACGTTGTTATGGAACGTGACTCTTCGAAAAGAACTATTTCGATGACGTATCCTCGATCTTCTCGTGGGCACTCGATGAGTTTGAAAGGCAAGTGCATTAGCCCGAGCGAAATACACGTTGCGGCTAAGTTTAGCTTAGAACTAGGCTGCAGCTGTTCCGTTCGGCTTTCTCAAGCGCCGATCGGCAAATTCTCCCTTTACGTGATCGCAGATATCAATATCCTAGTTAAATTACGTTGTAAATTTTCGACGTGAAACAGTTCTTGCTCGTACCGAAGAATAAATCTAACAACGTATGATTTAAAGGAAAGAAAAAAAAAAAAAAAAAAATAACTCTTTTCCAATCGATAATCGATCTTTCGATGTTTTTCTTCGTCGTCCAACGAAAAAGACATTCCGTTTCCAGCATCGATCCAATTTCATTCGCGCAAATGTTTACATTAAATAACACATAGATTTCTAACGCTCGAAAACTAAGTTGAGACGCTTGTACGAAGAGGAGACTCGTCGAGTGTTTCGCGCCAGATCATACAAGTTTTTACTATCTCTAATAGCTCAAAGAGCAAAGTGTTACTGTTTTTACAACCTCCAAATTGATCTTCTCTGGATTAAGGCTCATCCACGGTATTTACGGTTCCATATAAGACGATCTCCAGAAGCACCGATCGTTATAATATTCTCGCGTTAAAATGACGCAGGTACGTATCAAGTTCGCGTCTTCTATTTCCGCATTCGGTTTCTAAGCAAAAGTATATGCGTTTACATTGGCTAGAGATAGATGCGAAAGTTTAAATCTGGAATAGCATTCTTATCGGTACGCGCGAACATTGCCGAAACCGTACAGAAATAGATGCGCATACCAAAACGGTTATTTTTGCCTCCACGCTTTTCACGCCTATCCAATCGCATTATTTACCAACCTTCGATAAAGCCGCACAATGGAATGAATACGTCGGATTGCGTGCAGATGTTAATCAATAAAACACGCCGATTAGTAGAACAGGAGAAGCAATTTAGATAATTTCTAAAGATTAGTATATCGAATCTCGCTCATTAATTTGCAATAGAAGCACTCACCCCCTTATTAATGGTTGCTCAGCAGCTAGAACGAAAAAGTAAAAAAAAGCGTCATACGCGGTATAAACATATATTACTTGCGAGAAATGAAAATAAAATGAATAGAAATGCGATAAAAATGAAAAAGCATGAAGCTAGCGCAAACAAGGGAGCCTGGAGAAAAATCTATATTCCGTTTAACGCAACTTACTTCTCCCTAGGCTCATCCACGGCTGAAAAAAACAATGTGAGCATTTATGACCGATAATGAGATTGAAAAAGAAAAATAAACGTGTATACCTTAGGGAAGGTATAATCGAGGACGAAAATGGAACGAGGTCGTGCGTTTCGTTGGGGTTAACAAATCATCGATTTCTAAAAGCTAAAAATTCGTTTGAACTGCCTGATAATCGTAAAGCCGCTCTTCTCGCGGTTCGACTTCTCGGATAAAAATAAACCTTGGAACAAAACGCACGAGCGCATCGTAGCGTGCGAAGTGAAACGGTGCGTGACTTACGACTGAAGTTCAGGTTGATAGATGCCGCGACCTCGCCCATCTTGTTCTTGGCTTTGACCTTGTACAAGCCTGCGTCGGTCTCGATGACGTCATCGAGCTCGAGCACGACAAGGAACTTGTTCGTCCCGACGCTTTGCATCTTGAAGTTTGTCCTGTCATCCTCCTTGAGTTCCGTCTCGCCACGGAACCAAGATATATCCGGTTTCGGTGAACTGACCAGCTGACACTCGAATATCAGCTTATTCCCGTCGTCCTCCTGCCGAAGCTGAGGCTTCTGGGTGAAGCTCGGTGCGAAATCGTCGGCGACCCCCATGTTTACGGGGCGCCTGTGTTCCTTTTGTTACCCGCTAATCCCCAAAGGATCGTACCTCGTTTTGTCCTCAAATTACGCAATTAATCCTCCACCTCTTTCTCGCTCTTACGTCTCGTCTTCGCGCAAGGATTTATTTTATCCTCGAGCCAAGGATACCGACCTGCGGCACCACCATGCAACCTCTTTCTTCGACTCTTCGTTCCTTCGTTTTAACTTTCAAAGTTCACCTCTTTCAGGACCTGCATATAGAATCGACCAGTTATTATATACTTAGCTCTCTAGGTTCAAAGGATCGTGCGATTGGAACGGATCGGACAATAAATCGAGCGTGGTGAACGGCGAATTTTCGTGGAATCCGTTACTCGGACCATATTTTCCAAGATACTTCGACAAGGTCGAAGGGTGACGTAAGGCCTCTATTATTAAAACGACTTTTGGCTCGAAAATAAGTGGACTGGTTATCTTGATAATCGGTTATTATGTTTGGCATATGCCTCTATAAACGTGAATATTCGTAGTGAACAGCGCTAACCGTCTTATGGACGCATCTTTTAAAAGTAACTTTTTGCTTCAAAAAATATTACTCGTAAACAATGAAATACTTGTTGTCATAAATAAATCAAACGCGCGCGCGCACGCATGATAATTAATAGTTAATAGAGACTATTGCAACAAACACCTGAACGATTGCAGTTGTCAAGTATTAGCGGAAGATGAAGAAAAAGAACGACGTTACCGATTGCAACTTGGAAACCGTTCAGGTCATAAAACTGAAATAACGCGACAACCTTCGAGGAACATAAATTATAAGTATATCGAGAAGATGAGCTGGTGGGAATAAAAGAGGGAAGAGGCTCGTGTCGTGAAATTCAAATGAAAATCATCTTCGTCGGTCTCCTCAACGATTAATGAGAATCGTATATACGATTAGGCGATAAAGTAGACGAACGATAAAACTCTCTTTAATGGCATAAATTTAAATTTGTATTTGGAATAGAAATTATTGACGGACACCTGTCAACTTGCTCGACAATGCGAAGAAATAACACTTAATTAGGCGAGATTGAAATGCATGGTTGCAAAGACCAACGAAATGATGTATCAAACGAGTGAACCAAGTATTACAACGTCATGGTAAGACTTGGCAGCCAGCCCTAGAGCATTCTCGAGATTGCTACTCTTCGTAATTGCCATTCGCATTCCACCACCCCTTTCTGCAGTCTGATTTTCAACCATCGCAATTTGTCGCGTCAGTTATAGTTAAGATCAATTACGACGAGTATCGTTTAAGGTTCCCTGGAAAACATACGAATAATGACATAAACGTGGTTAACCTCCTATTCTCTGACCAATGTTCTATATTAGGCAGACGACTATTCGCTATAATCTTCAACAAGGGTAAAACTGATACAATTGAAATCTCAATCGAATTCTATTATATTCAGAGAAAAGTTTCATTCGGTAATACCACTTATAGCCAAAATAAATTGGTCGTTGGACGAATAGACTAGAGCATGAGACTCAACCTTAAAGTTCCTTGCTCTTTGTCGGAGGCACACTTTTGACAGAGCGGGCTTATGTGTGCCAAGTGAAGAAGGGAATGACCGAAGATCGGAAAGGGACGCATTTGAAAATGACGATATAACGTTCACGTACTTCGTTGATACTTTTAACGCGGTTGCGAGTATACGTTGCTCGTAACAAAAACCCACGAGACTATCTTGTTACGACGATCGCTTATGAATGACCAAACTATGACAAAGGACTATGACTTTATAAAGTATGCATCTACATATCGATACGTATTTATCAAGGTACGATGATCTAAATAGGACAATTAAAAACAATTAATCATGGCTTTGAAATTAGATAACTTCATACTTTTCGTGACTATAGATCGTAATAGTTGGCCCATCTTGGCATAATTATACATATGTCTATTTGGGATGCAATGCAATGACACAACGTCCTCGTAACAGATACTGCATTGTAATGGAATGCAATTGAGTATTGAGATCGCCAATCGTTATGAATACTTTCAAGCAGGTCAATAGCATTGCATTGCAAATTATTATAGATAATATATCTACTTTACGTATCGCATGCATAAAAATCTCTAAAGATAAGACAAAAAAGAAGAGATTTCACGGGATTCTCCGTTTTAACGTTTTATATACAATATATCTTATTATTTTCTGGAGACGAGGATTATTTGTTCGCACGAATTCAAAAATCCTGCTGTGTGTCAGACCATTTCGTCGCGATACGATGATTCATATTTTCAATGGTAGATAATATTCTATCTAAGAGTACACATAAGTACGTATGCGTTCAACCACGTCGCATCTTGCCTACGAGTATATTAAACGTTACACGCTATAGACGAGCTAAAAAGTTATAATTGTTAGGTGAGCGATGTACCGTGAGCATTTCGCCGAGTATTCGTTGGGCGATCTTCCATTTCTCGTTTCAACTCGAACGCGAATATTTTGGTAGACTGACTCAAAGACGCGCAGTCTGTGCTCTCTTCGAGGGACACCTCGAGTTCATTTCCAAAAAATAAATCATTGCGTAATTCATATTAGATTCTCTATTCTATCCTGAAAAATGTCCTGTCAAGCGGTACCGACGAGATGAGTAAAAGTAAGAGGATATAATTATACGTGATTAAAGTATCTAGTAAATTAAAGAGCCATCGAAGATTTCTCTTGACAATATGGAATGCGAGATATTTATAAATCGACCAGGTTTTCTGCGTGCGGCTTTTTCGGTGCTTCGCCGGGAAGAGTGTAGGAAAATTATAGAGATCGCGCCCACGCCGTATTTTATGCGCTGGCATGAGTTGCCTCGAAAAATCTCTAGAGACAATTGGAGGAAATATCGAAGGAGGAAAAGAAAGGGCAGGGATAAAAGCGAAAAGAGCGAGTACGGAGGAAACGGATGAACTATTCTAAAGACGATGATGAAAGCCGCGGTAAAAAAGATAGACGGAGCGACGAACCGCTCCTCCTCGCGTTACGCTCTCCTAAAAATACGCGGACACCGAGCCCAGATACCTAGATAGTAGTCTACTAATAGTTCGCGACAGCAAGACGCGACGAGACTCGTGGCGATTAGTCACAAAGTCGAGCGTCGTTTAACGACGTATGCTTGTCAAGAAAGCCGGACTCTACTCAATGCGCTCCTTCACTACACAAATTTCCGCCTTTCTTGCCAATGCGATAACGTCTCGTTCTATACCGTATGTAACTCATCTTTTGACTTTTTCTCCTTTTAATTTTTCGCGATTCAAGCGAAAAGACAACAGCACTGCCCAAAATCGAAAAGAGATCGTTTCGAGCGTCGCATATATCCTCGACTGCTATCACTTTTCTTTCTTCCAGTCGACTCCTATACGTTTTTTTCACATCTGATTCGAAGAATATAAAAACGAGATTACCTAAGCACGCCTACGACATTTCGCTGACAGGTAAGAGGCTCTCGTCCACAAAATCACGAATGATAAATCCTGATACGAGAACACTCTGGGCACTTGTTAGACGGAGGGGTGAAGAGACAGAGACAGATATATATATATACACATACATACATACATACAAATATACATATATATATATATATATATAGAGAGAGAGAGAGAGAGAGAGAGAGAGAGAGAGAAAGGAAAAGAGAAAACACTTTGACGCACTCCGAAACACTTGAAACGATCGGCTCGACTTCGCTCGCTCACGCACGCTTGTCATTAACGTGTCCCATCAGTGAAATCTTCAGACTTACTTGAGGTAGAAACTTACTCCCGCGTATCCAAAGTAGAGAGAAGAGGATTTCTTTATTTCTCGCGTAGAAAATTATTTGAAACGATATTCACACACGCGTCGATTCAAAATGCTTTCGCGAACAGAAGAAACTGCCAAGAAAAGGAAAAGAAAAGAAGAAAAAAAAATGATAACCAGTGGAAACAATGGTATCGCTCGTCTACGTCGTCTTCGTCGTCGTCGTCGTCGTCGTCGTCGTCGTCGTCGTCGTCGTCGTCACTGCGTGGTCGTCACTCTTTTTTTCCCGTTTTCTTTATATTATATTCCTCTCGTCGTTTTCGTTTATCCTTCTCGTCTTATCTTCTTCTTCTTTTTTATAAGTAGCGCCGTCGGTCGTTCTTTCTCCCTCTTTTTTCACCCGTCCCTATAGCCGGGGCCCCGCGCGCCAACTAAACGCACGAAATCTCGCAGCAGCGATTCGAAGTCGAGCTCGCCTTCGCGAGTCTTCCACCTCCACCGCCGCCGAAACACCCCTCCGAGCATCTTTGCGAGTTTCCACCTCCGCGTTACCGCCACCCACATGCTAAGAAAGTCAAGCTATACCAAGAGACCAAGAGAACGACGACGACGACGACGACGACGACGACAACAATGTTACCTTGTATATAGAAGAGGCAGCCTATTCGAGGGCACATAGATGCAACCAGACAACAATGCGACCTTACGACGCACACCGTCCTTTGTGGCCCAATTTTTTTTATTTTCTACTCTACGTTTTCCTTAATATTTCACATTGAGCATCTTCTCGCTAAAAGATTTATAAGAATATTAAACTTATCGAATGAAATACGAGTAATGCGAGAGGATATCGGATTAAATGTTGGAACGATTAATAACATACACCTACGACGATAATTATCCAATTCTGTTTTCCTACCGAGTTCCATTCTTCCGTCGTCGCCTTACCTACGCCCCGTTAGTAAGTTCCTCGCACTGTCGCAAGACCCTCCGACCGATGTTATTTTATAAAAAGAAATCCAATGAGTCAATCGTAAATAATTTTACGTTTTTGACATTGAAATGTCATCGACATATAGTTTCACACGTTTGAAAATACATTGAAATCTCATTGCTTTTAGACGACATTCGTATTTGTGATGAAAATTAAAAAAGGTAGGTATACGTCCAAAACTAATCCTTATGTAATGCAGAATACAACGACAATCATCGACCAGTCATACGAAAAGAATGTTAGAGTGACGTACGATCTGCGAAATTAGATGTGAAAATAGCGCCGCTTAATTTTCCCACTTGCCAAATATATCGTCGACGAATCGTTCATGCCGATCTAATGATCGACATCCTTTTCTTTTTCTTTTCACGATCCGTCATAATGATATTTAATTAAAGAAACCCGCATAGACATTTGCATAGCATTTAATTGAGCGATAAGATATTTATAAGTAATTAGTAACGCGAGAAAAATTCGACTTCGTCGATGAGTCACGACGAGGAGTCCTTCGATTGCAAATCCTTGGCAATGATTTTAGGGGAAAGAACTTTTAGGGGAGAGAACTTTTAGGGGAGAGGCGCCTAACGTTCGCCTAAAACGCAAGTATCTATGAAATTTAATTAAATCGAATTGAGCTCGCGCAGGCGGACGCGGACCCAGAAAAAAAATATAATCTCGCAGAGATTCTTCTTAAAAAAAATTATATTCGCGAAGAAAAAAGTAGGGACAGGGAGAAGTAGATCGGTACGCGAAAAGTGGGTCTTGGCCAGCGCGCGAAAATAAATTTTTCGTTCCAACCAATCGTTTCTTGCTCGTTCTTTTTTCTCTTCTACATCGTTTCTTTATTACTTTCTTTATCGAGCCGAATCGAGCCGATGGAAGAATCTCGAATTTTCGTTCGAGAAATAAAGAAAGAAAAAGCAATAGATTTATCCTTTGAACACGACATTCTATTTCCTAATAAGATCGGCGATCATCGAGCTAAAATAACATCGAGAGAGAGAAATATTTGAAAAGCGGATAGATTGGCGGATATGGCCGCTTGTCGATAGAGAAAATCCTCGGTAGAAGAAATCACGTACGGCATCGAGATCTCTCTGGTTCTGGCAAGCCGAGCACTTTTCTAAATATACACGATCACCCCTCACCGGCGAATCTATCTTTACGTATTAGAATCTATACCTAACAACTCGAATACTCGCGCTTTTCGAATGACTATCAGGCCGATGTTATTCGAGAATTACTCAAATCTGCACCGTCTGCTTGGCTAAAACTCTTGGCTAAAATTGCTTTTCCTGGCCGATTCGCGGCGAGATAGCAATCGCTAGATAGTAAGCCTTGACTTCGAATTTCGCGATTGAAGTCAACTACCGGACGAAGAAGCTAAAGCATTCCTTTGCTTGCGTTGAAACGTTTGACCGGTTGTCCGATCGAAAAAGTCACAAGGTTAGCTAAACCTCGTTAATCGTAAAAATAGCGCAGACGTTTCAGCGTAAAAAGGGGAAATAAATCGATAATAGACGGATCGAGAAACAAGCGTACATACGCACGTACATACGTGCATATATATACACATATATATGTACATATATATATATATATATATATATATATGCATATGTATATGTATATGTCGGTTCGAGGTAAGCCTTGTTCTTTGAAAATATATAAGCGCGTTGCCGTACCGGGAATGAATCGGTAACTTTTAAAATAACATTTTCTTTCTCGGTAAAGCACCAAGAGAGAAAAAGTTGATCGGCAAAAATTTCTATCTTGTTTTTGAAAAGTTTCTATCAAGATTTTGATGACGAAGGAACCTAATTCGTAGTTCTCGGTATTACCCTAGATCTTAGGCATCGATAATGGACGCGCGAGTTCACAGTCGGATAGCAAAGTCGCGAGGCTCGTATTAAACGGATTCACAGGCGAAAATACGACGACGAAGAGAAATAAGCAAAGAGAGTCACGTAGATAAATCTTCGCGATTCGTAGAAAAGCGAGCACGGGAAACATCGGAGAAAGAAAAATGCCAGACGTAAGCTCGCAAATTTGCAACAAGACCAGACAAGGGAAAATAGCATAAAATATTGTACAAAATTCGATCTTTATTTTCTCCATGATTAATCGAGTTTTGCCAAAAAAGAGATGTGATTTATTTATTAAGATTACGATGTTCTAAATGCGATATTCTTATAAATAAAAGATATTATTTGTCTATTTTCAATGCGATAGATATTGGTCAAACGTACGTCGAATTCGTTCGGAAAAGTGATCGTGACATACGGCAGAATCGAAAGAGGCTCGAAGGAAATTTCAAATTGAATCTTCGTTGTCGACCGAATGAACCACATTACCGAAGTTTCACGAATTATGCTCGAAATATTTTTAGGAACCGTCGCTTTTAGAGCCGACACACGAAAGAAATCGCTCTCCCTGCGAGATCGTAACACTTTCCGAGCTCCTCTTTCATAATGTATCACGAAACTAACTGCAAGTAGGAACGTTGTCGCGAACATTTAGACAATCCAAATGACTTTCCTATACTTTCGTTGGGAAATCTTTTGAATTCGATAGACAGTCGTCGATATTATTGTACAAAGGGGATTAAAAAAATCTGAAGGAAATGGCATGAGTTGATCGAGGAAAATAAGCAAATTCTTTACGCTTGGCGTTGTTACTCAGGTGAGCGTAATCACCGTGCTAACGGAAAGGAGACCCTTTGCACCTTTATCCAAGGCGCTTATTTCTTCGTTTATCGGATTTCTCTCAAACGAGTGGAACCGAGTGGGCGAATGGCTCGAGTATATGGAACAGCCGATCTAAAGTTAGACGTCGGTCCGTTCTGGAAATAGATGTTATGAGTGCGAGGACAGGACAAGACACCGGCCTATTATGTTTGCGCCTCGGCTCACGATGCTCACGATCCTAAAAGAAAAAACGCAAGGAAGAACACAAGTACTTCTTTGCTATAGACAATTACAAAAGTACACTTATGCATTTCTATTTTCGAATGTGAAAAAGGAAAAGGACGATTGGAAATTCCTTTTCGAATTAAAAGTACGAATCGATTAAAAGCGTCGAGGATGACGCAATCGAGTGGTTCCCTTGGCAAAGACTATCCGTTAGAATCCGTTTATTATTTCGCGGTAAACTCTTCTTACTATCTCTCGCTGTAACGCGGTCGATGCGCATGGCTGACAAGAGCGTGGTTTTACTACTTGTAGTAAGGTCGGCGCTACGAGCGACGTAACGTTGTCGTATAAAACGTCGTCGTCGAAGAATTTGTCGGCGCGCGCGCGCGTCCCGAGGAAAATCTATTTGCCGAGTGGCAACGTCTATTTCGAGAGAAACGGCACCTACGTGTACGAAATCGCACCATTGACAACGAGATCTCGCTGAATCGTTTCTTGCCAATATACTTATGAGTTTTGTCACCATTATGCAATCGTTCTATAAATTGAAGAAAAAGAAAAAACATAGCGAGAACTTATTATTTTATTGCTAACCGTGTTAGCGAATTTTCTCGAGAGAGATATTACGAAAGCACCCTCTATTCGCTAGCAAGAAAAAGTTATTATACACAAAGCTTGTGTATAGATTCTTACATTGGCGAGTGTACGTTCTTGAAAGTGGTGACACTGTAACATGACCACATTCTATTCATAGAATTTTACATTTCAAACGCATCGTTTTACGCGCCGGCAGGAACAATCCTGCGCGACGTTTCTTATATCGTCGGCCCTGAGAAGGAGAAATATAAGCAGGAGGGAAAAAAATTCCTTCATTATCCTTACGTTCATTGTTTCATTTTTCCCACGTGACGAATGCATCTAAAAGTAAAAACTTCTTTTCGGCCTCTTTCGTTCTTTTCACAATGTACTGTAAAAAAAAAAAAAAAGAAAAAAACAAAAGAGACATTGAGAAAATCCAGCTTGATTTCTACTTGGTTACATGTTATAAATCTGATTGAGCTATGACTGCGTCATAGATCTCTTATCTTTGAAAGAGACATTAAAAGATAATGCGTCATTAGAAGTAAATCCTTTCGTGCGAATGAAATGGATAGATGTCCGTTTGCATGAAAGTCGTCGTTGATCGATGCACCATTGCAAATAAGATCGTATGACCGAGCGCCATGCATTCGAGATCGAGGGAACGCTCGATGATATCGGATGGTCCAAACGAGAAATGATCGGCACGATTCCAGAAAGCAGGCAATCCCCGATAATCTCGAAATAACGAAAACCCCGCCTCCTCTTCTATGTATCACGCGCGCCATGCAGCGAGTGCTCTTCTAATCGCGCATCGTCCATCTCCCTTGGACCAACGAGCTTGCACGCCCGCGATCGCTCTATCTTCGTTTCATCCTCTGCTTGTTGCCCGTCGATATTTTTGGTCGTTGCTCGAGCGAGACGACGGATAACTGTGAGAGAAAGACAGGCGACGAGCGCGAGAAGAGATCGCAGTAACGAGGGAGAGAAAGAAAGATATATGTACATATGTATACATGTACATAAGTGTATATATGTAACATTTGTACGCGTCGAGAGAGAGAGAGAGAGAGAGAGAGAGAGAGGGAACGAACATCGTGAAAACCGTTAGCGCCGACGGCGTAACCTGAGAGCTTCTCGGACCCCGCGACCATATATGTCCGCCTCTCGCTCTCTCTCTCGCTCCCTCTGCCTAGCTTTACGTCGCTTCGTCTCTCTCATACTCACGAGCCACATCTCTCTCTCTCTCTCTCTCTCTCTCTCTCTCTCTCTCTCTCTCTCTGTTTCCCTCTTTGATCCAGAACAGAATGAAGCTAATAAGTTACCGATAGCTTCCGCCAATAACAAACGATTCGTAAATTCCATAAATCGTATGCAATTGCATACAAAGAGTTCTCTTCGAATTTGTACGCGATTCGATTCTAACGAGAATCTACGTGAACGATCGTCGTTATTTCTTTTACGTGATTTTACAGAATTTTTACGTTCCATTTTACGATTCGTCGGCAATTAACGTTTTTATGGTTGAAAGTCGAGTCCAGAAGGGACGACGTAATTGCGTCATCTTAATTTCTTGAAAAAAAGAAAAGAGAAGAAAGGGTCATGCCGTTCTTTGTACCGTTACATCAAATCTAAATTATTTGAAAAGTAATCATGAAGAACGTATAGATTGCTTAAAACTAATATACTCACACCATCCTTAAAAGTTACCGCCGAGTCATCAAAGTACATCGGAGCTGTTTCCTCCTACCGTTTTTCAGCGAGAATGTTCGTTAAGCGTTTAAAAAATTCGTTAAAAATTCGTGCAAACGAATCCGATCGGAAAAGTGAAAACTGGCGCCACCTTCAGAATTCGGAAACTCGAACATTGGTAATTATCGATAACCGTCGATCGTGTCATTACCGACGGATCGACCGACGTTGTCGACACATACTTTGCATTAATTTAGGGGCACAGGAAATTGGTTGCGTAAATTGTAAATTTACCATGTAAATTGGTAAGAATAAAATATTGAATGAAATAATGTAAACGAATAATAACACGTACATCGACGTTTTATGTAAATAGACAGTAGGTACGCGCGTACACGTACTACAATGAGTAACACAATAACTAAGTCTTATAGTCAAACAAGAAAATAGTAAACTTAAACTAACGTAATTAACATCTTTATGTGCGCTCGATAACCATAACAACGTGCACGTTCCATTCTTACGGGAAGAATGGAGGAAAAAAAAAAGAACCGTGCATATGTATATGTGCTTATAATTATATACATTTTAAAAGTTCGGTGCAACCAATCGATAGAAAAGATTACGATTTTTTACTAAAACAAAATATACATCGTCTCTCTCAAATCTATCCGATCCATTATAATAAATGTTTACTTGAAAAGTAGTGAGTAACTATTGACCGTTGGTAGTAAGAGATAAAATGAGATTAAAGAAAAAAAAGAAAAAATAAAGGTTGCAAATATATAAGCGGGGCCGTGATTCTGTATAAACGTAGTATCCACCCTTTCATCGTGATCGTTGCACCGAAACTGGCACACGACTTCTAATATTTACATTTTACAACGATCAAACGTATTGCAGAAAACGTGATTGACGTGCGAGAACGTGTATTATTAGGAGACGATTGAACAATTACAATTTATAGCCACGTAATACGATTTATAGCTCTCGTCGAAGAGTTAGCCTTCCTCGAAAAATTCTCTGACGTATCTAAGTTACGATGGCGGTCACCTTCTTAACGGCGATCAACGATCGTCGACAATGTAGGCATCTTGAATATCTAGATCGGCAAAAGTACAATACTTTACAGGACACACTGTCGTCAATTTGATCGACTTTACAAGGCATCGACTCGACAAGATGATAGACTCTGAAGATAATAATAAAAAAAAAGAAAAAAAAAAAATCCTTGAAAGCGAAGAAATTAGAAAGATTGGTTGTGGAGGACGACACAGAGATACATTTTACCGAATCGCATACGCGAGTGAGATTTTTCGTGCATCTCGCACGTAATGCTAAACGAACTCTCCTCGTACCAGCGATGATCTATGCAAAGAAAACGGGCTCGCGCATTAAAATTCCATTCACGATTAGCGATCCTTGAAGGCGATCCTTTGAGCGAACGTATAAGTCGCGCGTCGTCCTAACGGTATTTGGAGTAGTAATGCTCTAATGTCATCGAATACTATTGCTCAATGCAAATCCCGTCGCTCAACGACGAATACAATAAAATTACTTGAAACGTACGTTATGGGCTTGAATAATAGGAATAATCGGAATAAACCTGACGTTGCGCTAACGTCGATAGATAGTAGTCGGCGGTACAACGGAGTTTGCGTAAAAATAGAAAAAAAGAAATATAATGGTGGAATAGTATTTGCGTGTAAAATCTAAATGAACGTTTGTAATAAGAGTTAGAAATCGCGATGCCATTTTGGAGATTTAGGAAGAAAGGGAAACCAAAAGTCGTTAGTACGAGCGGCACGAATCGTGTCTCTGACTCGGGTTGGATGCAGGTGAGCGCGTACCAGCGACGATAACGATAATTGAATGTTGCACAACATGTCGTCGTAATATTTAGCAACGTACAGTCAGATGTAAACCTAACTTTTATATACGTTCCTACGACTCTCCTCGAGTCTCGATTCAAGCGTGTAAACCAACTATGCGAACTAACGTGAAAAATATTGTATTCTCAGCATTGTACGATTGCATTCTAAAACGCGCATTCTCGCTGCCACTTGCTACGCTAAAACTCGGTTATCTCATTTCGTCGTAATAACATTTTTACAATTGCACGTTACCTGCTATTTTATCGACATGTAGGACACGTTATATTAGCGGACTACATATTACACTTTCTATTACGTTTTCACGGCTTCCTTCTATCTCGATAACCGCAATAATGCATTGACGTTATCGTTATTTCTTTATCGATGAAAAATTCCTTCCGATGATCGGAGAAACGCAAAGTTTCTTCGCAACTTTTCGAACGCAAACTTTTTCGAATGTGGCTGAAAATGGAAAAGGTAAGTGGATGCAAAGTTTGACGGAGAAAATCTTTATAAAAGAGACGATTAATAACGGCGTTGCGCTTATCTTTCGAAGATCGGTGTCAAAGGTGACACGATGATATCATTTTCCTCGATCCTAGAGGCGCACGAATCTGGAGGAGGATAGCATCTTTGAGAGCATTCCTTGCGTTTCCATCGTACGTGGAAATAGTTTTTCAAAAATTATTCGTGGCTAGCTTCGAGCCAATACCAAAGGCGAGTTCATCGAATTTTTGTCGCGCAAATACGAATTTTTGATGAAAATAAAGAATCGGCGACTTCTTTCGGGAATATTTATCGGTGACTCGCTCCCGGGAGTTACACAAAGTTTTAAAAAAGAAACGAAAAGAAAGAAAAAAATATCTTTGACGACAAACCGATTGCGAAAGACGGGAAGAGGAAAATAAGTAGGAGGCTCTGCCTAACGAACGAATATCCGGAAGTATTTTGCCGCGAAAATGGCAGGTAATCGCGGTAACATCTTCGGGGAATGAATTTACCGTAATTATCCGTGTCTTCGTAATTACGTATATCCGGACTCGCGTTACCAACCGAACGTTTCTCCACCTATATATCGTATACCGATTTTCGTATTCGCATTCGCGAGAGGATTCTCTACGAACGAGAACACGACAATTTGTCCTTTCTCTCTTTTCCCATATACTTGTGTATATAACCTATGCTATATCTATATCTATCGCGTACCTTCATCACGCGATCTTCCCGCTTAAAACAATAATTAACAAAGCCAACGAACGTAACGCGTCGCGGTTTTATCGCAACGACCGGATGGATGTAATCGTATGTGTACGTTCCTTTTCGATAACGCGCCTTCCTACCGCTAGATAAAATTTGGCCAACGGACTCGGCTCGTTCGTAATAATAATATCGATGAGAGTATATGAGAGGGGAAAGGGCCGATAAAAGAGAAATGCAAGAACCAGAAAGGACCGCCAAGAAATACGAAGAATCACACCGTGGCTTTTAGATCGATCGAGATGATACCGTATCCTTTTCGTTTCTTTTTTGTGCTAGCTTGTTTGCCTGTTTGTTTGTTTGTTTGTTTGTTTGTTTGTTTGTCTGTTTGTTCTTCTTAATTAGCCGACTTAATAATTAAAGTTTCTGAACGATGTCGAATTTGTCCTTGAAGCCGATCGACTCCTTCTTAGGATCGTACTTCTTCCGTGCCGCCAGCTGAGCCCTGAGCTCCTTCGCGCTCATCTTCAGGTTCAAACCTTGCCGGGGCTCGTTGTTCCCGGCGACGGTGCCGTTGCCGGTTCCGTGAACGTGTGCCTCCGTCGTCTCGCTGTTTCTCGACTTGGTACTGCCGTTTTCCCGAGCGATACTCGTCTCTTCGTTTTCGCTCGACAACGAGGACATCGTCGTCGACGAAGCCGTCGTCGTCATCATCGTCGTCGTCGTTGTCATCGCTATCGTAGAAGCATTCACCGTCGTTGCCGTGCTATCGCTGTGCTCCGTGTCGTTGGACCCGGTCGACTTTCGTGCATTCTGAAAAAGAAACGGAATTTCTCCGTATAATTATGAGGTTGGAGAAGTTGGAAAAAAGTACGAGGGCGAATCAACGTAGAATAAAAGTAGAGAATCGAAAAAACTCGTCACGTTCGCGTCCTGACCAATATCCCTCGATACCGGTCGATGCCGGTGAACTATCGACGAAATGCGTATCACGTACCAAGGTCAAACGTACCTTCCTCGCGTGCCACTTTTCCTCCAAATATTCCTAACCGGACGTTTCTCTCCCTCCTCCACTTCGAGTCGTCTCCACGATAGCCGATCGTGCCGTTCAGGAAAAAAAAAAAAAGAAAAAAAAAAGAAAAGAAGAAAAATATGATTAGTCGAGAGCGCGCGGTTTTTCCCGTCTCGATGATTATCTTTTAAACTATTACCTACTGTCGTCTAATAGCTGCTGCTATTACCACTACTTTCTCTATCTTCGGCGCGAAGAGGAAACACAAATTTTCATCGAGCGTTTCTGTCTCTACGTCGGCTAATCCTTCGAGATAATAGACGGAGGAGAGAGAGAGAGGGAGAGGGAGAGGGAGAGGGAGAGAGAGAGAGAGAGAGAGAGAGAGAGAGAGTAGGATTGATTTTCGTGAGATATCACGATGACCTTGATGAGCCTGATGCAACTCTGAACGGTACTTAAAGGAATTCCATCGGTTAGGCCTATGCGCGACGAAGAGAACCGGTTTCACCGAGCACAAACCGTTTAAATCCCTTCGAAATAATGTTAGTCGGCTATCGTGCTGACCGACGCTCAAAGCCCCACGATTTTCATATCTGCTACCCATTTCCTACAAATTTTCTTCCTATTCCAAACTCGACTTTATGAGTCAATAAATACTCGTTACGTTGAAACAATAGCGAGGACACTTGAAACGTGTGCACCGAAATTAATCGCTCTTTGATATTCGATTATACGCTTTGTTACGCTACTAAACGGCTCGTTAAATCGCATTAGAATGCGTTCACGTGTGCGTCATCGCCGTACGCTCTACCTATCCTTGCCAGATTTTTCGCAGATTTAAAAAAAAGAAAAAAGGAAAAAAGAAAAGCAAAAAAAGGGAGAAAAAAGAAGGCGAATCGATTTACATAACCGCGGGCAGCCGTTGCCGATAAGAGAGGGAATGAAGCGTATTTGCGGAATAATTTACAACGTAGCTCTCTCAAAGCTACCTTGAAACGTTCTACGTATAACCAGCGAACGACGTTTCACCTGCTAAACGAGAGAGGAATTTCGCGGCGACCCAGAAAATACAACGTTGAACGAGTTCGATACACCGATACGCTACTGCTTTGAAATTACCCTGACGCGAGCACACGTCGTTTGTCGTCTGCTCGCTCGCTCGCGCGCGCGCGAGCACGTGCACGCACGCACGCACGCACGGCACGGCCATTTAATTATTCTTCGAGGAGAGAAAGGAGAGGCTGCTGCAATCGCTTGCCTGCCTTTTTTCCTTATTTTTTTCTTCTTCTCTTTTTTTCTTTTTTTTTGGAATACCCGTTATCCGAATACGAGTATTCCTCTTCGAGAAAATGCGGACACACATTCTTTTTTCTTTAGCATTTAGCATAGACCCGATTTTCTAACTTTCAAGCACCGATTTCGAGTATCTTTTTAACAGGGTTATCGATAATACGAAACGATCAATGTGTAATAGTAGGAGCCCACTAGGAAAGAGATCACGCGATATACATTGAAAAGATAGGTATTCACAATAAAATCGAATTACCGAGTAGACACATATAGGAGGAGAGGCGGAATTGACGCGAACGCGGAATTTACGTAAGCTCATCGAAGACCGGAAAAGAGCTCTCGACCATATCGTAAGAGATCATCGAATCGAAAAACGAAAGATGATAGGCAAAGTCTCTCTCTCTCTCTCTCTCTCTCTCTCTCTCTCTCTCTCTCTTCCAAGTGTAACTAATATTCTCGACGTGCTATGTATGCACGTATGTGCATATATATATATATATATCGATGTGTGCAAGCGAGAGAATTTCTAACGATTCGTCGACGTAACGCAAATATATATCCAATTAATGCGCCTAGAAAGAAAGTGTTATCGTTTCCCTTTCGTTTTCTCGCGCTAATATTCACGCGTCGATAGATGCATGGGCATGTGTATTCGAACGAATGAAATACCGATGCTCGCGCGCTTCGAAAGCCCGCGTAATACAAATTCGTTCGAATACGAGAGGAAGAATTCAGGGCAACGTATTAGCCAACGAGTACGACGAGTTACGTAATTGGAAACGCGAGGAGGCTCGTATAAAGGACGAATGTATGTATGTATCTATCGATCGATCGATCAATCGATCGATTGATCGTAAATCCCAACGAAATGAATCGAGCTCTCTAAAACGGAAACATCCGGTAATTAGTATCTCAGGCTAATCGTTCTCTCCGATAAATATTCTTTTTCTCGTTACGTGCATCTATCCGTACACCTAACCATATCTACGTAGATACATACTACGTATGTAGGTGAGTGGGTGGCAGCATTGTTGTGTTGCGTCGGTCGGACTTGAGAATCGCAGGCGCGATTTCGCGCGATAAATCGCATTGAAGATGAGAAAAAAATCCCTATCCGAGAATCTTTTGATAGAGAGATAAGGTAATAATAAACGAAACGTTTCTTCTTCGACGAGCAAAAATGAAAGAAAACGAATGAATTATGGAATGTAATTAGAGACGATTTACGTTCGTACGACAATAAGAGTGTTCATTACACGGCCGTTTTATCTTCCCCGGTAGAGGAGGAGATGAGTCATCGATCATCCTTCCCCATCATCCTTCATTCCAGTCTCAAAGAATAATTTCATAAGACACGTTGAATAATTAGATCGTTTCAACGAAATGATCACGCGCACACATTTAGATAATTGTATAACGCGTGTTGATTATTATTCTCTCGTTAGTATCGGATTCGATCGATTCGTCGATAAAGCCCATTGAGATAAGCGATTAGATAAAATTGAGATTTTTTTCCTTTCGGCCGTTCCTCAGGAACGAAACGAAAGGATGACGACAATGAAATTTGCGTGGGCAGACTCGGAGAAAGTTTCGTCGGTTGTTTGATACGCGATAAAACCAATGATAAACCGGGGAGGACGTGAATTATCATATTGTCGGGTTGCTTCGAGACGAGAGAACAAGTAAACGAGATATTTAATCGTGCTCGAAAAAAATCATACTACGTACTAACGAAACTATATAATAATTTTATAATATTTAGGACATATCCAAGTACCGTACATCTTAGAAAGCGAAAACCCATGGATTATAGTTAATCGCTATAATACTTTTGCTTCGATCGAATCCATATACGAGCATCAACGAGTAGTCGCGTGTTTGGTCCCCACTGAACCTTAATAAACTATAGACTATCTTTAACGAAGATTATCGCGTAAAATGTATCCTCGTTACCTCTTCCGTTCCTATTTTTTATTACACGCGACACGTTCGCGCTCTCGTTCTTAAGTTCAAAGCCCTAGGAAGACAGAGATAGAAATGGAGAGACGACGACCGAGTCATCTCAATTCGCGCATTCTTCTTATCTTGCACATATACTTATGTGTACATATATATATATATATATATATATATATATATATTTCCGTAACGAGATTATGCGCTGAATGCAATCACCTTGCACCGTCTCGAAGATCGCGTAAGCCAAGCGATCCGTTCTATAGATATTTTTATACCGATCGCCGCAACGTTTTCCCTTCGCATCTATGACCTATCTCGAAAGACATCGAATAATGAATAATGCTATTTTTTCTTGTTTCTTTTTTCTTCTTCTCGAAATAGACGTTTTGTCCGATGAAGGTAGCGTTTCTTCGACTTGTTATCTCCAAGCCGGAATAAACACAGATGTTGGAAACACTTGTACTACTACGTTTCCCGAAAGCGAAATCTACTCGTTGAAAATCGTTAGAAGAGGAATGGAGAGAACAAACAGCGGCATAACAGGTATTTATAGTTCGAATAAAATAACCTATCGGTCTGGTCACGTGCTTCGTAACCGCGAAATTCGCCGAATTGCTCGAGACGCAGACTCGCTAAGGAAAGAGGAAAATAATAATTAATCATTCTAAAGATCCTTGAAAATATTGTTTTCGTACGTGTCTTTGAAAAGAAAAAGAGAAAAAAAGAAAAAAAAAGAAACTACGACCTCTAAATTCCTCGTGCGTTACGTTCGAAGAAGGACGGAAAGTAGATTCTTGTCTTTTTATATTAACGATGATGCACCAAGCGAGATAACCTATAAAAAACGAGTTTTCCCACGTTGCTCCGTCGCCTACGAATGCCCGACAAATGACATTTCTTTATCCATTAATAAGTAATTAGTGCGACCGATTCGTAATACTCGAGAGAAGCAGGATCGCAAGCAAAGGAGAATCATCGAAAGAGAGAACGAGAGGCGATAGAGAGGGGGAAGAGAGAAAGAGAGAGAGAGAGGGGGGGGGGAGGGAAAGAAAAGACTCACCTCGTCGGCGGAGATGCCGTGGTCCGATCCCTCCTCGTGATCCACGCTGTTCGGATTCCTCTCCGGCGTCTTGATTACCTTGACGTTCGCCATGGTGCCCTTGACGATGACGTTGTTTGCCCTGAAGTACTCGTCAGCCTCATGATCGAGCACCAGGAGCTTGGTCTCGTTCGGGAACGCCTTGATGCGTTCGACCACCTGCTTGTGAGTCTCATTGGCTATGTTAATCTCGTTTACCTCGATGATTCGATCCCCTTGCTTCAAGCCAGCAGCTTGGCTCGGGGAACCCTCATCCACCTTACCGATGTACTGCCCGTTCTTTCCTTTCTCCGCGTGAAGATTGAAGCCGTAACCGTCAAAGTCATCCCACTTGACGATGTGGCAAAGACGTGCGTAAGGTGTCTTATCGCCCTTCAGGGACGACATTTCGAGACTTGCACCTTGACTTTCCAGATTTTCCGTCGTAGAAGGGATGAACGGACGACACTCGCGATCTACGCGAGCTATCTTATTCTCGATTTACGCCTTTCCTTTCTTCCTTCCCTTTTTTTGTTTTCTTCCTTCCTCCCCTACTCTCCCTTCTTCCACACCTCTCTTATATACCCGAATATATATATATATATGTATGTATATATATATATATATATATATCGGTGGCACGTACGAGACCGCGTGACGATCTTTCGAAAACGACTGGGATTAGACTGCTTCTTAACCGGCGAGCGCTCAATCGGGTACCAACAGGTACGACCGTACACGAGATCGGCGGCGAACGAACTAAAGGTCGGTTCGCGCGTATGCGGGATCGTAGGGACCAATCGCGTCATCTCGCAACCGTATCGGGGCCTCTTAGTACGAGGAGAGGGAAGCTCGATCGAGAAGGAGGGAGATAAAGCGAGCGAGGGAGGAAGATGGAAAAGCGGGAGCATTTGTCGCGATAAACGTACGCGACACAATGATCCGCGAACGCAAATTCAACGCGGAATGGGAAAATTTATGAAAAACGAATAACTTTCAAATGCTTTTGTTACGTCGTCAGAAGTCCTTGCGTATATTCGAACTCGTTGGTTTTTTCTTTTTTTTCCTTTTTCTTTCGTTTCTTTTTTTTTTTTCGAAATCTACACGTTGATTCCAACGAGACGGAAATTAAATCGACCTTTAGACGAGAGCAAGAGAAAAACCAAGTTTCGACAAAGATGGCAGGCGCGTCTTAGTCGTTGTCGTATCTACGACTGCCCTCATGCGACAGGTGAACGAAGCTTCATGAATTTCTTCGTACCTGTCGAATAATGGAAATGCGGCTTGGTACGTACGTATCGTACGTGCTGGAATAAAAAAATTTCGATCAAGAAATTAAAATTCGTTCATCGTAATTAATGCAAATTATGACACTCGTTTAACCTACCTCGTTCTGTCACGAATTTCTACGAAAATTATTAACGCCTAATGAATCTACCTAATGACTTTACATAGATACACGTACACTTTGCGTTCCTTCGAAGTTTCGAAGCCGTATTATTTACATGTGTTATTTACATATACGCTAAAAGCAAATAAAATTGCAGCAAGAACACCTGTTGCCGATCTTTGTAGAGTTCGATGAATCATGGCTTTGTTAACACGTGTATAACGAATCACGCAATGCGTTGCTATGCCTTTCCGGGCTTACGAACGACGGTGTTGAGACAGGAAAGAAGCGACCTTTAATCGTCGCTCGCACGTATCCGACATTGTTTCTTAGAAATAAAAGAGAAATGTATGCAGGTTGCATCGAAAACGTGCGGTCTTGAAGAAAACAAGATTTCGTCGGAGGAAATTACGCGAGAGGCTAGAGATCCTTAGCTATTTCGCTAACCGGCCGCCGATCCTAAAACTTTGCATTCTTCGCGCATATCCACGTATTCCTGGTAAACCAGGCAAAGACGTGACTTTCAACATTTTTCCATGCGCTCGTGTGCGTCCACGGTACTCTATAAGGAATAATGATCATAAACATACAAAAGAAATTTTAATTACCGGCAACCATACTATTTACAAGTATGCTGCTTTATCGGTTCGACGATAAGCCTTATATATCGTCAAAAGTCCAACGAAATAATTACGAGAGAGAGAGAGAGAGAGAGAAATGAATAAACTATCAACCTTGAAGAAAAATTATCGAACATCGAAACGAAGAGACGAATCGTATCCAAGCGATAAACGAGCGATAACCTCGGCAGAGCTGCGTTTAAGTCGACAAATTAATTAATAGTAAGGCGTGGATTTATTTTAACTCGGTACAGCGTAATAATGGGTACGAGGCGAGAGTGTGAGAACGTGACGTAAGCAAACGAACAAAGCAATGATACCGTTAACGTTTGCGCGTGTTTTTTCAAAAAGTTACCGAGCAAAATGATAAGAGGAAAAGGCTCGGTTAGATCCTCGAGATGACGTCTATTAACGGAAATGAAATATTTCCGAGAGATCGATAAGACCATTTCTTATGGAAAATTTTATTCGAAGCTGACAAAAAATTATTTTACATAAATCGTAATCGAATTGCCTGTATTATTTCTTTTTTTTTTTTTTTTTCTTTTTTTTTTTTCTTCCTTCCTTCATTTTTTTCCAACGTTCAAACAATATTTCATGTTAGTCATTTTAAACCATTTAAACGGTTCATAAATAAAACGGCGTCTCCGTGTGCCAGTCACGAGACGATATTACGAAATAACAAGGATAACCATGCACAGCAATTATGAGAACGTCCATGTTCGATCATGCTACCGTCTTTTCGTTTCCGTTTATTATTCGATATTTTTGCGCGAGTATCCATAGATAAAAAAATTTCGAAGATACATCGAACATGATTTTCTTTCTCTTAATCGTTTTTTCTCGCACAAGAGAATCGTTTATGAAAATACATGTTTTCGAACAATAGAATACTGCAAGGCCATCTTCTATGTAAATAAGTATTAAGAAGTTAATGAGTATTCTTTGTTTGTCATCTTTAAAGAGGGAGAGAGAGAGGAAGAGAGACCAGTTTTATAAGAATTTCATACAAGCTTTCTCGTTTACGAGATTGTAAATGTATTCGTATCTTATCGACGATCCAAGAAACGAGTGACTAGCAGACTGTTTGCTTATTTTACATATACAAACGTTTGATGCATACGAATACATGCGCTTTCGTTGTAACGACGAAGGAAACGAACATATTTCACTTTCATCGTTGGTACGTGAAATCACTAATGCTAATAATTAAAAAAAAGGCCGATAATGGAACGTATCTGGCAGTTTGTCAATTTTACCGACCTGAACGCAAATTTGCAAGCTAGTGGCCCAAGTCGATCTCGTGCCGCACCTGGCATGGCAGTAAGTGCGGTCTGCGCGCGAAGAGTGCGCGCTGGCTAGCATGCTGACAGATGAGAGAGAGGGAGAGAGAGAGAGAGAAAGTAGACGTAGCGGTTGTTGGAAGAATCGTAAGAGTCGTAGTTGATCGTAGTCGATGCCACCGTACGGTACGGCGAGCGTCTTTTATACATTTAACCTATTACAAAGCCACTCTCGCATGGGTGTTGAAAGCGACCGTCTCGTAGAATGCGCAAGACACGTAGGAACACGCGTCGTGCGTATTTTTTGGTTAAGTAAACAAAGATAGAGAGAGAGAGAGAGAGAGAGAAGAGAAGAGAGACACTTGACGTACTCGACGCGACAAATCGCCTGCCAAATTAGACCGAAAATGTGGAGTCCTACTCACGTACAAGTGACAGGTAAGAATCGACGAATGATACGTCATAAGGTTTGGATCATGCCAATGACTCGACAGGTGGCTCGGAGCAAGAGAGATAGATAAATTCACAGATAGATAGATGAATGGAGAGGGTATGGAATAAGAAAAGGTTAGAAGAGCTATATATTAGTAAAGTCGATTAATAGAACACGTAAGCCGAGTAGTTACGTGTTTGTCCTCCGTCGAGATGTAGGCGGATGAAACCTTTCAAGTATTATCACCACGTTGATCGTGGAATGCGTTTAGAAAGCCGAACCATCGTCCTCGTCTGCGGTGACTTCGATATTAAGAGGAACGGATTTCCTTAATACGAACGATATGACATGATTTCCTCTTCCATCGTTTTCCGTCAAATGTTTTCGATGAAACGCCTATCGAGACGTCCAAGGACGATTAGATCGTGTCTATGTAAAGAAAGAAAGGCGCTCCTTCTCCCGCGCTTATCGCGTTCGAAAATGCGCGCCTAATTTTCGCTCTCGAAGGACGAGCGAACGAACCGCATAAAAACATATCGTCGTTCTTTTTCTACCATACGTTAACTTATCCGATATTATCGCAAATGTTTTCGTTTCTAAATTTACTTTACCCCGGTATACGTTTAAACACGTAGAAACATCTTTTCAAATATTCCTAACGTTTGATACGTCCATGGATAACGGGTTATGCGATATCCATGCATTTCTCTTAACGTGTTTATTTCTCGTTGACCTCAAACGCCAATGGATAGTTCGACCGGACGATAAGTTTTGAAGAAAAATATATAAACAATCTCGATAATACGCGTAAAATATCGAAACGCGTATGTCTCAAAGAAAAGCAAAATAGAAAGGCAAATATTTGTAATAATATTTTTGTTTTTTCAAAGAGATTATTTTCAGCTCTCTACGAGTCGACAGATTCGAGCTAACGGTTTCACGCTTGAGATCCAGAGAGCCGTGGTAGAAAGGTTTTTTGCCACGAGCTTAACACGAAGAATATATGACGAGCGTCAATTATCATCGTAGGCATACGCGCGTATATATATATATATATACACACACACAGGCACACACGTGTTGTGTGTGTATATGCATAGGTGATCTTCTTCGTGCAAGATGGCCGCACGGTTTCGCCGTTTTCTCGATGCCTTAATATCCCTATAGAAAATAGTCGTGTGAAAGCTCTCGTATAACACGACCCGGTGTGTTGCTCCCCTTTTCGTTCGCGTGTACGGACCGCTAACTCCCTTCGATCAGTAACGTAGTCGTTTGGTGACAGGCCCTTATTAAAAATTTCTATTCTCTAAGATAGATCGGAATCGTGACGCATCTTCCATCGGATTTCATTGTTTACGCATTTGTTAAAATCAAATTGTTTCGTTTATTCTCCATTTTTTACATCGAAAGTTTAACAAGAACCAATGTGTCTCTTTGAGAGGCGGCGTGCGACGGTATTCGTTGTTACGTCGTTGGACGCAACGAGCGTTAAAAAATGCACGCTTCCAACCTGGACGACATTTGACTGACGGTTAGGTCTTCCTTTATGGACTTTGACCCACCGACTCGAACTTCTAATCACGAAAGAATGCGAGAGGGTGAGAGACCGAGAGAGGAATTTTTTCAACAAAACAAACGAATTCATTCCAAAGAGAAAATCGCACGAAAGTATATCGAGTGTATTTACGGATTCGTCTTTTCTTTTCGTTATAGGCGTAGAGAGATTGCTAGGGGCGTATATATGTATATAATATGCAGTGGGGCGGTAACCGAGATACATGGATACATACCAACGTAGAAAACTTTTTCTCGTCAAACTTCCCGATAAGAGTGAACGCGATCGCGTTCGGAAAGTTATAAAGCGAGCCTGGTATGCGGCTGATGAAAGTCAAGCGATGGTAAAAAAAAAGGGAAAGATATAAAGAATAGAGCAGACAAAAATAATATCGAACGAGAACTAATAGAAATAATTTTGATTTTGTTCGCAGTTCAAAGAGCGAAGGGGCTATTGACCAAAGGAAAAAACAGTGAGTATATATGTATGTGTATATATATATATATATATATATATATATATATATAGAGAGAGAGAGAGAGAGAGAGAGAGCACAACAGGATATGCGTATTAAAAAGAATCTCCTTATTCGCCAAGTGTTCCATATAAATCGATGTAATCGGACGAATAACGAACGCGTCAGCGGGATCGAGTTTCGTGACGAGTAATTAATAATACACACATTTGCAGTTTGACGACCAATTTTATCCGTCTTGTTGAACTTGACTGTCGCATCGTTGACCCAGATATTATAATGTCGAGTTGGACTTTTGAGGTTAAGTATTTTTCATTTAGCTTAGGTAAGCGCGTAAGCAGTTCGACTTTTCCTTGGTCGTTCCAAAGTAAATAAGATTGCAACAGAGGTTAAGAATACCTCGAATGCCGTAACGCTCGGACGTAATTCGTGCCATTTATCGCGAGAAATCGACGTTCCTCGAGTTATGGGGCGTTACGAGAATAAAATGTAAAAAGCAATAAATAGAGAAAATAAAGTCTTTTTCGTATCGAGCGAATTCCTTTTTCCTTAATTAACCGATCGAGATTTTCCCTGTCCACCACCCACACGTAAACTTTTAACCTATCTTAACGCAGAGACCAACGATTGCTTCGTGACAATTGCCCTCGGCAAGGAAAAGTACCAGACCTCGGTGAAAGAGAAGGCTTCCAAGGACGTGGAATGGCACGAGGAATGCGAACTGGCCATACCAGAACAAGGAAATACCGCGGAAATCGTCCTCACGGCATTGCACCGTAACTTCCTCGGCGTCGATGAATTTCTCGGCACCGTTAGCATTCCCTTGGCGAGTTTCGACGTTTACGAGAGACCCAAGAATAGATGGTACGTAAAGTGAAACTATCGGAGATGGATCGATTTTATGCGGAGATACGGTTGCTTTCACCGACTATTTGTGTGTGTATGTGGTGTGCGCGCGCGCTAATAATGTTTCGCCAGAGAAGATGAAATTCTCTCGGTGCATATACGCCGCGTATGCGTGTGTACGAGATTAGATCTAATATTAAAATTGAGCACACGATGAGAGTTTATAAGAGGCGAGCCGTAAACGGGCTACGTTGGACAGAAGCCAATGTACGTGCACACTTTATGCATACGTGATGCGTAAACGTGTGATTGTACGCGACGAAAGATTGTACGAAGAAAAATAATCTTCTCCGACTTGAGCTCTTAGTTTCTCTCACCTTTTAGATTCTAACATGAGCGTTACGTCTTGTTTCTATTAGGTATACGTTGTGCAGTAAACCGGGTAAAGAGAATACGAAAGACAGGGGCGAACTCGAAGTGAGGATTGGCTTTATAGTGAAGGCTGGAAGTTTGACAGATCTCACGAGGAAGGAACGACACAAAAGTTCCCTCGGACAATTGTCGACCGCGGCTCAATCCATCGGGGGTAGTTTGTTGAGTATAGGTAGTATCGAGAAGCGAAAGGGATTGAAAAAATTAGCCAAGTCTATTGGTAATCGCGTCAAAGGAAAGAGCAAAAATAAATTGAACAAAGAGAATTTGGACGAAAGGGAAGAAGAGAATGGATTTCGTGCGACCAGCCAAGAACCCGGGGAAGCCGATCCTGGTGTGATCAGTGAGGACGAGGACGAATTTACGGTGAGCTATTATAATCTGACATATAATAAATAACGTATTTTTACGATATTTATTATCACGTCACACTCATCCATTTCAGTTTGATGATCTGTCCCACAAGAGTTCAGCCTCATCGTTGAATGCGCCGGCGGTTGCTACTGTAAACGGTACGAAGAAAAGCAACAGCGTGACGTCGGTCGCATCCGCTGCCTCCTTCGGTCGCAACAATGTCGGCCACGAGCAACAACAACAACAACAACAACAACAACAAACGGCACCGGTCATACCGGCCAACGTGGCCCCCAACAAGCCGCCGCGTTTCGCCACGAGTTCCTCGACTTCGTCCCTATCCAAAATCGACAATCAAAAGGAGGAGGACGAATGGGGCCTGAAACTTTATGGGAAACAGTCTAACGCTCCCAAGAGGTCATTTTCCAAATCGTCTCTCTTATATCCTAATTATGTCCTAGAGTTTACATTTATTTTCTTTTCCTCCCGCTACCCTATTGATACAGATGGGAAAGTACCAAGCTGAATAATCCAAAGATTCTGGTAGATGAGCCGAAGGACGATAGATCGGATCTCTCGCCAACGCACTCGCCATCGCCGTCGTCTAGATTTAGAGACACCTCGGAACCTCCAAGTCCAGCTCCGCGTGAAATTATCCAACATAAGATTAACAAAGACGAGAAGCCGGCTTTGATCAAGGATAAATTTTCCAAGGAGAATAATTTGAAGGATAAGAGGGAGGAGAAGTTTGTCACGCGGAGTCCAAGGGAGGAGAAGAACGCGAAGAAGGATAAGAAGAATAAGGAGAAGGAGAATAAAACCAAAGAAATTAAAGAGGAGAAGAATCGTCCTTCCTCCTCGGAAAGGATCATCATAGGGGGAGAGGACGCGTTTAAGGGCGAACATTTAACTAAACATCGGCTATCCCATGAAATTCTTTCTCAATTTGACGGGAAATCTAGAGAAGTAATAATATATAAATATATGCATATAGATGTATAAAGAAGGAGAATATTCTTCTATCGCATTATATATAATAATGAATCGTTCATGTTTCTTTAGGATTTGATAGAACTGACGCTACAGCTTCAAGCGGAAGTAGCGGACAAAAAGAAACGTATGGTCGATCTGGAAGATTACATAGATTCGTTGTTGTTGCGTGTCATCGAGTGTTCACCTCGTTTACTACAGAATCCATTTCAAACGCAAAGGCGCCTATCGTCTCCTGGACATCAGTGAAAATCCACACGTGTTCTTCCAATCGAACTGATATATATTATCATCTCTGTTAAATAATGTCATTTTATTCGCAATGTGAGGCGCCTTATTACTCTCGTTCGATCATTCGACGTTAGAGAATGTTTGTGCTTTTAACTTATTCCTCGTGACAATCATTTTAGCGTATAGTCGTTTCTTTTTCTTTTCTCCCCGCCCCTTTTTAATAATTTCCACAAATTTATGCATCGTTAAGTTTTAGTAGTATAAATCTGGATAATGGTCATTGCTTGCCTGTTACTTTGCCGTTAATTAATGTCATGCATTTAGTAGCATCCAAGCATGTATCGAGCATTTTCCTGTCTTCCCAGTATAACAGAACACGAATCCATCGAGGAAATAAAATTCGCGTTTTTTCTTACTACCTATGTCCGTCCAAATTAACTTACTGGATGATATGTCAATATCTATAATAGATCTTTATAATTCCAAATAAATTATTTGAAAATGATAATGATAAAAGAGACCAAAATTTTAAATATATTTTTACATGTATAGAAAATTGAATAAAAATAAATATACTTGTGCCTTATGTATATCCGAAAGATCTAATAGGTCAAAGTCTAGATGTTGCTGTAGTTATTTAATCGATTTATCCATTGTCCCTATCGTAGTTGCGTGAGAACCCTGAAATATTGTTACAATAAAGGAGAAACATTTATACGAACGAAGAAATGTCAATTATTCTTCTCAATGATTTCTAATATTTTCATTATTTTTCATCTTTGCTTATATTTCTCGTCAACAATTCACTTTTATATGTGAAACATAATATATAACGAAGGACAATATTCGTCAATGGTTTTATAATGGTTACGGTTCTTCATCACGAAGAATTGATTTTCTAATGATTTATACTACCAACGATGAAAACGAACGTAATTCTTGATCGATTTTGACGAACGAAATCTCCTTTCAAAGGCAAAGGTTTAAGCGAGGACGTGGCTTTTTCGATTTTTTTGAAAGACCTTTATGTTCTTTGAAAAATATCGTATAAAAGAACAGTGTTTCTTCCAAAATAGTTTATGCATTAAGATTAAGCCGTTTTAAAAATAAGAAGAAAGCCATGTCCTCGCTTAAACCTTCCTCTTTAAAATGAGACCTCGTTTATCAGAATCAATCAAGAATGTACTCCTGTAATAAGCTCTTTTTGGCGTAAACGCTTCTTTACGCCACAAACGAGCTTTAGGGAAGAAGCTCGTGTTCCCCAGTATTGATTCTCATATGAACACTTGAGCGTAAAACGATTTTCAAATGAAATAGAATTGAATTTTCGACGACTAAACGTGCACTTTCGTTTAATGTCAACGAAAATAGATCATCTTAGGATCTTATTAAATTAATTAAAAAATTTTCTCAAACAATTGGTTACAATCAATCGATACAAATCTTTCTTATAACAATGATTATTAATAATTATTAATGTACAATATAACAATCGAAATAGGATGAAATAATACTTAAACGATAGTATTAAATGCCGTTGAGACGCATCGTTATGTCGTATATGTAACTTAGAATCTTCGTCTCTCTCTCTCTTTTAAATACACTTTAATTATTCATATTAATTTGAAAGAAAAATAATAAAAAATTCGTTTAAAATGAAGAAACACTTTTCAATCTAGTCGAAGGTGTCTTCGGAGAAGTATAATCTGACGTATGATTTTTTTCTTCACTTTTGTCAGATCGATGATTGTATTACTTTTACCAAATGGAAAAATTTCTCTCGCACTCGATTGTCACCGATTACACGTTAGAGAGATATATAACCTATACGAACAATATGACAGTTTCTCTTATTACGTTTTTGATAGTTCATATTTTGTCCGTACTGAGGTCGCTAAGATCGCACACGCATAAGCTAGCGTATAGTTTTGACGAGTATTCGTATCATTGGATTTCGCATAATCGAAATGCGAACCGCTCGTTTCGTCGAGTATGTCCATATCCTGAAAGTTTCATTTGCATCGTCCTTTCTCTTTAAAGTAATTTTAATATTAGCTCCTTTGAGAAATATCCTGTAGTTAAGTAATAATGACGGATGGAACAAGAAATGATGATACTAATACTTTTAATTCTAGATCCGGTGAGTTATTGAATTTTCGGTCATCTTTTCTTCGACCCCGGCCTTGAGAGGTTAGGTTTACCTAGAAAACTCGTTTGAACATGGAAAATCCTTTTGTATGTAATCCTCGTATCATCGTTTTGTATAAATTTATTCAATTATTAATTAAATTATTTTAATAGAGTGCGTTAAACCGGTATGTAGCCCGTTGTTATTGGATAATTTATTATGGACAAATAAATCCAATTGGAGCCGTCCCTGAATATTTTGTACCCATGTATATTTTGTCAGGGCGTATAAATTTTTTTTTTGAAAAATTTTATAATAAAAAAATAATATTTGTCGTTATACAGATCGATCGGACAACCTAATGATATCAACGGCAGGACCAGTGGTTTTGTATTCGACCGCACAAGCTTGGAAAGCACACTTCCATCGCTGCCTTGCACCCGATAGATTATCAGAATCATCCGATGGGGAAGAAGATTTGTCTCAATACGAATTTGAAGACGACCTCGAATATTTAAGATCGTTGGATCCAAAGGAATGGAAAGATCAAGATCATTACGCGGTGTTAGGCTTAAGAAAACTTAGGCACAAGGCAACCGAAGATATTATTAAAAGGGCTTGTACGTAAAGACAGTTCAAAGTATACTCTATATGAGTGAACGTAGGTGTTATGTCGTTTGCAGATCCATAATCCATAATCTAATAAATATGTGGATTTGTATTATTAAACGCGGATTTCTAATAACGTGGATTACAGATAAACAAAAGATATTGAAGCATCATCCGGATAAGCGTAAGGCATTGGGAGAGGAAATACGACCGGACGATGACTACTTCACTTGCATTACTCGTGCATGGGAGACACTTGGAAATTCTACGAAAAGACGTAGTTACGACAGCATAGATCCTTATTTTAACGATGATTTACCGGACGAGAAGGAATGTAGAAATAATTTTTACGATATCATGGGTAAAGCATTTAAGGATAACGCCAGATGGTCTAGCAAAAAGCCGGTCCCGCTTTTAGGTGGCCCAAACACACCCAGGGATAAAGTAGAAAGATTTTATTCTTTCTGGTATGACTTTGACTCTTGGCGCGAATACTCGTATCTCGATGAAGAGGATAAAGAGAGTGGACAAGAGTAAGTGTATTCGAACTTTTTATTTCCCGCGCATAAAGATTGTATATGTTATTATAACGAACGATGTTTCAGCCGAGACATGCGTAAGTGGATCGAGAAAAAGAATAAAGCTACGAGAGCAAAACGAAAGAAGGAAGAAATGGCAAGGATACGTACCCTAGTTGATATGGCCTATAACGTAGATCCTAGAATAAAGAAATTCCAACAGGATGACAAAAATAAAAAGACAGCCGCGAAGAAGGCAAAGCAAGAGGCTGCGAAAGCTCGACAACAGGAAGAGGAGAGAATAGCTAGGGACGCTGCCGAGAAGGAAAGATTGGAAAAGGAAAAGCGCGAATCCGAGGAACGTGCAAAAATGGATGCGTTGAAGCAAGAGAGGGAGGCACAGAAAAAGGCACTCAGGAAAGAGAGAAAGGCGCTGCGTGACTTTTGTAAATCTAACAATTACTTTGCCGACAGTTCGGCCGAAAGTCTGAAGCACATGGAGAGCGTAGAAAAGATCTGCGAATTGTTCAAATTAGTGCAGTTGGAAGAAGCTATGAGGAAACTGCAGAACGGTGGTAGGATCGCTTTCATCGAGCTGATGGAAGAAACGGAACAAAAAATAGAAGCGGAACGTAGAGCTGCTATAATAAACAATGACGCGCGTAATACACCTGAGAAACAGGTAAAAGCTCATACCGCGCCGTGGAGTGAAAATGATTTGCAACTTTTGATAAAGGCCGTCAACTTGTTTCCTGCTGGCACGAATCAACGTTGGGAAGTAGTGGCCAATTTTATCAATCAACATAGTACCTCGTCGAGCAGCATCATCACGCGCGACGCCAAGGAAGTTTTGGCGAAAGCTAAAGATTTGCAATCTACCGACTTTAGCAAATCGAGCCTGAAGGAACGAGCGAATAAAAATGCGTACGATAATTTTATCGCTGAGAAGAAAACCAAAGAAGGTATAGAAGAAAGGATGCCAGCTTTTACGGAACGCTTGGATCATCCTCTTTCCAATGGAATATCATCGACCGACGCGAAAGACGTCAAGAAGGAATCGCAAGCTTGGACGCCCGCGGAACAAAAACTTCTCGAGCAAGCATTGAAAACTTATCCTACGACGGTCCCCGATAGGTGGGATCAAATAGCTGGATGCATACCAACTAGAACGAAAAAAGAATGTATGAGGAGGTATAAGGTACGTTTTCAAAAGAAATATCATTTTGAAGTAACTTTATGCACGTTTAATCAACAATATCTTGTATTTTCGTTTCTTTTTTTTTTCTCTCCTCTCTTTTTTTCTCTTTCCATAGGAACTCGTGGAGCTCGTCAAAGCGAAAAAAGCAGCACAAGTCATGAAATAATATTAACTCTCCTTAAGATGAATTTCTTTGTAACTTATTCGTTAATTAATTATGACCATTTTCTATGTCATTTCCAATTTTCCATTGTAGGAATTTCAGTTGATACGAATCGTAAGATGAGAATGAATGTTAGATATTATTGAATTCCTGCCAATGTACATGCTGGTGCCTCGCTTGTTGGACCTACATACACGCGTGTGCGCAGCATAGAAATCGTTGTAGTTTTTGTTTCTCATTTCGTTCGAATTCATGCTGTTCGTGTGCAATAGAATACTCGTTGCACCGTTTATTTTACTTTTTCTCTTACGCATTGCGACATCATTGGAACCTATAAACGGAGAATCGGACGAGATTAATCGTTTGGACATTATTTGCTTTCTTTTCTTTTGTTTTTGTTTTGTTCTTTTCTCTCTCTCTCTCTCTCTCTCTCTCTCTCTCTCTCTCTCTCTCTCTCTCTCCCCCCCCCCCCCTCTCTCTCTCTCTCTTGCGTCAACTCGAATATCGTGTAAGTAATGTAAAATACAAAATACTTAGATCGACCGTAATTGAAAAGAGAGGTAATTACTTTATAAATAAAAACAGTAAGTTTTAAACAGTGCATCGCAATAATTTTTCCACGTGAAACGCTCAACGATGGTTCTTTTCGAAAAGCATATTTTTCATCGAATTTCGATTGGAAAGGGTTAATCTGCGATTACCCAAACATAAGATGTTTGAAATCCTTATATTTTAATTTGACACATTTTTGACAACAACATCAACAACAACAATTTCTGTGTTAGTTTTTCTCTAGTCAGCAAAATGCTGCCCACTCGGTCTCTTCGTATTTTCGTCTTTTATCCGTTATTATTATTATTATTATTATTATTATTATTATTATTATTATTATTATTATTATTATTATTATTATTATTATTATTATTATTATAATTATTATTTTTATTATTATTATTATTATTATTATTATTATTATTATTATTATAATTATAATATTCGTGCAATTCGGACAAAATTACACGCACGCAAACGTAATCGAAAATACAAAGTAAAATGATGATCGAGTGTATGTGGCACTTATCGTCACTTTTGACGAGCAACCGACAAGAAGAGTGAATCTCGATTTCTAATATACGTAATCCTTTTTCTCTTTCTCTCTCTCGTGCTTCCTTTTATCGCTTTCGATTGGAATTCAAAGGAATAACAAGAGAAATATCGATTTCTCTGTTTGCCGATCGAAGATTCGAACGAGCAGAGCTTTGGTTCGCGCGACGACGATCGACCAATCGCGTGCATCGTTTCTTCGCTTCTAGGTTATATAGGTAGAAACGTCGGAAAGTTCAACTAACAAAGAGAAATCGCGAAATTCAATTTTATTTACGACGATTCGAATATTTCGTGGCGGCTGGAAAAGTAAAATAAGCGATAAATAGTCGTTAAAGTTTTCTTTATGTGTGTCGTTTCGGGAGAAATTTGGAGCGAAGAACGATTGCGTGTTCGGTTCCAAAAGATCGCCAATCGATCGACGAGAAGGAAGTCGTGCAAGCTCTTGCTCGTCGTTCTTTTGTGCACGGTATTTCCCTTTTATAGACGCTCTCCTTCCCATTTTCGTAAAATAGTGACAATTATCTGGTCGATCGCGAGCTACCAAAATGGTCTCGTCGAACGAAGAGACACGAAGGTGAGAGCTAAGTGACGCCATTTTGTTTGGTAAGGAACGTCGACGAAAAACGACACGTTACGTCTTTTTATCGTTATTTCCTCTAATGTAAGTTTATAATTCGTTTTTTTTTCAATCGAGCAATACCATCCGGGTAATGTGAGACGTCGGATTCGAAAGGAGCAAAGAAACGAATGAATCCGCTAAAAATTACGTTACGATAGTTAAGTATTTACATGCTAAATCCGAAAAGTGGTCTGGGTCTCATTCAGTACGTAACGCTAAGTTTCTATATAACAATAATTCTTACGAAAATATGTTTACACCGCCGATCGTCGAGTTTACGCCTTCTTTTTCTTACTTATTTTTTACTTTTCATTATTTTTTCTTTTTTCTCTCTTTTTTCTTTTTTTTTATTTTTCTTTACTTTTTTCTTTTTTTTTTTTCTTTGCAAGATTCGTGGTCTGACGATCGGCCGTTAAAAATGATCGTTATCTAAAATGATAACGATCGTTGGAAAGGGCGTTCATACGTTTCTCCTATTTTCTTTTTCTTCATAGGCGATTTCTCAACTAGATTCGACTTCGTACAGTTGCACACTTTTATGATTCATCGTTCGTTAGCAAAGATAGTTCATGCGTAAGATAGTTTGAAATATTTCTTTTATATCAAAAAGACGAGGATGACGAAGAGGGAGAGAGAAAGAGAAAGAGAGAGAGAGAGAGAGAGAGAGAGCGAGAAAAGTGCTTCCTTCTTTTCGAACGATGAAAGATTCAGTGTATGTACGATTTCTCGATATTCCAAGCAATCTCGAAACGATCAAGGTGATTCATTTATATGAACGCCCTGGTAAAACTTTGATTGCAACTTTACATAACTTATACATATACATGTGTGTATGATGCGTGCATATATCTATATGTAAATACACACATACACACGCATACTCTTTACGCTATAAGGACATAACGTCTCTCGTGTCGACGATGAGAACGTTTAAGGACAATGTCGTCGAGGAAGAAGTGTGTGTGTGTGTGTGTGTGCGCGTGCATCGATGCCAAATGATTATATCACCTTTCTTCTACGTTTCCTTCACGAAAATATTCGGACGATCGTCCACGCTAGACTGCTCGCCTATATATCTCGTGCTTTAGCGTTATACAATCTCGTAATATTGTGCTTTTAAAAACGTTATCGTACGGTCGAACTTTTGTAATTGCGCATAAAAGACAAAGGGCTTCAATCAAGAAAGAAAACGACGACGATTACAATCTCTGACGCCTTAGCGATTCTTTCCAAATTTTCTTTCGTTCGTGCTAAACTTCGTGTAAAACTTCATCCTTTTAGAAGTTCTCCACGATTCTCTTGTTGGCCAGCATTATTTTCTTTTTAAGCGAACGGATCAACGATGCGATTTATTCTCTCTCTCTCTCTCTCTCTCTCTCTCTTTCTCTCTCTCTCTCTCTCTCTCGGTCTATCTCTCTGCTAGCGAAATCACGAGAAGACGATTCTATTATATTTTAGTCGTATCAAAAATATCTAAATAATAGAGGATAAATACGACGCGTTTCGTCCGATTCGTTAGAGAAACGCGGAATGATTTGTGCGATCTTTCAGAAATATGCTCCCGACTAATTTGTGTAATTATTTCGTCGTACATTGAAATCGGCAATGATGAAGAGTCAAAGAAAAAAGAAAAAAAAGAAAAAAAAAAAGAAAAAAAGAGATCGTACGCTCGTATCGCGCTTCCTCCTTCTACTCCTATCCTTCCTTCTTATGGGTCCACTCCGCGTCTGGTTTTTATCACATTTAAAACGCAGTGTTTATCGGCGACGTAAAAAATCTTGTTGGTAGCTATCTAAACATCGACGATTACGAATTTTTATTAGAAAGTTCAAGAGAACGTGTCGCGCGCGTAATCTACTTTTCTGTATAAAGTTCACTTTTTAAGATAGTTTAGGTATAAAAAGACGGTTATAGACAAGTACGAGATTATTAGAAAGATGTCCAAAAAACGGATATACGAAAGATCAAGTGTATAATACATATGTATGTATAAGCAATGGCTCGCGATCATCCTAGACTACTCGATTCGTTTGTGTTTTTTAATTCGTTCCTCTTTTTACTTCTGTCATCTTTTTTTTTTCTTTTTTTAATCGGACCGCGATTAGTTCCGTTAAGAGAATCGTGGAGACTGACGCGGCGATATTGCTCTTCGATCGTCATAACTGTTCTCTCCTCTGGACATCATAATATTATAATCGGTACGATAGAAAACTAAAAAAAAAAGAATAAGGTTTAACATCAAGTGTGTGCTAATGGGAGAACTGAAGAGGGAGAATTACCAAAGGCACTAGACAGGATTGAATCGCTTCGACATTCACCAAAGGATATTGTCCAGAATTTTTAAAGCGAGTCTGAGTGGTCCAACGATCGCAAAGATTTAGAATAAACATTTGTTTTTTCTTTTTTTTTTTTTTTTTTTTTCCCCATCCGCCTCGAATTCGCAAAGTCGTCGCATCTCGACGTTTCACATCTTTTATAGTATCTATAGATAGATAGAAGGTACATGCCACATGGGTGCGTACCAAGTTTCGCGATTAATTAGAATTTCACGTTACATGCGATGAGATTTTCGTTGTCAAGGTGTGAAAAGAAACGGTCGAGAGATGAGAATATGACATAACGATCGCGTAGTAGTAGCGCCATTTCGTTGGCGATCGCTACGCCATCGTCATGTCGAAATGCTCAATGATTCGATCGCATACATACATACATACATGACATTATTCATCGTCGGGCCAATGAAAATAAATGGAGCGTGTTAGCGCATTCATTATATACGAATACGTCGAACTTGCGTTTGGGTTGCGTTAAAACAAAGTATCGAATGCGACTTCCGCGTCGCATCGTTTCTCTTATCTCTTTCCCTTTTTTTTCCACCCCTCTTTTTTGATTTTCTTCTTCTCCTTTCTCATTTTTCTTTTTTCATCGGCGATAATTAAGCGGTACGTAGATGTGCGCAACGTAGACGCGATAAAACGATTAACGTGATTATTACGTGATCGGATATTTAAAAATCGAAGAAAAAACGTCTTACGCGTCTACCAAGAATAATGATTCTAGGACACCAATCGCGCTATTCTTCGATTTTCCGAGTAAACTTTGTGCGTCAGAGGAAACGGGAGCGGATCTTTGAACGATTTACATTGAAAAATCTGCCATGTATCTTTTCTCTTTGCGCCCATATTTTTCTTCGTAGAACTTTTCTTCCTTTCTTCTTCCTCCTCTTCCTCTCCCTCTTCTTCTCCTCTTTCTCTTCCTCTTGTTCATCTCGCTTTTACCGAATAAGACTATTTAGGAGTCTATACGTGTGTATAAGAGAAGGCTTCGTATGCTCGAGCGCGTACGAGTGTGTGTGTGTGTGTGTGTGTTTTCTGGGTTGAAATTTCACTTCAGATACGTAATATGAACGTTCCATCCTTCTTTCGTGTAAAATCTCTCGCGCGCTCCCTACAATCATACGTTATTAATCGAATTTCGCGGCTGTTTTTTTATCGGCCATTCATCGTACCGCGCATTCTCATTAATATGCGCGCAACATATATGTACAATAATAATATCTATATCGCGTTACAATATCGTAGTGTACATACTCGGCTCGTAACTCGTCATAATTCGCAATTATAGTCGTACTTTGTCTATGTTGATAAAAGTCTTCTCTGGTCCGAAAGAAGTTACTAGTTACTTAGGCACTTGTTATATCATCTAGAATAATCCATCGTGCAAGTAGCGACAATGACTTTAACCGTATTAATAGCGATTTTCCTTAAGAGTGACTTTTTTAACGTCTATCGATGAGGACGAAAAATAGTAACGAATAACCAACGATAATAACGGTACTAGTAGTAGATAATAATTTACGAGTGATAATAACGCAATGGCGATGACGGTAAAAATAAGATGATGATGATGATGATGATGATGATGATGATGATGATGATGATGATGATGATGATGATGATGATGATGATGATGATGATAATAATAATAATGATGATAATAATAATAATAATAATAATAATAATAATAATAATAATAATAATAATAATAATAATAATAATAATAATAATAATAATAATAATAATAATAGTTATGATGATGATGATGATAATAATAATAATGTGTGCGTATATATAGCTCTATTTATACCGTATCAATGAAAGAGAAAAAAGGAAAAAAGGAAGATTTGTCTTCCTCTTATTCCTCCACTTCTCGGACGGAAGTCCGTCGAGGTTCGCGGATCTCGGCTGACCGATTTCAAGTCTTCGAATGCCGAGAAAATAAGGGATTACGAAATCAACGTTTGTTATGCATATGCACATAGAGAAACGTTGTACGTCTCGAATCAACGTCAATTCCACGGGAAAAAGAGGATTTTGCGTTTTCGTCCAACTTGGTATATCGTCTTCTCGCTAGCTTAACGATAAGAAAAGAAAAGGAAAGAAAAGTTTGATAATTACCTAACGCGCGATCCGTCATTCTATGCTTCCTCGAAAATCGAACGTGCCGTCGAAATCCGAAGAAAAGTGGATTCTCGTCGATCGATCGATAAAAATATTCGGAAAGTAGAAAAGGGGCATTTTTGGGTAGTGTGGTACACAACGGTCGCGTCTTGTACGAGTGTGAAATGATCTGTGAAAAGTGTTCTCTCTCTCTCTCTCTCTCTCTCTCTCTCTCTCTCTCTCTCTCTCTCTTTCTCTCTCGATCGGAGGAAGATCGAACGGCTCGCGACTTGGACCGGTCTGAAAGGAGTTTTCAAACTCGAGGCTACATAGACGGAATTCTCTTGACCGAGCGATCGTCTTCCTGCTGCTAAGAGGGTGGTTGCTGCTGTTGTCCTTGACGATGGTAACTCGGCTGATGATGGAACGTTCGCTGCGTACCACTCGGTGGTTGCTCCTGCAAGGGCTGATAACCTATTCCGATCGTCTGCTGATACGCGGGATTCCACTGTTGGTCCATGTCAGGCTGTTGCTGCTGTTGTGGCTGCTGTGGTTGCTGTTGGTGATACCTGAACGATTGACTGCGTCGCTCTTGCAAAAGCAACTGATGAGCCGCTCGATCCATCTCCTCTCGCGTCATGTCCAAAGCCTCCTGCATCTCGCGAGACGTATACCTCACGAAATCTGGGTCGCAATACTTGCCCAGTCCCTGTTCAACGAGCACCTGTGCGATAGAACGCGTATCATTGGTTCGTCGATATTTTTTACGCATTGTGTTAAAAACGAAGAAAAGAATTTTTACTCACCCGTCCGACCAAACTCTCGGCGCTTCCGATCACTTCGAAGTTCGGCTTTCGATCGGCAGGACTACCAGGCAAACTATGAGAAAGCCGTTCGGCTCCGACGCTTCCGTTGCTCTCCCCGGCCCAGGATGGAACTAATGATGCGCGATGGGGCAAAACAATGAAAAGGTTAACACGTATCGACCTCGCGAACTAGATTCTCGAACTCTTCGATGCTGCACGTCGCGCGAGTCACGCGCGAATGACAAACCACATGAACGGACAAATGTGTTATTCCAAGCGTGAAAAAGAGAGAAAAAAGATATATGGATAGAAACAAAATGGGAATACAAAGTGTTAGTCGAAACGTCCAAAGTACTTACTTACTTATGCAAAAGGATGAAAAAGACATATGAAAAAGAGAATGAGAGAGGAGTTTAGGTGAAAGAAAGAAAAAAAGAAAGTAAGAAAGGAAGTTGAAAAGAAAGAAAAAGAGAAAGAAAAAAAAGAAAAAGAAAAGTGCGCGTGGTTCGAGCGGCTGCGACGAATCGAAGGTAGGCTCGAAGGGTAGGCTCGTAGGTAGGCGTCACCTCTGCCGTGGAAGGAGGCTCGGTGGGAGAAGCAGGACTCGCAGACGCCCCATTGACGCGAGTCGACGTCGGCGAAGAAACCGGCAACGGTGATCGCCTGAGTCTGCGCCATTTTGAGGCCGTTGGCGAGGCTTCCGATGGTCCCCCCGATGGTCCCCCCGATGGTCCCCCCGATGGTCCCTTCGACGGCGTCGCTCGGCGGGTCGCTCGGAGGGTCGCTCGGAGGGTCGCTCGCGGTCCCGTCGGCCGCTTCGGAAACGGCCTCGCGACATCTACGGAAACTAGACGGGGCCGATTTTCCGCTGGTGTCGCTCTGACGTCGCGACCGCGCGAACAGAATGCTCGGTCTCAACGGTCCAGCCGCAATTCGTCCATGTTCTCGTGCTCGTTCACTTCCAAATTTGCGTATTTGCATCGTCGTCGTCGCCGCCGCCGCAGCCGCAGGCCGCAACGTCGGACTCGTCGTTCTCTTTATATTTCCCGCGGACAATGGTGATTTTGCCATTGGACGTGCACCACCCTCGGAGTTGTTCCACGTGCAGGAATCGCTGGTACCACTTGCGATCGACGATTCCTCCTCGTCGTCGTCCTCCTCCTCCTCCTCCTCCTCCTCCTCCTCCTCCTCTTCTCCCTCCTCCTCCTCCTCTTCCTCCTCCTCCTCCTCTTCCTCCTCCTCCTCCTCCTCCTCCTCCTCTTCTTCCTCCTGATCGTCTACGGCCACGCTCGTGTCCGGTACGAGATCGAATTCGTTGTCTTCTCGCATTTCTAATTCGTATTTCTATCGTTTAATTTAACTATCTATATCGATGAGCGACAAGGTCTCGTACCGTGATTGCTCCAGACGGCACAATCGACGCAGCAGGCCCCCGTCGCATAGGTATAGTAACGATTGGTGCCATTCGAAGAGGAAGTGGGGCTGGTCGCGGTAGTCGAGGTGTTTGCGCTCGTTCCCGTGACGGCTGTGACGACTGTGTCAGTGACGGCGGTGCCAGTGACGGCGGTGGTAGGATGGGTCGTGCCGATGCTCGTAACGGTGCTGCTAGTGCTCTGTCCTGGTATCCTTCGTGGCGGAGGGGTAGGTGGCGTCAACTGCCGCTCGACTCCGTCCTGAAGACTGCCATCGAGCAGTCCAGGGACACACGCACGCAAGCCGTATGCACGCACGCAGGCCGGTGAAAGAGAAAAACGGGCGAAAAACCATTCTTTTAGTTACGTTTACCGTAGGCCGTATCGCCACGAGCCATGGACATTACTAACGTACCCGAGGCGGTAAACGATCCCTTTTAGGAACGTTAGACCGATCGGGCACGCCTTCATAAACGATATCGGATCGAACGAGAACAGCGCAAACGACATGCTATTATTTTACCATACGCCGTTGCTGCGGCTGAGACGTCTGCTAATCGTCGATCCTTTCGATTCGTCGATCGAGCTTGACGTCTTAACGGCAGTACGGCCTTGCTGATTCGTCGCCGATTGTCTCCTGTATAAATCGACTAATTTCACGTAATCGTGCATTCTCATTTATTTCGATTATTACATCTCTTCTCGTTTGGTCGTTGTTAATCAGGAGACAATTCGTGGTTGACTAAGGTTAATATATATATACACATTACATATATATATATATATATATATATATATATATATATATATATATATAAATATAAATGATTAAAACGGAAAGCATGCAGGCGCGACAAGCGAGCAATACAGTTTAATCAAATAAAAGCCAGCTACTAGTCGCAGACCCCTAACTTGTCTTACCATATTCGCTATTGGGATGAAGATAGTTACCGCTACCCGGTCCACTGAAACGTACGACAGTAAACAGAAAAGCGTAGGACGATGAGAATACCAATGATACGTGTCGTCGACGCGCGGAGCTATGAAACTGCCAAAAGGCGAAAACGATAACGTGTGCACGCAAATAGATAAGATTCTGCGTACGAAGCTACGTGGGCGCAATGAAAAAAAAAATCTCGGATCTTGCTTGCGCGTTTCAAGGAAATCCTAATCTCGCGGCTATATAGGTATGTACAATTATTTGTCTAGACAAAAACTAATTTTTTTCGGAACGAACAGATGTTAGATTTGTTCGTTTTACCAAAAAAGTTTTCACCAAAATCGATCTGATCGTATGTAGTACGTCGTTGAATGAACATGTTGCATGCACTAAAATTACATGACGCGATATCGAGAGATAGATAGCGAGAGATAGAGAGAAAAAGAGAGAGAGATAGAGAGAGAGAGAGAGAGAGAGAGAGAGAGAGAGAGAGAGAGAGAGAGAGAGAAAGAGAGATAGTTATATACGAATCGTTTTGAAACATAATAAATGCGTAAACCACTGATGACGGTGACCGACACGATGCCTAACAAAGAAACAGGACACGCGATTTGGCCGCTCCGGCCAAAATAATATCTTCGCTGGTTCTTTACTTACCCGACCATTTTGTAAGAGCTATGATAGGCTGAACGTTGCGTAGTATTGCCAAAGACGGCGAGAGGTCTCAAGGGAATATTTTCTTCGACGCCAGTTAATCTCGGGTCCATTCCCATTTGGTTCATCGCACTGTCGCTTAGACCACTTCAAGTAGAACCGATACGATTTATGAGCTCGCAGTTTAACGATATCGACGACGTTTAAAATTTCATTCGTTAGAGAAATTACGAGGACTCACCCGGCTACGTTTGGCACGACTTGATGAGATCTTGCGGTGATTTGATTAGGAGCGTCTGATCCGACGCCCCTCTGCAAAGAGGAATACGACAGAAAGTCTATGGAATTTGTGGGGGAAGCCTACGAATGGAAAAAAGAAAAACAAACAAAAGAAAAGAAAACAAAAAGGAAAGGAAAGAAAAAAAGAATTGTCGATTAGATCGACCAACTTTAAGACGGATCGTCCACGTATCCACTTGATTCTTTACCTTGGAGTTCACTTTGAGCGATCTCGCTCTATGGAAGCTGTGATGTCCTTTACGCATGCTTGACCAGACGCTACCAAAGAGCGAATGATTTCTCTGAAAAAAAAAGAAAAAAAGAAAAAAAAAAAGAAGGAAATAAGAAAGAAATTTCTCGTTGTTTTCTTTCGCGACGTCTCGCAATTGATTGGCATACCCTGTGCGTAGGTTCCGGATTGTCGTCCATAAGCTCTTCCAAATTACCAGAAATCGCTCTCTTCAATTCGGGACCTGCTTCGTGCAAAGTTCTCAAGCCAGCCTTGAATAGATGAAATAAGAGTTAAATGGCATCGATCGTAATGCGTTTAGTTAGATTCCATTTGAGTTTCTCTCTTACCTGTAGCGTTACCGTATTATGACATTCCTTGTCACCCTCTCTCATTTCCTGTTCTTTGCGTTTCTTGAATCTACGAAAGTAATCCTGGATGAGGAAAGTCGCGTAAAACTTGCCGACCGTTACCTCGTCGTCGACTGAAAATTTTAAAACGGCTTTATTGTGTCTCGCGATAAACGTATTATATTCGGCCTGTTAAATGAAGTTTAAAATACCTCCTGGCGGTGGTACGACTTGGTCTAAAAGTTTTGGACTGGTTCTCTTCCAAATCTTCTTAATCACGGCTCTAAGTTCGGCGTTAGCATCGTCGATGTTTCCTTCCGTTTTAATCCTCAGTGATGTTCTTACAACGGCGAATAGGGTCGCATTAAAAAGGACCGTGCCGTCGCTGTTCAACGGCATATTCATCGACACCAGCCTCTGGAAAACGTATCGGTGAACGACGTGTCGATTACGTATCGTATCTAATTACGTCGCTAGAACTTTAACTATCGACCGACCTTGCAGGCGACCCTATGCGGACATAGTTTACCGAAACCCAAGGGTGGTGATATTTTTCGTAGGAGCGTTACAACGTCGAGATGCTTGATACGACCTTTCGCGTCGGGATCGTATTCGGACCATAAACGAATAAACTCGTCCAAATGATGCGGTCCCAATATCGACCAGTCTCTCGTCAAGTAATCAAAGTTGTCCATAATGACGGCAACGAATAGATTGATTATCTGAAAAGATTAGAAATGATCTATTATCGAATACGATATATCGGATTCAAAGAGATTGTGTCTAGGAGATTTTTGGATAATGTATAATGGATAATGATAATTAATGTACCAGAAAGGAACAGAGAACGTAGAATGATATGAAGTAAGGAAATGCTATGTCCGATCCGCAACCGGATGGATTGTTATATTCGTCGCTGTTTGGATCGCACTTTACTTTGCTCGGTTGAGCGGAACAGTCCATCATGATCTCTTGCCAAGATTCACCTAAAGAAGGAAACAGAGTATTCGTCGAATTCGTCATTGTAAGTAAGTAACGCACGTAAGTAAGTAAACTAAATAACGAAATGTTCGTACCCGTCGCAGATCTGAATAATACGAGGACTGCTTGGGGAAACGATTGAAAGTTGTTGTTACGATATATAGACGTTTCGTCGTCTATCGCGATCTTTCCGAATACCTATGGAACATAGGACAACGTATGGACAACGTTTATTAATGGCGGAGAAGTTTCGTTGAAGAGGAAAGATAGAGAAAAGGAATCGTTCAATGCACTTTACCTGCATGCCTATTACCGCGTAAATGAAAAAAAGCATTATTATAAGAAGGGCTACGTAGGGTAGAGCCTGGAAGGATTTAATAAAGGTCCAAAGAAGCGTTCTTATGCCCTCTCCTCTGCTCAACAGTTTAACAAGGCGCATCACTCGAAATAGTCGAAAGAAATTAATAGAAATGATGGTCGAGCCGGGCTGAAAGAGGAAATTAGAAAAGAAAGAGAAATATAATCAATTCAAAATCGAAGTAAAAAAATATGAGAACAATGTTAAAAAAAACTTACGTTAACTTCCGAGTATACGATGTCGATGAAACTTCCGAGAACGATAATGAAGTCAAATACGTTCCAGGCATCGCCAAAGTAATTCTGCGATCGTCAAAGAAATTCGTCAAAGGGCGCGAAAATTAGGAGCCTATTAACGATATATTAACGATACGATAAAAATGTCGCTTTAGTTCGTACCTTGAATCGAAAAGCTGCGAGTTTGAAGACGAACTCGAGGGCGAACACTGCGGTGAAAATCATATTGAGGACGTCGAGAACTTCGGTGTATAGCGTTGGTTGCTGATAGAACTTCATCGCAAGGGTGACGGTATTTATCATGATCAATGTGAATATCGTATATTCAAACGGTTGAGAAGTGACGAACCACCAAACTTTGTATTGTATTCGGTGCTTCGGTATATATCGTCGAACGGGTTTCGCTTTCAACGCGAACTCGATACAGTTCCGCTAGACGATCAATAAACTCGTTAAGTCGGCTGATGACGTTTTTCGATTACGTTGCGTTATTATAAACGCGTCGACGGTTCACGCGCGAGACCGTAAATAAATATCCGATCTTATTACCTGATTCTTATCGAGCTCGCAATTTTTGTACTCCTGTTCACCCTCGTTCTGAAAGGTGACAATGACGAAACCCACGAAGATGTTGACCATGAAAAATGCTATGATGATGATGTAGATGATGTAGTAGGCGGCCACGATCGGCCGAAAGTTGTGAATCGGTCCGTGATCTTCCTTGTTCGAATCGATCGACCAATTCAAAAGGCTAGCGTAATAATAACAAGAGAAAGAGGGCTTTCAATGAGCGTTTCTACTTCCTTCCGGCGTTTTAATATCTTATCGGAAGCATAACGTTACGTAAAAGCTCTTCTTCTTCGAGACATTCGTGCCAAAGTCAAAAGAGACTTACCCTGGCCAACCTTCGAATGTTGAAACCGTAAAGAGGGTCAGCATCGCCTTGGCAACATCATCAAAGTGGAAACGACGTTGCTCCCACTCTCTTTCTCTAACGACAGGTCTATTGATATTGCCATTCTCGAATTCCAGATAAGTACCCCTGAAAGTAATGATGTCTCGAACGATATTACCCTTTCGACGTTAGGAGACGGCGTTGATTTTTAAAGGACGACACGATAGGTAGCCGTAGCCGCCGCCGTCACCGCCGCGCTACCGACAGGGATGCAAGGTGCATGCGATTTTACAAACGTAATTTCCCTCCCCCGATATTTCGCCGCTACCACCAAAGTTCTTTTTTCGATTTAACGACCTTAACGTATTACCCTGGACTTTTCGTATCGCGTAAATTCAATTTTATGTTTAATAAAATTAATTTAATATAATTTATTGTCGATATATTACTTACTGGCATTCTTCCTTCGTCATTTTCGATGCATCGGTACAATAGAAAAACTTGCCCTGAATAACATAAAAATATCGTTAGTGTAAGGGAGAAGGAGTTGACGTGAAATTTATAATATAATTCTTTTAAAAGCCACGGAGCGTATCAATAATCTTGAAAGCAGGTCAAGAAACTTAGTTTCCACGGTTAAAGTGCTTCGGTATAAAGCAACGAGCAACGATGCGTCATCTTTCGAGAAATGACGAATTTTTAATATTCCACTTATATCTTATATATTACATGCGAATTGCCAAGAGAATAGGTATCGAAGAGAACAGGTATAACGATCCTTGATGAAACGTTTCGCGTTGAACGTGTTATTATTAATGAGAAAGTAAATACGAGGTCTCTCTCATTAACAGGACACTGCTTGACCGACTTTCTAGATTATCGAAAATGTCTCGCATAGTTGAGCACACTATATTAATTGGCCATTCTTGCAAGAGCAAATAATAAAACGTTAGCGTGTGATCGAGTAAAGTAAAAGTGTTAGATCGGTGAAACTCGGGTGTGATAGGTAGATAGATAGACAGACAGACAGACAGACAGACAGACAGACAGACAGACAGACAGATAGATAGATAGATAGATAGATAGATAGATAGATAGATAGATAGATAGATAGATAGATAGATAGATAGATAGATAGACAGATAGATTGATAGAGTCAGAGACGGGGGGGGGAGAGGTTGGGAGAGAAGAAGAAAAAGATAGAGAATGAGTACATTCCTTTTGACGTGCAAATACGTGTGTGGTATGTAGTTATATGTACAAATGACGATACGATGATCCTCGATCGATCCTCTTGTTAATTAATCGTACAGAAAATATTGAGGTATCCATCGGTCTGTAACTCTGTACAAGTGGAAAAGACGTCGGATAGAGCTCGAAGAGTGAATTAGATATCAAGATTGGGAATTGGCCCTATGTACTCTTCGATTTAAGCTCCGTATGTCGACGACGACGAATATATCGATCGATTATACGTATATACGGCGCCGTTAACGCGTTTTAACGGGATAACGCGAGAATGCCTTCTCCGCACGTTTCGCAAATTTCGGGGAAAATTCGATGCACTCTCTATTATTTCCGACTACGTTATATCTATTAGAAAGCGTGATCTCTTTCAAGACGATAATTGACGCCCGCTATTGGATTACAGCGCGTTTCAGTAAAATGAATTAGATCTATGGCTCGGTAGATTAGAAGGAAAGATAATTAATAGGGAAATACATATATGAGAGAAGATCTCGCGAGTACTCGTATACTCGAATTTGCGCTCCGATTACGACGTAATTTTAGCGCGAGAATATTTTTCAAATGTTCTTTTCTTTTTTCTCCTTCTTTTTTCCTTTTCAAACC